>NW_026606569.1:1912500-2512500 GCF_029890125.1 Rhinichthys klamathensis goyatoka | reverse complement strand
TGTCAAATGATAAGTCTTGTATCTTCTGAAAGAATAAAATTATCAAAATCATAAAGCACCTATTTTTTTCTTTTTGTTTACTATAGCACAGACAACATATACTATAATATTTATCACATTCAGCAGTGTTTTATATAATTTCAAAGGGTTTTCTGTCAAATTACACTGGAATATTGCATATGGAAGACTGTGTATGGCTATAAGCAGAGTTTAGATTTGGGTAGGTGGAAATTACATAAAAAAAGGTAATATTCCTCCCTTCAGATTTATTTGAATATCTTTTTCATTTTTTATTGTAGAGAAAAAATTCTTTTTTCCAGTGTTTGCTGTCATCTAGAGGAAATAGCCATACTTGTCTGCAGGTAGCTAGAGCCCACAGGGCCTGAGTTATACACTTTCAAAAATGAATTTAAAATAAAAAAATTAAAAAGCGCCTCTTTTTTTTGGTGTTCATTAAAGCTCAGACAACATATACTTAAATGTTTATCACTTTTAGCACTGTTTTATGAAAGTGCAAAGGGTTTACTGTAAAATGACACCAAAACTGTGTATTTAGGCCAAAGTATGTGGGAATGGGAAGCTTTTTAATTTGGGTAGGCCAAATCCAGGCGGAAATCCCCAAAAATGGCAAGGATTGTAAGAGGTTAATTAAATCAATTTGCTTATTAAATTTCCACGCTAGTTACCAGAGCTATGAAAACACTCTATGTTTACCTTTTTATTTTTATTTTATTTCAATTTATTTACCTTTGTTTCGACCTGAATTCTTATATTCAGCTAAATAAAGCTTAACTAAATTGGAAATTTATTAAATTAATTGCTTCCCTTTCCTTTTAGTTTTTCAGAGCTATAAGGATGTCCTAACTTTACCTTTACCATATTTTAGATCACTAGTCACTATCCTCATCTTCTCTCTCTCTCTATAGGATTACAATATCTAGCGACTGTTGTTTCCTTAGCGAGTTACACAGGTCATTAACATCCTACTTCCTGTCTGTGTTTCACCCCTCCTCACTCCTTAGCACCAAGCTAAGTACATGAAATACGGCAAACACAAACGCACAGTAGGCCCCCGACAGAACTGGAAACACTTCCCGTTGTTTCTTCTTCTGTTGACCCTGATGTTTGACGTGTCCCTGCTAGTTTAGTCTAAACAGCAGCTTACCCATAAGTGACACTGTGTCTCCTAGCTAAATTTAAATAGGTAAACCACTCCTCTCTTCCTCTTCCTTTCTGGTTTCATCCTATTTGTATTTTTATTTTATTTTATAAAAAATTGTTTGTTTGTCTGTTTCATTCTATTTGTAACATGTGAAAAGAACCATCAGCATTTTTGAGTGATAGTTGTGACATGTAAAAGCCCACTCATCAGTCGACGCTGCTTAAAGCACGTCAACTAGGATACTCATTTTGATATGAGTAAGCTCATAGCTCACCACCTCAGTAGAAACTTGCATTTGCCTTTGCCCTCTCTATCTCGTGTCCCACAAGTGTGCCAGTAGGCCTCAGACATCCAGCTCTGCCTCCCACCAGGACCCCCTGGAGACCAGCTGACCAGAATCATCTTCTCCTTGGCCGCGCTCCCGCAGGCCTCAAACAGGAGGTAAATAAACTAATGCTGCCAGCCACAGAATTCCACAGAGAACAAACCCTGCTCAGCGTGAGAGGACACAGGACAGATGCAAGGACCCTGACAGATGAGAGCAACTGAAAGAGATCATCAGTTTTCAGGCGGACGACAGCTCTGAGCACCTGCAAACCGACGCGTGACCTGATGCAGAAGGCCTCTAACACAGAAGGCCTCCTCAGAAAGGGTTCCTAAGACCCCATTGATTCTGAACGGCAAAACCAGAAGGCACACAGCATGAACACAATGCAAGACTCTGCTAAAAAAGTCCCTGGTCAGCATAGGACATAAAACTTTTAAAGTCAATTACAGTCCGATCTCGAATCTGCCTTTTCTATCAAAGATATTAGAAAAAGCAGTATCCTCACAATTGTGTTCCTTTCTAGAAAGAAATGATATCTGCGAGGATTTTCAGTCAGGATTCAGACCGTACCATAGTACCGATACAGCTCTCATCAGAGTCACAAATGATTTGCTCTTATCATCCGATCGTGGTTGTATCTCTCTATTAGTGTTACTTGATCTTAGTGCTGCATTTGATACTATTGACCACAACATTCTTTTAAATAGACTCGAAAATTATGTTGGCATTAGTAGAGTTGCACTAGCTGTCACGGGATAATCAGGAAACATAAGCGAGGACTCAATTGCAGGAAAACAAAGGTAAGATTTTAATTAACCAAACAAACAAAATACAAAGTACAAACAAAACTCCCGCATGGGGGAAAAACCAGAACAAATACTAACAAGGCAAAAACACTAGGAACAAGAAACAGGAACTTAGACAAACGAACCAGCACTGGACTGAAAACACAAAGGAAGCTATAAAGGAAACAAACACAGGAGGGTAACGAGACAACAGGTGAGGAATGTTAATACTAAGCAGATAACGAGAAGGGAGGAGCTAACAATTAGACAGAAAGCACATGGCACAGGAATAGTCAAGAGCCATGTGCTCACATGAAACTAGACTAACATAAACACAAGACAGACAGGAAATGTCATAGCTCTGTCACCACACAGAACTAATAACAAAAGCAGAAGTGACAGAACCATGACACTAGCATGGTTTAAATCATACTTATCTGACCATTATCAGTTTGTAGCAATAAATGAAGATATGTCTTATCGATCACAAGTTCAGTATGGCGTACCACAAGGCTCAGTACTAGGACCGTTGCTGTTCACTCTGTACATGCTACCATTAGGAGATATCATTAGGGAACATGGAATTAGTTTTCACTGTTATGCCGATGATACTCAGCTGTATATTTCTTCACGCCCCGACGAAACTTACCAATTCACAAAATTAACGGAATGCATAGCCGATATAAAAAATTGGATGACTAGTAATTTCCTACTACTAAATTCTGAAAAAACAGAGATTCTAATTATTGGACAAAAAATTCCACATGTAATAACCTAGAATACTGTCTAACACTTGATGGCTGCTCTGTCAAGTCTTCGTCGTCGGTTAGGAACCTGGGTGTGCTCTTTGATAGCAATCTCTCATTTGAAAGTCACGTGTCTAGTATCTGTAAAACCGCATTTTTCCATCTTAAAAACATATCTAAATTACGCCATATGCTCTCATTAACAAAAGCAGAACAATTAGTTCATGCGTTCATGACATCAAGGCTAGATTATTGTAATGCTCTACTGGGTGGTTGCCCTGCACGCTTAATAAATAAACTACAGCTAGTTCAAAACGCAGCAGCTCGAGTTCTTACCAGAACCAGGAAATATGACCATATTAGCCCGGTTCTGTCAACACTGCATTGGCTGCCTAGTAAACATCGTATAAATTTTAAAATATTGTTGATTACTTACAAAGCACTAAATGGCTTAGCTCCGCAGTACTTGAGTGAGCTTTTAAAGCATTATAGTCCTTCACGTCTATTGCGATCTCAAAATTCCGGCCAGTTGATAATACCTAGAATATCAAAATCGACTGCTGGCGGTAGATCCTTTTCCTATTTAGCACCAAAACATTGGAACAGTCTTCCTACCATTGTCCGGGAAGCAGACACACTCTGTCAGTTCAAAGCTAGACTAAAAACACATCTCTTTGACCTAGCATACACATAATAACATTATAGACTTCGATAATTCAATGTTAGGCTGCATAGATTAGGTCAGAACTGGGAACACTTCCCTTAAATCCAGATGCACTCGTTACATCATAAGAAGAATGGCATCTACGCTAACTTTAGTGTCTTTGTTTATCCCGAGGTTTTCCTGCAGCATGCCGGATCCAGGCCGTATCCAGATCTGACGAAGGAGATTCGCCTGGACCCAATGACAATGCAGTGCTGAAGTGTCAACTATCCTCTCCCTATGGAGGATCCCTTTCCCACTCTACAGATAAAGCATTGTTGAAAATCCGGTTCGCGTACCCCGAAGTGATAAAATAAAATTCTGTATCAAATTTATAGGCAAGACAAGTAGTTTGTTTAGGCATGGTTTGTTGGGAAATTACAAACCTGCGCACACATATTCAAACAAATATAACTATAGAATCAATTTTTAATGCGCATGTGAACGCCATCAGGTCACAGGTTCGCGTTTAAAGTCTGTTTAGAGAGAACGCCGTCATCTTAGTGGCCCCTAATGTAATAACAAATGATTACTGTGCTGGAAGTGAATCAATCAAAACCAACTTTAGCTGGAAATAACATTATTCAAAAATTGCTATAAAGCCAAAACAATCTCTGTTACCGTAAATTGTATGTTTGTCTCTGTAAAGCTGCTTTGAAATAATCTCCATTGTTAAAAGCGCTATATAAATGAAGATGACTTGACTTGACTAAAGTAGATGAAAACGTGTGCTCAAAGAGCAGCAAGACCTGAATGTACAAATTCTTGAATGGACGTGTAAGCCTCACCTGCCAACAGACTATGCACAACTCTTTTGAAACAAACATTTGCTACATGCTGGTTGAATTGGCACTGCTAAACATTAGTTTCCATGACAATGAAGGGTTACAGGAAACACTAGCTCCAAATAGGGCATTCATTTACATTTATTCATTTAGCTGAGGCTTTTATCCAAAGCGACTTACAATTGGTATATATGTCAGAGGTCGCACGCCTCTGGAGCAACTAGGGGTTAAGTTATACGTCACCTTGATGCCAGAGTGTAGGAAAATCACCTGAGCTTTAAACTACTGTTAACCTACAGGCGTGCATTTGACCATTGCGGTCCAATTGGAACACAACATGCGATAGGCATTTTGATCACTGGTTGCTGGCTTGCCTAAATGCAGATAAAACGATAGCTGGAATTGACATCTCTACTGTAAGTGAAAGAGCCTTAGATTTCCAACTAGTATCAGTAAGTTCAGCATTAAAGCGTAAGTCTGTTTGACAAAGGGATCTCATCTCAGCAGTTTGTAAACTGTACCGATATCTATCCTGCTTTGGTTAAATAAATCCAAACTGCAGTATTGCTAAACCTGTTTCTGACAAAGAAAGCTCAGGACAGTGTTATATCTAGGTAGACCTGGGTGATGCTCCCCTTTCTACAAGGTAAAGGCCTTACAAATTATTGTTAGATTGATGTAATTCACCTAAATTTTAGCTGCATCTACAAGCAGAGAGCTACCTAGCGTTCAAAACTGTTCACTCGATGAAAAGTCAGCATTTATGCATGAGAGGGACGTAACTATATAGGCTTAGACAAGCTTTGACTTACAGCAAATCTATTTCCTTACTCTGTAAACAAATATAATAAGTTGTGTAAAGTAAAGAGAAGAGTTCCATGAGTAAAATTAGCAAATGCCAAAACACATTTGCATTTTACTGAATGTAACATCAAGTTCTTGAAAGACTCAAAGTATAGGCGCCCCCTTTTAACATGTTTAAACATGCATAACTCAGTAAAATGTGCAGACATTCTTCAGGTACTATTGAATTGTTCTGACATGCTCTGGTTCCCATGACAACAACTGGTCACAGGAAGTGCTAACTTGTGATGTCACTTTGTAAACAAACCAGCCTAGGTGGCTAAGCTAACCTAACCTAGTGTCCATCCAGCTTAGGCTAAGCTAACTTAACCTAGCATTCATCCAGCTTAGGCTAAGCTAAATAATAACTTCTACAGTTAGCAGTTAGCATCATTCACTTGAAGCCTTAATTACAGCTTTTGTTTACACAGTGCAAAGTATTCTAGAATACTTTCTTTAACCCCAGTTAGGGTTTCTAATTCTTAACTTTCCGTACTTTCAATTCTTCTCAGCTAAATTTCACCTGCACTAGTTAGGCATAGTCCTGGCTGAGCGCTGTAGGCTAAATTTGCAGATGCCCTGTCAATTAAACTTAAGTTTAACTACATGTTAACTGTGTAGCTAGAGAAGAATTCGTATAGTAATGAGATTTTCCATCAGCATGTTGACTAAACCTTTGGAGGGACACACACAGTGTGGTCTTGAACACGCAACCGCTGTAACCCACTATGGAGTGTTGGTCCAGGCAAATCCAAAGTTAGTCACTAGTGCTACTGATTATTCTCATATTCAGATCATTACCGCTGTCTTGATTACTTTTTCTATTATTATTATTATTATTTTTTTTTTTTCCACTTTGATAATAATAGCAGTCAGCTATTCCCTTGTCTATTCGGTCATCTATATGATTTAATTCCATTTCCTCTCTTGTTCGAATGTGGTTCCATTCCCCATTGGGCCCAGAAAGGAAACAGAGACACCTTTATTTGTGATTGTGTTTATTTTCAACAAGTGCACTCATTTTTGTGACCCTGCAACACAAGTCATTTCAACAATTACTAGGGCATAACTATAGTCCTGAGGATTGATAATAAGCATAATTTGAATAGGAAAGCTGTCCCTTTTCCTCCTATCCTTCACTTCGTCAAGCCGAAGTGAACCACCATTTAAGTCCAGAGAAATAATTTAGTCATAAGAACCATCTTAAGTCATTTATTTCATCTCGGCTATGCCCTTTCCAGGAAATACTCTAGGAACCACACAAGTCTTAGCCTCCTAACATCCACAGCTAAGATGATAAAGATACAAGAGACACATCACTAGCTAGATACACATGAAACACCTAACTTTATGCTACATATCTAGCGAACCCATTAAACAGTGGTTCTGAACTTTTAGGGTTATGCATAGGTCTCTCACCACAAGTGTGCCTCTCATGCCAGTGTATACCCATGACGCACCATGTGCTGCACACCGCAGCACCAGAACACCGAAGCAAGTGGCATACTGGCGTCCTCGAAGCGGAAAGACTGTCCTAGCCAACAAAGGACGACAGTCGCTGAGATCTTTACAACCGGTACTCCTTATTACCAACTGCAGGACCCACACCCAGAGAGTGTATGTTAGACTCCACTCCCTCGCCCACGCTGAGGCCAATGTCGAACACATGCTCAACCAACTTGAGAAAAGGACTGGTACACAAATGGAGTTAGGTGGACACCACCGCCACTCCAAACGGTTCCTGGGAGCTTTGCTCGGAGCCGCCGCTGCCATCGAAACTCTGTTTAGCATGTCCAGTGTCAATGCACTGAACCTAGCCACCGTGAGACAACATGTTCATCACAGTTGAAAAGTCCTCCCCCCCCTTGCGGCCCCCCCCCCCAGGCCGCAAACTTGCGGCCTGGGTGCCGGTGATATTTTTTGGCCCCCTACTTGACATTAAAGTTTAATGTTAGTGCGGCCCGTCGTTGCGTGTGCCGCGTTTAAAAAAAAAAATATATTTTTATCCCTTATGGGCTATCATAGATAGTTTCGTGACAGCTTACGGTGGGTTTGTTGTCAATAGTTGTCAATGACAACCGCGAAGTACAAACATACTGCGCCTGGAAAAAATGAGCACGTCGCTTCAATTATGAGCGCGCTTGCCGCGCGCCTACATTTGAAATAACGAACTTGAGCGCGCAAAATATGTGAGCGCGATATGTGAACGGCCCCTTGTCAAAGCTACCACCAAGCGACGCGAGTATTTTGCGAGCGACGTGTTGGAGACCCCTGCTCTAAAACAATGTGAGAATAATCATTTTGAGCTTGTAATATGTGTCCAACAGGTTGATAAGAAGGTTTGCTTTGATTTGTGCAAAGTCAGTCATTTGCCTGAGACATTATTATGTAGAAAGAATTCAATAAGACGGGCAGACATGACTGCAAATATTTGTATTTCAAAAGCAATAATTGGTTTTCTAAGTATAATAAAAGGAAATGTGCCTTCCAAAAAAAAAAAAACATTCAATATCATTAATGTGTTGTATAAAGAAAATAAAAAGGACATAATCAAATATAAATATCACAAATATGTGTTATAGACAAAGAAAGTTTGTAAAAATGAACTTCAACTGTCAGAAGGACTGCTCATGAAGAACCAATCATGTACAGAAAGGAATAATGTTCAAATTCAGAGGAACAGTTCAGAAGAAACGTTAATAATAAATATTGAGAAGATTGGATCAGTTGTGCTCCTTTTTTGGAATACTTGAATACTATTTTTTGTGGAATACTTGATGCGGCCCAGCCTGACCCAGACTCTACCTCCAGCGGCCCCCAGTTAAGTTGAGTTTGAGACCCCTGAAGTAAAGTGTATTTTTATTTTATTACACACACACACACAAGGAGCTCTCACTTAAAATAAAGAGCAATAAAACCAGAACTCCCGCTCGTGATTTCCAACTCTCTGATTGGCCGAGCCAACACGATGACAACTTGACATTACTAAGACAACACAACCTGTCATAAACATGACAATTATCAAACTTAAGTAACCACTTAGCTTTATTGGTTAACATCACATTAAACTGTCAGGTGGTTGGTTTTGACATTGGCTGTCATGAGGCCATTATAACTTTTTAATGACAAATTCAATTTGTACCACTGTAGTTGAGGTCACGAAAAATATTCATGACACAGTTATAAAGGCCTCATGACAGCCAGTGTCAAAACCAGCCACATGACAGTTTAACTTAATTTAATGTTAAGTTGTCATGACAAAGACACTGACAGGTTATGATGTATTGGTTTATGTCAAGATGTCATAACAAAGACATCTTAAACAATGTCATATTTGCATTCAAAATGTAATAATTGAGCGAATGACACTTAATGACAGTTGTCATAAACATGCATAAACCCTACTTCATATTCATAACATATGTCATGTCGTGGTTATGAAGGTGTCATGTTAGTCTTATGCACACCCCTTAAAGTAAAGTGTTACCACCTCTTTGAACTGAAAGCTCAGTTTCCGTCATTTGAGGGTTGACAAAAATCAGAGTTCTGATATCAACTGAATTCATGTATCGTGTTTTTGCAGGCATCAAACCAAAGGAACAGAGCAGCAGCTTTGCAGGGAATGCCATGGTACATGAAGGAGAATCCTTCTACATTGATGAAGAGATGTGAGGTAAGCAGCACAATGTTGTTCAATGATACAAAAACTAGTTCACAATGGGCATGGTTACACACATTTTTTTAAGGCATCCTCTGTGTGAATACACTATATAGCAAAACATGTCTAAAGCACAGGCACCTTTTTGTTTTTGTTAGCATGAAGCCAACAGATCCTGGTCATCAAGGGAATGGTGATTGGAATCCTTTTGGTCTTGAAGATGTGAAGAAGCCCCTTCTACTTTCCTACATCGTCATCGAGGAAAAGATTGTCATGCGTCATCTCACCCAACGCATGTTGCATCAATTCCTGTTTTGAAGTGTAATGAACTTGACACTATAAGTTGACTCAAATTAACTCAAAGCAACAAGACTTGTCAACTTGTCAAAGCAACAAGATGACTTGACTTAGTTAAGTTGAGTCAACTCATCTTTTTTTACAGTGCAATAGTCAGACGCTCTCTTAGATGAATCAAAAGAGTTTATTTAAAAAAAAAGGAAAAGGGTACTACAAAACCTTTCTTAAAGGCAATCACAAAAACAGAAGAATATCCAGACCAAAAACGATACAAGTTCATTTTAATAAAGATAATCCGGGGACATGTTAACCAGATTTCAGTATAATTTAGATGAAATGATTTTAATCTCATTTAAATTTTACATTCAGACAGTAACTGTAATCCTTTACAGGCCCTTTTAATATAATTGCACTTTTATCAAATAAAGTTGCAATTTTATTTTATTTATTGAATAAGATGGATATTATAAAAAGGATTCAGTCTTAGTTAATAAGTGAAACCACACATGAGTTTTTATGAGTTTGGTATATTTAAACATAATACCAATCTTTTACATACGAAGACTTAATAAAAAATATGAAGATACCCTTGATTGAGAAAATCACAAATGCTCTATAGTTGGTATTATAATTGTGATCACTTCACACTTCCTTACATTTAAATGAATACATAATTATATCTTATCGTGTGAATGTGTTTTCAGGACTTTTATTTTGGTATGTTAGTATCACGTCATAAGGCTGCGCCGCGCTCCGCATCTGTGAATCTGCTGAAGAGAGGTTTGTGTTTTTAATCATTTAAAGTGTTTAAACCAATACAAGCTGTGAGTACAATTATATAGAGAACTGTGAATTAAGTTTATTATTAAGGAATGCAACACTGTAGGCTGATATAATTAATGATTAGCATTAATGAACATAGTTTTTATGAGTAAAGCGCATAAGTAACAGAAGAGCTGCGTCTCGTTTCGCTCCCTGTGCTGTCAGTTTAACGCAAATAAATGTGGTCACATGACCGAATTAGCCTATGTTCGTAATGTGTTCGTGGTATTTCTCCCGTTAAAGCTCATTTTCTCTGTAGTTCAAAGGCGCGTTAATAATCTGTTATATTCATGTCATTAAATTATCTTACTGTTGGTATTTGTTAAGAATAAGACGTATTCTAACATCCCAAACATCAGTCATCCTTATTTTGGTAATTTTGTCTTTTTTTTCTTGATTAGGCGTTGTATTTAAAGTGACAGCATGGATATTTAGTTATATCTACAAGTTAAATCTGGGAAAGTTATTCTAAAATCTAAATTGAGAGCCTTGCAACAATATTTTTTACAGTGTATAAAGTTTGAATAGGTAGTTGTTTCTCACTTTTTAAAAATAATAGGTCTATTGACATTAAGCCTTGTCATGTGTAAATCGGTCATTCACTTGTGCAATTAAAAAAGTTGCTTGTCTGGAAAAATAGGATATATTTTATTCTGAAGAAATATTCTCATCAGTTAGATTATAAGCTTTGACATATTTTAAATCTGCATATTTGTCATATTTTACCTGGCATTTTAACCTTTATAAAGGACATCCCCTCCAAGTGCTTCATCTTTAATTTCAAATTCTTATATTTGATCAATAAATTGGTATTAGTCAATCAAAATCAATAATTAGTATAATTAGACGCTTTAAGGCTCCTACCAATCAAATTAAAACTATTTACACATAAAAATGACAACTGCAATAAATAATGTTATGAGATTATTTTTAATATTTTTATTTTGAAATAAGAATTATTGGAGAAAAATTATACTTTTAAACACGAAACTAAACTGCCAGTCTTAATGAGTGAGTCTCATTGAGTCATTCATTCAAACAAGGGATACTGCGCTCATTCTTAAACCGCCCCTATTATGCTATTTTAAAACCTCCGTGAAGTTGGCACCCCATAAAACAAAATAATCTCCAAAACTATGCCATTGGTTTGTGCTGATCTGTGCCGCAAAAACGAACGTTTGTGCTGGTTTGGTGTTTGAGATATTTAACATTATTTTTTTGGTTGTGTTACGTCACTCTCCACCCCATGTCGTTCAAATCGCTCAAAAACTGTGTCGTTCGTTTGTGTTCGGTTTGTGCCGATTTGTGCCGTTAAAATTAACATTGTATCTATATCCCCTCCTTTAGAAATAACAAATATAATTCGGGGCAGTGACGTCACTCTCCACCCCACCTCATCTAAATCGCACCAAACCGGTGTCGTTTGTTTGTGCTCGATTTGTGCCGTTAAAAGAAACATTGCAACTGCGATCCCCTCTTAAACATAAAAAAATAACTTTTTAAGTACAGTTACATAACTGTCCACCCCATATGGTCTAAATCGTTGCAAAACTGTGCCGTTCGTTTGTGCTTGATTTGTGCCGGTTTGTGCTGTTCGATGAACATCATATCTTTTCCCCATCCTTAGAAATAACACATTGGATTCGGGACAGTGACGTCACTCTCCACCACATGCCGTCCAAATCGCCCCAAAACGGTGCCTTTTTTTTGTGCTCGATTTGTGCTGTTTTGTGCCTTAGAAAGAACCATCATAAATTACCGTAAAACTTCAAATAATAGCCCGGGCTTTTATTTTCCCAAATCGCCGAACTGCACCGGCTTGTATTTGAGACAGGCGTCTATATGAGAGGTTTTTATAATTTAGTGTTGAGATGTTGTTCATTGAGTGTAAACCTAGAGTCTCTAATCTCTAAAAATCTCTAAATGCTCCACGTGAAACTGCTGTCTTCCGACCTTTTACTATCGTGTCAATTGATTTTGATTAATATGCGCGAGGGAGAGAGAGCAAAACAGCGCTCGTGTTGTTTGAAGACGTGAGAGTGCGTGAAAAAGGCTTTGGCGGGACACAAATTTGCTTTTTCGGCCACCAAAAAGCGGACGATCTGACGGGTTTTAGAAGGTTAAATACAACCCGAAACTAAAAAACAGACCCGGCCTCTATTTGAGACCGGCCTTTATTCACCCAAACCTGCAGCCACACCAGGCGTGTAAAAGAGACAGGCGTCTATTTGGGACTCGGCTATTATTTGAAGTTTTATGGTATTCCATGATTCTTTAGACATCACAAAATCTTTGGAGGAGTAGTGACGTCACGCGAGCAAGCCGCGCCTTCCATCCATCTCGTCTACAAACCTGTCTGGTGCGTTTGTGCTCGCGCAGGGCCTCTGCTGTCATTGATCTTTTATTTTTTAGATACGGAAATGTTTTATTGCCAGTGACTTCTTCAAGCTCAAGATTAAAAAAACGGTATGTGATTGATTGACGCGTGTTTAAAAATGCTTGTTGTGTGTCAGCTTTTTGAAAACCTTGTAGCATGTCGGAACAACGCCGTAGGTTTCCGACCTGCGTGAAGTTGGCCCCCCACCCAACGCAAAAGGTCGTCAAAATATGCTCAATCGTTTGTGCTGTAAAAAGTTTCGTCTGTGCTGGTTCGGTTTTTTAGATATTAAAATAATATTTTTAGGTCATTCTGAGGTCACTTATAGCCTGGTAATGCCAGACTCTGCTACTTCACTTTGCTTCGTAGACAGAGTCTGGAATGGCATAATAGAGAAGTGTTTTTTCTCTCGCTAGGGGGCGCTTGTCTGAAGTTTAAAATCATTTGTTACCTGTAAGCCAATCAGATAAGTTTATGTTATGCGCCGACACAGCCGCATCAAACCACAGACATCATGCATCGAACTCAAATCTATGATCGAACTTCCACTGTAAACCTGCTGTAAACACTTGATGATGCGAGCGAAATACCGGAGTGAACATGGCTGTAAACGACTTTTGCAGATTATGCGAAGTTAATCTACGCATCCACGGTACAATCACGTGTCTCGTTTCCCATTTCAGCGGTCGTTTCGGTTTTCGATTTCTCTAACCTACAATGTAAAACTCGGCGCTTAGCGGCTACGTCACGGCTTTCAGTTGATCTCTGTTCGTTGATTGGGCTGGCCGTCCGAAGGCCGGTGGAAAACTGAAAGATAGGCTGCTATCTCAGACTGAATACAGGAGCGAAATGAAATTAGCGGAAGTAGGAAGTCTGACGTAGTCAGGCTAGGACACTTAGCCCCCCCACATGATCCAAATTCACCCAAAATAGATCTTCTATCGCCCTATAATCCATCGCGCTCTTTAAGATCACTAAATTCTAGGCTTCTGGTCATTCCTAGGATATCCAGATCCACCAAAGGAGGGAGAGCATTTTTTACATTTAGCTCCAAAACTCTGGAATAGCCTTCCTGATATTGTTCGTTGCTCAGACTCGCTCTCCCAGTTTAAAACTAGACTAAAGACGCATCTTTTTTGTCAGGCATTCATATAAATTTTTTATCTTACAGTTACTGTAAATTCGGCCTCTACTTCATAAACGCCAGAGGAGAACTGGCCCCGACTGAGCCTGGGTTCTCCCAAGGTTTTTTTTTCTCCGTCGGGTCATCTGATGGAGTTTTAGGACACCATCGGGTCACTTGATGGAGTTTTTCGGTTCCTTGCCACTGTTGCCTTTGGCTTGCTCAGTTGGGGATATTCAAATGAAATGACCCATCATACCACTGATCAGCTCTACCAAACTTGGATGTCTTTTCCAGTAATAAACAAACACTGTTAAGTTGTTTTGATTGATACTGTGAAGCAGCTTTGATACAATCTGTATTGTGAAAAGCGCTATAAATATATTTGACTATATTTGGCTTGACGTAGTCAGGCTAGGTCACTTAGCGCCCCCACATGATCCAAATTCACCCAAAATAGTCTCGTTCGTTTGTGCCGGTAAAATTTTTGTTTGTGCTCCGTCGGGTTTTAAAATATCAGACATTGAATTATAGACGATGACGTCACCAGCCCCCCACAACACCCAAGATGTCAGGAGAACAAACATCAATTCACCATTAATAATGATGTGATTGAACACAGCATGAGCTATACCTACCTTGGTACAACCATATCAGCATCAGGGAGTTTCAACATGGCAGTGAATGCACTAAAAGAAAAAGCACGAAGAGCTATACATGCAATTAAGAGAAAATTCTATAACTGGGTAGATGACAAATAAGGGTGAAACAGCATTTTTTTAAACAAAGTTCTAAATTGCTTGACAATTGTATGAATTTGTAAAGTTCAAATACTTGTTGTTTTTGAAACTGTTAGAGGTTAGCAGATTTTTTTTCTCATTATGTAATTTATTAAGCTTTTCTCACAGCTCCAGGCAAAATATGTCCTGCGGTGTGACATGACATTACTATAAAATTAAAATATTTAAATATTATTAATTTCAAATACAAATCAGGTATGTTTTAAGTTTAACAAGTATTCTTAAAGAATGATCATTAAAATTCTGCATATATATTTTTCACAGCTGTTTTTCGATTATATTCTTTGCTTGTGCCATCTTTTACCACTCACTCCAGTGGAAATATTGTGTAAAATGAGAAAAAATATTTGAAAATGTTTATTATTTTTATATATAGTTATATTATGCAATGTTTTCAAATGCATATAATTATTTAAGCTAGTTAACATAGTAAAAGTCGTTTAATTGTGGTTTAAATGTCACACCACAGGACATCCCGTCACACCACAGGACAAATGAAACACTGTATGAACATTTATGGTGAAATTTATTGAATACTTTTGTAAAAAAATAAATAATTTGCATCTCTATTTGAACATTAATGAAAATGCAACACATCAGTACAATATTATTACTTAGTGTATGAATTTGAACTAAAAACATAGTGAACAAGACATTCTGAATAATTAACATTTTGGAGGCGTCAAATCAGACCCAGTCATAAAGCCCATTCATTTCTATTTTTAACTTAAAAGACTAAACAAATATCTTGTTTCTCAGGAGAAAGTCATTAAAATCATGCTAAAATAATTAAAAGCATTTTAAAATCATCAATTCAGCTCTTTGAACAAAGATTCCAGTGAACAAGAGAAATTTGACATTCTGGAGTCGTCAGACCTCCTTGTCCTTTCTTTGCTCATGCCTAAAAACGGACAACAATCACTTTAAAAACAATGATCAGTGACTGTTAACATACACATACAACAAAACAAATGAAGACAGATATATATTTATATTTAATATATGTATAATATAGGTATATTATGTATAATGAAGACAGATATATATTTATGTTTAATATATGTATAATATAGGTATATTATACATAATATTTACAATATTTGTTTAATATATATATAGAGACAGAGATATATTTATATTTATGTTTAATATTGCAAACATAACAGACGAGAATCTAGCTAGACATCTGACTTAATTATGTCACACTACAGGATGGGCTGTCACACCACAGGACTCTTTTCACCTTTACACCATTTTGAGTAATTGCTATACAAGACTGACCTTGGGCATTACAGTAACTTAATAAGTTCATTGTTTTAGACCTGAATATGATTCTTTTTTTAAAATATTTTTATTTTTTCTCGAACTAGATCAGTCACACCACAAGACTATCAAAAATGGACACGTTCATGGTCTGACAGAAATGATGACATTTATCAAATTAATAAGAGATTAACACTCGCCTTTTAACCTCCTTAGCACATCCAAACATCTGGGGGAATTCCTGGTAGGCGGCTTGACTAAAGGACCACTATGGCTGTCCATGTAACTGCCAGTACAAAAATCTAATATCCTATGTCACACTGCAGGACAGCATTTGTGTTTCAAAACTAAATGTACTGTAAATATTATTTGAGTACTTTTTAGCATTTTGAAAACTTAAGTTAATTAAGTAAATGCATACAAAATAATGCCAAGGCATTTATTAGCTGCTCCAAACATATCTGCTTTATTTTACTAATATTTACATTTGATGAGTCATCAATGTTACATTCACACCGCAGGACATTTTGCTATTCACCTTGAAATATGAAAAACACCAAATACATAGTACGTCCCAAAATCATAATATTGAAATAAAATTATGTTCTACGCCCCACTGACATGTGTTGTTTTAGTAGAGAAATGCAGTTCAGTAAACATTTAGACTTAATTACAGAAAAAACATGCGTCACGTCATCTGCCCAACTTCCAAATTCCAATTAAAATCTGGCTTAAAATATTTGACAGTGTCATCCAGCCCATTGCGCTGTATGGTAGTGAAATATGGGGTCCACTCAGTCATCAGAGCTATACCCGTTGGGACAAACACCCAACAGAATCTGTTCATGGAGAATTCTGCAGACACATCCTACACGTACACAGAAACACACCAACAAATGCATGCAGAGCAGAATTAGGCAGATACCCACTGATAATTAGGGCTGGGTACCGAGTTCGGTACTTTTTAGGTACCGACCGAATTGCCTTGATACTACCGAGTATCGAAACATGTCTTGTTTTTCGGTACCAAATTTCGGTACCTAAGTGGTTAATCTCGTCAACGTCAGTGAAACGATAAGCATGCAGAATGATTGGCTGTGGCGGAAAAACACTAGTTTACGCGGCTGCCCAGAGACATGGCTCGTCGCACGTGAGGCTGTAGTGTGTGTGTGTGTGTGTGTGTGAGCGTCCCAACCAAGATAGATATAAAATATGAGGAAATGATCCAAAGTGTACCTATGTGCCAGACTCGATGCCAGAAGCACGCGATGCAATATTTTCGACAATATAATTGCTGCCAAGACCGGTAACACGGTAAATCTGATAAGGCAAAGCGCACAGAATACACTTGAGTGTAATGGTGTGTTCACACTGAACGCGAATAGAGCGTCAAATACGCGTCTATCGCGTCTAGTTCGACGCTTCAATCTTCCGCTCAAGTTCAAATTTTTCAACTTGCGCGGAAGACATTCGCGGCAAACGCGTCGCCCAATTCGCGTCATTCGCAACGCCTGGCGCGAATGATGCGTCTATTCGCGTCTTTGCATTGACTTTGTATGTAATCTACTCGCCATTAGTAAACATTTGTTCATTAATAAACAATTAAAATATCTCCTTGCTATTGTTTCCACATCCATAATCATTAGGCTACTTTTGCCAGTGCTTTGCTGCAAGCTTCACGTGCTGAACGTGAGGCATATATCCCGCCCCCCAGTAGCCTATATTTAATTTAATTCACATTTATTTGTATAGCATTTTTCACCATACATATAGTTTCAAAGCAGCTTTACAGAAAATGCATGTGTCTAAATTACAATTTAGAGTGATCTGTTATCAGAGGTGACAGTGTAATGCATTTCAATTAATTTTCATTCAGTTTCATTGTTAAACAATGCATTAAGTTAAGGCAGAAACAATGAGCTCATTGAAGTAAAGAATACATGATGTTAAATGATTAGGAAACATAGAAAACTTTACCATTGGTGCTTTTTTACATACTCAAAATATGAGTGTAAAAAAGTCAACAAACTGAAAAAATAAAAATTAGGTGATGTTATATTGTTAAAACTGGTTACATAAAATTGGTATCGAAAAAAGTATCGTTCAGGAACCGGTATAGAAGTCAAGGTATCGGTATCGAACATTTTGTTACGATACCCAGCCCTACTGATAATTAACATCCAAAAGAGAACACTCAACTTTATTAACCACCTGAAATCCAGCCCCCAAGACACACTTCACTCCAAGGCCCTCCGAACCCAGGAGCTGAGCCCAGAAAAGAGTCCCCTATGTCAACTGGTACTGAGGCACACTGCCCCCCCTCAGAGACAGTCTGAGCAGCCTCAGAACAACACTGCCTTCCAAACACCAATCAGAGTCAAGCAAATCATAGCACAATGCAAAGAAACCTATCTGGAACATTGGAAAGAAGAAACTAAAAGCCAAAGTAGACTAGAATGTTATCTGACCCTAAAAAGAGATTATAAATTAGCAGAATATCTCTCTACTGTCAGAGATAGAAAGCAGAGACAGATCCTCACCAGGTACAGGCTCAGTGATCACAAATTGGCAATTGAAACAGGAAGACACAAAAAATCATGGCAACCAAAAGAAAACAGAACGTGTGATCACTGTCTGACAGGTGAGGTTGAGACAGAGATGCACTTTCTCCTACAATGTGAAGCGTTCAAAGACACAAGGAACCTTTACTTTGAAATTTGGGATTATATAGTTAAATTTGTTAAAGACCTGAATGAAATTTCTAAATTAAACTTTCTCCTGGGAGAAGGAGACAGAACTTATCTTGCTGCCCAATATGTACAAACATGCCACAACCTGAGGGGCAGTGAGTGACCCCCACACACACACACACACACACACACACACACACACACACACACATACACAAATATATCCAACATTGTGTTAAATGTTTATATAAAATATATATATTATATGTTTTATTTGTATATTTTGTATATACTTTGGCAACATTGTTTCAAAAACTTTCATGCCAGTAAAGCCCCTTTGAATTGGGTGCCAACTTCACGGAGGTTTCGTTTTCTCATAATATACATTGTTGCACATCAACGACTTGACGGATGAATCGGTCTCTCTAAACCCCTCGTTTCTGAGAGCCTGCTCTGATTGGCCAGAAGCTACACACTCATTACCATAACTGAACGTCTGTTCGGAGGCTTCCTAAAGCTCAGCAATTGTACACACTGTAACGATGGTGTAAATTTTACCACATCAATCCGAGCGCCAGTCTGATGATAAAACAATGTAAAACGAATTATTCTCCATTCTTTATGTTTACTCAAAGAAGTAAGAACCACAGGCAATCTGCATTAATTTTACACAATTTTAGGTAATACTGGCTCAAAGATTAGCAGGACTATTTAAGTAAGACAGTGATGACATAAGTTAGCCAGTTAGCAGGAGACCTACACAATATAAAACCCAAAACCATGTATTTTGAACATCCAGGAGAAAATATATTGATAATTTATCATACTTGCAGGTTGTGATTCTGAGGAGCAAGTTAGTCCAAATAAACTGAGTACTGACCCATCTTTCTAGAGCAAGCGTTTTGAGAATCCTGCGTTGGACTTGTTTGTGGGCGGGTTGAGTTGTTCACGGACGGAGAGAGTCAGTCAAAGTGAGAGTTAATGGACTTAAATGACCTGACTGACTCTCAGAGTGTTTTTAGTCTAATCAGGTCATTTAAGTCCATTAACTCTCACTCTGACTGACTCTTACCAGTGAACTGAACTACTGAACTAGATCTGAGATTTAGTTTGCATTTATTTTTCTTTCTGTTAATTATTCTCATCTTAAACAGGAGAGAGTGTCCAAACACAGAAAAATCCCAGTGAAGCGACTGAGATCCATGTGACACACTATTATAAAGATGGCGTTTATTAAAGAGGAGGAGAGTGAAGATGTGAAGATTGAAGAAACATTCAGAGTCAAACATGAAGAGACGGAGGAACACACAGGTTGGTTTCATTCTCAAAGCTGAACTCAGTCATTTGATCCTTATTAAAAAGTCCAGCTCTACAGAAATGAATGATACATTTTGCATTCTATTCCATAACATGTTGAATGAAATCTTATGTATTAGAAATAGTCTTTCTATGGTCCCCACCTCCAAATTCTGTCATTAATTATTCACCCTCATTCCAAACCTGTAATTTCATTCATCATCAGTAAATTAAGATAGTTTGTATAGGTTTGTTGAGGTAGATAAATGCTCCGGTAATGCAGCGACGGATGCCAAAAGCTTGTTTTTGCTTTAACTTTCACTTTCAGAGAATAAGAGACCGCGTTTACATGCATGTTTTTAACAAGCCAACAATGCATGTGGTCATGTAACCCATTAACGCGTTAACCCATTTTCCTTTATCCGAGTACAGTCATAAACGGCATTTAAAAAAAAGCATAAACTGACCGCCACAGCTAGATTTTCGCCTCTTACACCAATTTCTCCCGGTATGTTAAAACATTAACCAGCGTTCTTTGGGCTTATTGAAGTGAGACATAATACTTTAACATAATTAATGGAATACTCGGAGTCAGATACACAAATCATTAGGCTATGTTACCAGGAAATAACCTGATTTATTAATAAACACTCGGGTGTCAGGTGACAGAATGGAGAAAAATCTTGGCCAACGAACAAACAGTGTATGATTATGATTCAGGCAGCATTACAGGTCAGAGGTCAGATTGGATCAGAATATTCAAAATGTTTAATCCAGTTCCATCTGGTTGAAGATCAGATTGATCACGCCGGTATGGAGACTGGTTTGTTGAAGATCAGTGCCGATGGCTGTCATGTCGATGAGGCCTTACAGGGGAGAGTCTAGTTGACACAACCTCTGCTGACACTAAATTGCCCATAACTCATCGACCGTTTGACCTAGAATCAAGATTTGCACACCACTGTGTTCCTTGGCTCAAGGCGGACAAGATGTATATCTCGGATTCTCGATTTGAGCAAAAAAAATTTGTTATGGCCAATTTTGTCCAAAACCTACTTTTGCGAACTAGTCCCTGGTTTTTTGCCTGATCGGAACCAGACCAGTCTAGGACAATTCTATGGACTCTCTAGATCAATAATTATCAAAAAAAAGTTGAACTTTGCCCTTTGGTTCACTGTAACAGGGTCATTTAGAAAAGGGGGCGTGTCAAAATACACTCAAAAGCCTATAAATCATAAATAAAAACTCAGAACTTCACAAAAATTGATGAGCACATGTGTCCTAACATGGTGAAGAAGCATGCAGAGTTTCATGGAGATCGGACCATAGGTGGCGCTATAACTGTCAAAAAGGTCCCCTATTATTAGGTGTTCAAGCACGAAGTGCTGAAAACCTATTGTAATTGCTATTTGAAAAAAAAAAAAAAACTAAAACGCATCGTGCAGCCCAAACCGTAAGGCCTAGAGACTTGAAACCTGGCCAGGTGCTAGGGCCTCAGCTTGGGGAGAACCTATCAGAGTATGACCCTGATTGGCCTATAGGTGGCGCTACAGCAACCAAAAGTACTAAATTGCCCATAACTCATCGACCGTTTGACCTAGAATCAAGATTTGCACACCACTGTGTTCCTTGGCTCAAGGCGGACAAGATGTATATCTCGGATTCTCGATTTGAGCAAAAAAAATTTGTTATGGCCAATTTTGTCCAAAACCTACTTTTGCGAACTAGTCCCTGGTTTTTTGCCTGATCGGAACCAGACCAGTCTAGGACAATTCTATGGACTCTCTAGATCAATAATTATCAAAAAAAAGTTGAACTTTGCCCTTTGGTTCACTGTAACAGGGTCATTTAGAAAAGGGGGCGTGTCAAAATACACTCAAAAGCCTATAAATCATAAATAAAAACTCAGAACTTCACAAAAATTGATGAGCACATGTGTCCTAACATGGTGAAGAAGCATGCAGAGTTTCATGGAGATCGGACCATAGGTGGCGCTATAACTGTCAAAAAGGTCCCCTATTATTAGGTGTTCAAGCACGAAGTGCTGAAAACCTATTGTAATTGCTATTTGAAAAAAAAAAAAAAACTAAAACGCATCGTGCAGCCCAAACCGTAAGGCCTAGAGACTTGAAACCTGGCCAGGTGCTAGGGCCTCAGCTTGGGGAGAACCTATCAGAGTATGACCCTGATTGGCCTATAGGTGGCGCTACAGCAACCAAAAGTACTAAATTGCCCATAACTCATCGACCGTTTGACCTAGAATCAAGATTTGCACACCACTGTGTTCCTTGGCTCAAGGCGGACAAGATGTATATCTCGGATTCTCGATTTGAGCAAAAAAAAATTTGTTATGGCCAATTTTGTCCAAAACCTACTTTTGCAAACTAGTCCCTGGTTTTTTGCCTGATCGGAACCAGACCAGTCTAGGACAATTCTATGGACTCTCTAGATCAATAATTATCAAAAAAAAGTTGAACTTTGCCCTTTGGTTCACTGTAACAGGGTCATTTAGAAAAGGGGGCGTGTCAAAATACACTCAAAAGCCTATAAATCATAAATAAAAACTCAGAACTTCACAAAAATTGATGAGCACATGTGTCCTAACATGGTGAAGAAGCATGCAGAGTTTCATGGAGATCGGACCATAGGTGGCGCTATAACTGTCAAAAAGGTCCCCTATTATTAGGTGTTCAAGCACGAAGTGCTGAAAACCTATTGTAATTGCTATTTGAAAAAAAAAAAAAAACTAAAACGCATCGTGCAGCCCAAACCGTAAGGCCTAGAGACTTGAAACCTGGCCAGGTGCTAGGGCCTCAGCTTGGGGAGAACCTATCAGAGTATGACCCTGATTGGCCTATAGGTGGCGCTACAGCAACCAAAAGTACTAAATTGCCCATAACTCATCGACCGTTTGACCTAGAATCAAGATTTGCACACCACTGTGTTCCTTGGCTCAAGGCGGACAAGATGTATATCTCGGATTCTCGATTTGAGCAAAAAAAAATTTGTTATGGCCAATTTTGTCCAAAACCTACTTTTGCAAACTAGTCCCTGGTTTTTTGCCTGATCGGAACCAGACCAGTCTAGGACAATTCTATGGACTCTCTAGATCAATAATTATCAAAAAAAAGTTGAACTTTGCCCTTTGGTTCACTGTAACAGGGTCATTTAGAAAAGGGGGCGTGTCAAAATACACTCAAAAGCCTATAAATCATAAATAAAAACTCAGAACTTCACAAAAATTGATGAGCACATGTGTCCTAACATGGTGAAGAAGCATGCAGAGTTTCATGGAGATCGGACCATAGGTATAACTGTCAAAAAGGTCCCCTATTATTAGGTGTTCAAGCACGAAGTGCTGAAAACCTATTGTAATTGCTATTTGAAAAAAAAAAAAAAACTAAAACGCATCGTGCAGCCCAAACCGTAAGGCCTAGAGACTTGAAACCTGGCCAGGTGCTAGGGCCTCAGCTTGGGGAGAACCTATCAGAGTATGACCCTGATTGGCCTATAGGTGGCGCTACAGCAACCAAAAGTACTAAATTGCCCATAACTCATCGACCGTTTGACCTAGAATCAAGATTTGCACACCACTGTGTTCCTTGGCTCAAGGCGGACAAGATGTATATCTCGGATTCTCGATTTGAGCAAAAAAAATTTGTTATGGCCAATTTTGTCCAAAACCTACTTTTGCGAACTAGTCCCTGGTTTTTTGCCTGATCGGAACCAGACCAGTCTAGGACAATTCTATGGACTCTCTAGATCAATAATTATCAAAAAAAAGTTGAACTTTGCCCTTTGGTTCACTGTAACAGGGTCATTTAGAAAAGGGGGCGTGTCAAAATACACTCAAAAGCCTATAAATCATAAATAAAAACTCAGAACTTCACAAAAATTGATGAGCACATGTGTCCTAACATGGTGAAGAAGCATGCAGAGTTTCATGGAGATCGGACCATAGGTATAACTGTCAAAAAGGTCCCCTATTATTAGGTGTTCAAGCACGAAGTGCTGAAAACCTATTGTAATTGCTATTTGAAAAAAAAAAAAAAACTAAAACGCATCGTGCAGCCCAAACCGTAAGGCCTAGAGACTTGAAACCTGGCCAGGTGCTAGGGCCTCAGCTTGGGGAGAACCTATCAGAGTATGACCCTGATTGGCCTATAGGTGGCGCTACAGCAACCAAAAGTACTAAATTGCCCATAACTCATCGACCGTTTGACCTAGAATCAAGATTTGCACACCACTGTGTTCCTTGGCTCAAGGCGGACAAGATGTATATCTCGGATTCTCGATTTGAGCAAAAAAAATTTGTTATGGCCAATTTTGTCCAAAACCTACTTTTGCGAACTAGTCCCTGGTTTTTTGCCTGATCGGAACCAGACCAGTCTAGGACAATTCTATGGACTCTCTAGATCAATAATTATCAAAAAAAAGTTGAACTTTGCCCTTTGGTTCACTGTAACAGGGTCATTTAGAAAAGGGGGCGTGTCAAAATACACTCAAAAGCCTATAAATCATAAATAAAAACTCAGAACTTCACAAAAATTGATGAGCACATGTGTCCTAACATGGTGAAGAAGCATGCAGAGTTTCATGGAGATCGGACCATAGGTGGCGCTATAACTGTCAAAAAGGTCCCCTATTATTAGGTGTTCAAGCACGAAGTGCTGAAAACCTATTGTAATTGCTATTTGAAAAAAAAAAAAAAACTAAAACGCATCGTGCAGCCCAAACCGTAAGGCCTAGAGACTTGAAACCTGGCCAGGTGCCATGGCCTCAGCTTGGGGAGAACCTATCAGAGTATGACCCTGATTGGCCTATAGGTGGCGCTACAGCAACCAAAAGTACTAAATTGCCCATAACTCATCGACCGTTTGACCTAGAATCAAGATTTGCACACCACTGTGTTCCTTGGCTCAAGGCGGACAAGATGTATATCTCGGATTCTCGATTTGAGCAAAAAAAAATTTGTTATGGCCAATTTTGTCCAAAACCTACTTTTGCAAACTAGTCCCTGGTTTTTTGCCTGATCGGAACCAGACCAGTCTAGGACAATTCTATGGACTCTCTAGATCAATAATTATCAAAAAAAAGTTGAACTTTGCCCTTTGGTTCACTGTAACAGGGTCATTTAGAAAAGGGGGCGTGTCAAAATACACTCAAAAGCCTATAAATCATAAATAAAAACTCAGAACTTCACAAAAATTGATGAGCACATGTGTCCTAACATGGTGAAGAAGCATGCAGAGTTTCATGGAGATCGGACCATAGGTATAACTGTCAAAAAGGTCCCCTATTATTAGGTGTTCAAGCACGAAGTGCTGAAAACCTATTGTAATTGCTATTTGAAAAAAAAAAAAAAACTAAAACGCATCGTGCAGCCCAAACCGTAAGGCCTAGAGACTTGAAACCTGGCCAGGTGCTAGGGCCTCAGCTTGGGGAGAACCTATCAGAGTATGACCCTGATTGGCCTATAGGTGGCGCTACAGCAACCAAAAGTACTAAATTGCCCATAACTCATCGACCGTTTGACCTAGAATCAAGATTTGCACACCACTGTGTTCCTTGGCTCAAGGCGGACAAGATGTATATCTCGGATTCTCGATTTGAGCAAAAAAAATTTGTTATGGCCAATTTTGTCCAAAACCTACTTTTGCGAACTAGTCCCTGGTTTTTTGCCTGATCGGAACCAGACCAGTCTAGGACAATTCTATGGACTCTCTAGATCAATAATTATCAAAAAAAAGTTGAACTTTGCCCTTTGGTTCACTGTAACAGGGTCATTTAGAAAAGGGGGCGTGTCAAAATACACTCAAAAGCCTATAAATCATAAATAAAAACTCAGAACTTCACAAAAATTGATGAGCACATGTGTCCTAACATGGTGAAGAAGCATGCAGAGTTTCATGGAGATCGGACCATAGGTGGCGCTATAACTGTCAAAAAGGTCCCCTATTATTAGGTGTTCAAGCACGAAGTGCTGAAAACCTATTGTAATTGCTATTTGAAAAAAAAAAAAAAACTAAAACGCATCGTGCAGCCCAAACCGTAAGGCCTAGAGACTTGAAACCTGGCCAGGTGCTAGGGCCTCAGCTTGGGGAGAACCTATCAGAGTATGACCCTGATTGGCCTATAGGTGGCGCTACAGCAACCAAAAGTACTAAATTGCCCATAACTCATCGACCGTTTGACCTAGAATCAAGATTTGCACACCACTGTGTTCCTTGGCTCAAGGCGGACAAGATGTATATCTCGGATTCTCGATTTGAGCAAAAAAAATTTGTTATGGCCAATTTTGTCCAAAACCTACTTTTGCGAACTAGTCCCTGGTTTTTTGCCTGATCGGAACCAGACCAGTCTAGGACAATTCTATGGACTCTCTAGATCAATAATTATCAAAAAAAAGTTGAACTTTGCCCTTTGGTTCACTGTAACAGGGTCATTTAGAAAAGGGGGCGTGTCAAAATACACTCAAAAGCCTATAAATCATAAATAAAAACTCAGAACTTCACAAAAATTGATGAGCACATGTGTCCTAACATGGTGAAGAAGCATGCAGAGTTTCATGGAGATCGGACCATAGGTGGCGCTATAACTGTCAAAAAGGTCCCCTATTATTAGGTGTTCAAGCACGAAGTGCTGAAAACCTATTGTAATTGCTATTTGAAAAAAAAAAAAAAACTAAAACGCATCGTGCAGCCCAAACCGTAAGGCCTAGAGACTTGAAACCTGGCCAGGTGCTAGGGCCTCAGCTTGGGGAGAACCTATCAGAGTATGACCCTGATTGGCCTATAGGTGGCGCTACAGCAACCAAAAGTACTAAATTGCCCATAACTCATCGACCGTTTGACCTAGAATCAAGATTTGCACACCACTGTGTTCCTTGGCTCAAGGCGGACAAGATGTATATCTCGGATTCTCGATTTGAGCAAAAAAAATTTGTTATGGCCAATTTTGTCCAAAACCTACTTTTGCGAACTAGTCCCTGGTTTTTTGCCTGATCGGAACCAGACCAGTCTAGGACAATTCTATGGACTCTCTAGATCAATAATTATCAAAAAAAAGTTGAACTTTGCCCTTTGGTTCACTGTAACAGGGTCATTTAGAAAAGGGGGCGTGTCAAAATACACTCAAAAGCCTATAAATCATAAATAAAAACTCAGAACTTCACAAAAATTGATGAGCACATGTGTCCTAACATGGTGAAGAAGCATGCAGAGTTTCATGGAGATCGGACCATAGGTGGCGCTATAACTGTCAAAAAGGTCCCCTATTATTAGGTGTTCAAGCACGAAGTGCTGAAAACCTATTGTAATTGCTATTTGAAAAAAAAAAAAAAACTAAAACGCATCGTGCAGCCCAAACCGTAAGGCCTAGAGACTTGAAACCTGGCCAGGTGCTAGGGCCTCAGCTTGGGGAGAACCTATCAGAGTATGACCCTGATTGGCCTATAGGTGGCGCTACAGCAACCAAAAGTACTAAATTGCCCATAACTCATCGACCGTTTGACCTAGAATCAAGATTTGCACACCACTGTGTTCCTTGGCTCAAGGCGGACAAGATGTATATCTCGGATTCTCGATTTGAGCAAAAAAAAATTGTTATGGCCAATTTTGTCCAAAACCTACTTTTGCGAACTAGTCCCTGGTTTTTTGCCTGATCGGAACCAGACCAGTCTAGGACAATTCTATGGACTCTCTAGATCAATAATTATCAAAAAAAAGTTGAACTTTGCCCTTTGGTTCACTGTAACAGGGTCATTTAGAAAAGGGGGCGTGTCAAAATACACTCAAAAGCCTATAAATCATAAATAAAAACTCAGAACTTCACAAAAATTGATGAGCACATGTGTCCTAACATGGTGAAGAAGCATGCAGAGTTTCATGGAGATCGGACCATAGGTGGCGCTATAACTGTCAAAAAGGTCCCCTATTATTAGGTGTTCAAGCACGAAGTGCTGAAAACCTATTGTAATTGCTATTTGAAAAAAAAAAAAAAACTAAAACGCATCGTGCAGCCCAAACCGTAAGGCCTAGAGACTTGAAACCTGGCCAGGTGCTAGGGCCTCAGCTTGGGGAGAACCTATCAGAGTATGACCCTGATTGGCCTATAGGTGGCGCTACAGCAACCAAAAGTACTAAATTGCCCATAACTCATCGACCGTTTGACCTAGAATCAAGATTTGCACACCACTGTGTTCCTTGGCTCAAGGCGGACAAGATGTATATCTCGGATTCTCGATTTGAGCAAAAAAAAATTTGTTATGGCCAATTTTGTCCAAAACCTACTTTTGCAAACTAGTCCCTGGTTTTTTGCCTGATCGGAACCAGACCAGTCTAGGACAATTCTATGGACTCTCTAGATCAATAATTATCAAAAAAAAGTTGAACTTTGCCCTTTGGTTCACTGTAACAGGGTCATTTAGAAAAGGGGGCGTGTCAAAATACACTCAAAAGCCTATAAATCATAAATAAAAACTCAGAACTTCACAAAAATTGATGAGCACATGTGTCCTAACATGGTGAAGAAGCATGCAGAGTTTCATGGAGATCGGACCATAGGTGGCGCTATAACTGTCAAAAAGGTCCCCTATTATTAGGTGTTCAAGCACGAAGTGCTGAAAACCTATTGTAATTGCTATTTGAAAAAAAAAAAAAAACTAAAACGCATCGTGCAGCCCAAACCGTAAGGCCTAGAGACTTGAAACCTGGCCAGGTGCTAGGGCCTCAGCTTGGGGAGAACCTATCAGAGTATGACCCTGATTGGCCTATAGGTGGCGCTACAGCAACCAAAAGTACTAAATTGCCCATAACTCATCGACCGTTTGACCTAGAATCAAGATTTGCACACCACTGTGTTCCTTGGCTCAAGGCGGACAAGATGTATATCTCGGATTCTCGATTTGAGCAAAAAAAATTTGTTATGGCCAATTTTGTCCAAAACCTACTTTTGCGAACTAGTCCCTGGTTTTTTGCCTGATCGGAACCAGACCAGTCTAGGACAATTCTATGGACTCTCTAGATCAATAATTATCAAAAAAAAGTTGAACTTTGCCCTTTGGTTCACTGTAACAGGGTCATTTAGAAAAGGGGGCGTGTCAAAATACACTCAAAAGCCTATAAATCATAAATAAAAACTCAGAACTTCACAAAAATTGATGAGCACATGTGTCCTAACATGGTGAAGAAGCATGCAGAGTTTCATGGAGATCGGACCATAGGTGGCGCTATAACTGTCAAAAAGGTCCCCTATTATTAGGTGTTCAAGCACGAAGTGCTGAAAACCTATTGTAATTGCTATTTGAAAAAAAAAAAAAAACTAAAACGCATCGTGCAGCCCAAACCGTAAGGCCTAGAGACTTGAAACCTGGCCAGGTGCTAGGGCCTCAGCTTGGGGAGAACCTATCAGAGTATGACCCTGATTGGCCTATAGGTGGCGCTACAGCAACCAAAAGTACTAAATTGCCCATAACTCATCGACCGTTTGACCTAGAATCAAGATTTGCACACCACTGTGTTCCTTGGCTCAAGGCGGACAAGATGTATATCTCGGATTCTCGATTTGAGCAAAAAAAATTTGTTATGGCCAATTTTGTCCAAAACCTACTTTTGCGAACTAGTCCCTGGTTTTTTGCCTGATCGGAACCAGACCAGTCTAGGACAATTCTATGGACTCTCTAGATCAATAATTATCAAAAAAAAGTTGAACTTTGCCCTTTGGTTCACTGTAACAGGGTCATTTAGAAAAGGGGGCGTGTCAAAATACACTCAAAAGCCTATAAATCATAAATAAAAACTCAGAACTTCACAAAAATTGATGAGCACATGTGTCCTAACATGGTGAAGAAGCATGCAGAGTTTCATGGAGATCGGACCATAGGTGGCGCTATAACTGTCAAAAAGGTCCCCTATTATTAGGTGTTCAAGCACGAAGTGCTGAAAACCTATTGTAATTGCTATTTGAAAAAAAAAAAAAAACTAAAACGCATCGTGCAGCCCAAACCGTAAGGCCTAGAGACTTGAAACCTGGCCAGGTGCTAGGGCCTCAGCTTGGGGAGAACCTATCAGAGTATGACCCTGATTGGCCTATAGGTGGCGCTACAGCAACCAAAAGTACTAAATTGCCCATAACTCATCGACCGTTTGACCTAGAATCAAGATTTGCACACCACTGTGTTCCTTGGCTCAAGGCGGACAAGATGTATATCTCGGATTCTCGATTTGAGCAAAAAAAATTTGTTATGGCCAATTTTGTCCAAAACCTACTTTTGCGAACTAGTCCCTGGTTTTTTGCCTGATCGGAACCAGACCAGTCTAGGACAATTCTATGGACTCTCTAGATCAATAATTATCAAAAAAAAGTTGAACTTTGCCCTTTGGTTCACTGTAACAGGGTCATTTAGAAAAGGGGGCGTGTCAAAATACACTCAAAAGCCTATAAATCATAAATAAAAACTCAGAACTTCACAAAAATTGATGAGCACATGTGTCCTAACATGGTGAAGAAGCATGCAGAGTTTCATGGAGATCGGACCATAGGTGGCGCTATAACTGTCAAAAAGGTCCCCTATTATTAGGTGTTCAAGCACGAAGTGCTGAAAACCTATTGTAATTGCTATTTGAAAAAAAAAAAAAAACTAAAACGCATCGTGCAGCCCAAACCGTAAGGCCTAGAGACTTGAAACCTGGCCAGGTGCTAGGGCCTCAGCTTGGGGAGAACCTATCAGAGTATGACCCTGATTGGCCTATAGGTGGCGCTACAGCAACCAAAAGTACTAAATTGCCCATAACTCATCGACCGTTTGACCTAGAATCAAGATTTGCACACCACTGTGTTCCTTGGCTCAAGGCGGACAAGATGTATATCTCGGATTCTCGATTTGAGCAAAAAAAATTTGTTATGGCCAATTTTGTCCAAAACCTACTTTTGCGAACTAGTCCCTGGTTTTTTGCCTGATCGGAACCAGACCAGTCTAGGACAATTCTATGGACTCTCTAGATCAATAATTATCAAAAAAAAGTTGAACTTTGCCCTTTGGTTCACTGTAACAGGGTCATTTAGAAAAGGGGGCGTGTCAAAATACACTCAAAAGCCTATAAATCATAAATAAAAACTCAGAACTTCACAAAAATTGATGAGCACATGTGTCCTAACATGGTGAAGAAGCATGCAGAGTTTCATGGAGATCGGACCATAGGTGGCGCTATAACTGTCAAAAAGGTCCCCTATTATTAGGTGTTCAAGCACGAAGTGCTGAAAACCTATTGTAATTGCTATTTGAAAAAAAAAAAAAAACTAAAACGCATCGTGCAGCCCAAACCGTAAGGCCTAGAGACTTGAAACCTGGCCAGGTGCCATGGCCTCAGCTTGGGGAGAACCTATCAGAGTATGACCCTGATTGGCCTATAGGTGGCGCTACAGCAACCAAAAGTACTAAATTGCCCATAACTCATCGACCGTTTGACCTAGAATCAAGATTTGCACACCACTGTGTTCCTTGGCTCAAGGCGGACAAGATGTATATCTCGGATTCTCGATTTGAGCAAAAAAAAATTTGTTATGGCCAATTTTGTCCAAAACCTACTTTTGCAAACTAGTCCCTGGTTTTTTGCCTGATCGGAACCAGACCAGTCTAGGACAATTCTATGGACTCTCTAGATCAATAATTATCAAAAAAAAGTTGAACTTTGCCCTTTGGTTCACTGTAACAGGGTCATTTAGAAAAGGGGGCGTGTCAAAATACACTCAAAAGCCTATAAATCATAAATAAAAACTCAGAACTTCACAAAAATTGATGAGCACATGTGTCCTAACATGGTGAAGAAGCATGCAGAGTTTCATGGAGATCGGACCATAGGTATAACTGTCAAAAAGGTCCCCTATTATTAGGTGTTCAAGCACGAAGTGCTGAAAACCTATTGTAATTGCTATTTGAAAAAAAAAAAAAAACTAAAACGCATCGTGCAGCCCAAACCGTAAGGCCTAGAGACTTGAAACCTGGCCAGGTGCTAGGGCCTCAGCTTGGGGAGAACCTATCAGAGTATGACCCTGATTGGCCTATAGGTGGCGCTACAGCAACCAAAAGTACTAAATTGCCCATAACTCATCGACCGTTTGACCTAGAATCAAGATTTGCACACCACTGTGTTCCTTGGCTCAAGGCGGACAAGATGTATATCTCGGATTCTCGATTTGAGCAAAAAAAATTTGTTATGGCCAATTTTGTCCAAAACCTACTTTTGCGAACTAGTCCCTGGTTTTTTGCCTGATCGGAACCAGACCAGTCTAGGACAATTCTATGGACTCTCTAGATCAATAATTATCAAAAAAAAGTTGAACTTTGCCCTTTGGTTCACTGTAACAGGGTCATTTAGAAAAGGGGGCGTGTCAAAATACACTCAAAAGCCTATAAATCATAAATAAAAACTCAGAACTTCACAAAAATTGATGAGCACATGTGTCCTAACATGGTGAAGAAGCATGCAGAGTTTCATGGAGATCGGACCATAGGTGGCGCTATAACTGTCAAAAAGGTCCCCTATTATTAGGTGTTCAAGCACGAAGTGCTGAAAACCTATTGTAATTGCTATTTGAAAAAAAAAAAAAAACTAAAACGCATCGTGCAGCCCAAACCGTAAGGCCTAGAGACTTGAAACCTGGCCAGGTGCTAGGGCCTCAGCTTGGGGAGAACCTATCAGAGTATGACCCTGATTGGCCTATAGGTGGCGCTACAGCAACCAAAAGTACTAAATTGCCCATAACTCATCGACCGTTTGACCTAGAATCAAGATTTGCACACCACTGTGTTCCTTGGCTCAAGGCGGACAAGATGTATATCTCGGATTCTCGATTTGAGCAAAAAAAATTTGTTATGGCCAATTTTGTCCAAAACCTACTTTTGCGAACTAGTCCCTGGTTTTTTGCCTGATCGGAACCAGACCAGTCTAGGACAATTCTATGGACTCTCTAGATCAATAATTATCAAAAAAAAGTTGAACTTTGCCCTTTGGTTCACTGTAACAGGGTCATTTAGAAAAGGGGGCGTGTCAAAATACACTCAAAAGCCTATAAATCATAAATAAAAACTCAGAACTTCACAAAAATTGATGAGCACATGTGTCCTAACATGGTGAAGAAGCATGCAGAGTTTCATGGAGATCGGACCATAGGTATAACTGTCAAAAAGGTCCCCTATTATTAGGTGTTCAAGCACGAAGTGCTGAAAACCTATTGTAATTGCTATTTGAAAAAAAAAAAAAAACTAAAACGCATCGTGCAGCCCAAACCGTAAGGCCTAGAGACTTGAAACCTGGCCAGGTGCTAGGGCCTCAGCTTGGGGAGAACCTATCAGAGTATGACCCTGATTGGCCTATAGGTGGCGCTACAGCAACCAAAAGTACTAAATTGCCCATAACTCATCGACCGTTTGACCTAGAATCAAGATTTGCACACCACTGTGTTCCTTGGCTCAAGGCGGACAAGATGTATATCTCGGATTCTCGATTTGAGCAAAAAAAATTTGTTATGGCCAATTTTGTCCAAAACCTACTTTTGCGAACTAGTCCCTGGTTTTTTGCCTGATCGGAACCAGACCAGTCTAGGACAATTCTATGGACTCTCTAGATCAATAATTATCAAAAAAAAGTTGAACTTTGCCCTTTGGTTCACTGTAACAGGGTCATTTAGAAAAGGGGGCGTGTCAAAATACACTCAAAAGCCTATAAATCATAAATAAAAACTCAGAACTTCACAAAAATTGATGAGCACATGTGTCCTAACATGGTGAAGAAGCATGCAGAGTTTCATGGAGATCGGACCATAGGTGGCGCTATAACTGTCAAAAAGGTCCCCTATTATTAGGTGTTCAAGCACGAAGTGCTGAAAACCTATTGTAATTGCTATTTGAAAAAAAAAAAAAAACTAAAACGCATCGTGCAGCCCAAACCGTAAGGCCTAGAGACTTGAAACCTGGCCAGGTGCTAGGGCCTCAGCTTGGGGAGAACCTATCAGAGTATGACCCTGATTGGCCTATAGGTGGCGCTACAGCAACCAAAAGTACTAAATTGCCCATAACTCATCGACCGTTTGACCTAGAATCAAGATTTGCACACCACTGTGTTCCTTGGCTCAAGGCGGACAAGATGTATATCTCGGATTCTCGATTTGAGCAAAAAAAATTTGTTATGGCCAATTTTGTCCAAAACCTACTTTTGCGAACTAGTCCCTGGTTTTTTGCCTGATCGGAACCAGACCAGTCTAGGACAATTCTATGGACTCTCTAGATCAATAATTATCAAAAAAAAGTTGAACTTTGCCCTTTGGTTCACTGTAACAGGGTCATTTAGAAAAGGGGGCGTGTCAAAATACACTCAAAAGCCTATAAATCATAAATAAAAACTCAGAACTTCACAAAAATTGATGAGCACATGTGTCCTAACATGGTGAAGAAGCATGCAGAGTTTCATGGAGATCGGACCATAGGTGGCGCTATAACTGTCAAAAAGGTCCCCTATTATTAGGTGTTCAAGCACGAAGTGCTGAAAACCTATTGTAATTGCTATTTGAAAAAAAAAAAAAAACTAAAACGCATCGTGCAGCCCAAACCGTAAGGCCTAGAGACTTGAAACCTGGCCAGGTGCTAGGGCCTCAGCTTGGGGAGAACCTATCAGAGTATGACCCTGATTGGCCTATAGGTGGCGCTACAGCAACCAAAAGTACTAAATTGCCCATAACTCATCGACCGTTTGACCTAGAATCAAGATTTGCACACCACTGTGTTCCTTGGCTCAAGGCGGACAAGATGTATATCTCGGATTCTCGATTTGAGCAAAAAAAATTTGTTATGGCCAATTTTGTCCAAAACCTACTTTTGCGAACTAGTCCCTGGTTTTTTGCCTGATCGGAACCAGACCAGTCTAGGACAATTCTATGGACTCTCTAGATCAATAATTATCAAAAAAAAGTTGAACTTTGCCCTTTGGTTCACTGTAACAGGGTCATTTAGAAAAGGGGGCGTGTCAAAATACACTCAAAAGCCTATAAATCATAAATAAAAACTCAGAACTTCACAAAAATTGATGAGCACATGTGTCCTAACATGGTGAAGAAGCATGCAGAGTTTCATGGAGATCGGACCATAGGTGGCGCTATAACTGTCAAAAAGGTCCCCTATTATTAGGTGTTCAAGCACGAAGTGCTGAAAACCTATTGTAATTGCTATTTGAAAAAAAAAAAAAAACTAAAACGCATCGTGCAGCCCAAACCGTAAGGCCTAGAGACTTGAAACCTGGCCAGGTGCTAGGGCCTCAGCTTGGGGAGAACCTATCAGAGTATGACCCTGATTGGCCTATAGGTGGCGCTACAGCAACCAAAAGTACTAAATTGCCCATAACTCATCGACCGTTTGACCTAGAATCAAGATTTGCACACCACTGTGTTCCTTGGCTCAAGGCGGACAAGATGTATATCTCGGATTCTCGATTTGAGCAAAAAAAAATTGTTATGGCCAATTTTGTCCAAAACCTACTTTTGCGAACTAGTCCCTGGTTTTTTGCCTGATCGGAACCAGACCAGTCTAGGACAATTCTATGGACTCTCTAGATCAATAATTATCAAAAAAAAGTTGAACTTTGCCCTTTGGTTCACTGTAACAGGGTCATTTAGAAAAGGGGGCGTGTCAAAATACACTCAAAAGCCTATAAATCATAAATAAAAACTCAGAACTTCACAAAAATTGATGAGCACATGTGTCCTAACATGGTGAAGAAGCATGCAGAGTTTCATGGAGATCGGACCATAGGTGGCGCTATAACTGTCAAAAAGGTCCCCTATTATTAGGTGTTCAAGCACGAAGTGCTGAAAACCTATTGTAATTGCTATTTGAAAAAAAAAAAAAAACTAAAACGCATCGTGCAGCCCAAACCGTAAGGCCTAGAGACTTGAAACCTGGCCAGGTGCTAGGGCCTCAGCTTGGGGAGAACCTATCAGAGTATGACCCTGATTGGCCTATAGGTGGCGCTACAGCAACCAAAAGTACTAAATTGCCCATAACTCATCGACCGTTTGACCTAGAATCAAGATTTGCACACCACTGTGTTCCTTGGCTCAAGGCGGACAAGATGTATATCTCGGATTCTCGATTTGAGCAAAAAAAAATTTGTTATGGCCAATTTTGTCCAAAACCTACTTTTGCAAACTAGTCCCTGGTTTTTTGCCTGATCGGAACCAGACCAGTCTAGGACAATTCTATGGACTCTCTAGATCAATAATTATCAAAAAAAAGTTGAACTTTGCCCTTTGGTTCACTGTAACAGGGTCATTTAGAAAAGGGGGCGTGTCAAAATACACTCAAAAGCCTATAAATCATAAATAAAAACTCAGAACTTCACAAAAATTGATGAGCACATGTGTCCTAACATGGTGAAGAAGCATGCAGAGTTTCATGGAGATCGGACCATAGGTGGCGCTATAACTGTCAAAAAGGTCCCCTATTATTAGGTGTTCAAGCACGAAGTGCTGAAAACCTATTGTAATTGCTATTTGAAAAAAAAAAAAAAACTAAAACGCATCGTGCAGCCCAAACCGTAAGGCCTAGAGACTTGAAACCTGGCCAGGTGCTAGGGCCTCAGCTTGGGGAGAACCTATCAGAGTATGACCCTGATTGGCCTATAGGTGGCGCTACAGCAACCAAAAGTACTAAATTGCCCATAACTCATCGACCGTTTGACCTAGAATCAAGATTTGCACACCACTGTGTTCCTTGGCTCAAGGCGGACAAGATGTATATCTCGGATTCTCGATTTGAGCAAAAAAAATTTGTTATGGCCAATTTTGTCCAAAACCTACTTTTGCGAACTAGTCCCTGGTTTTTTGCCTGATCGGAACCAGACCAGTCTAGGACAATTCTATGGACTCTCTAGATCAATAATTATCAAAAAAAAGTTGAACTTTGCCCTTTGGTTCACTGTAACAGGGTCATTTAGAAAAGGGGGCGTGTCAAAATACACTCAAAAGCCTATAAATCATAAATAAAAACTCAGAACTTCACAAAAATTGATGAGCACATGTGTCCTAACATGGTGAAGAAGCATGCAGAGTTTCATGGAGATCGGACCATAGGTGGCGCTATAACTGTCAAAAAGGTCCCCTATTATTAGGTGTTCAAGCACGAAGTGCTGAAAACCTATTGTAATTGCTATTTGAAAAAAAAAAAAAAACTAAAACGCATCGTGCAGCCCAAACCGTAAGGCCTAGAGACTTGAAACCTGGCCAGGTGCTAGGGCCTCAGCTTGGGGAGAACCTATCAGAGTATGACCCTGATTGGCCTATAGGTGGCGCTACAGCAACCAAAAGTACTAAATTGCCCATAACTCATCGACCGTTTGACCTAGAATCAAGATTTGCACACCACTGTGTTCCTTGGCTCAAGGCGGACAAGATGTATATCTCGGATTCTCGATTTGAGCAAAAAAAATTTGTTATGGCCAATTTTGTCCAAAACCTACTTTTGCGAACTAGTCCCTGGTTTTTTGCCTGATCGGAACCAGACCAGTCTAGGACAATTCTATGGACTCTCTAGATCAATAATTATCAAAAAAAAGTTGAACTTTGCCCTTTGGTTCACTGTAACAGGGTCATTTAGAAAAGGGGGCGTGTCAAAATACACTCAAAAGCCTATAAATCATAAATAAAAACTCAGAACTTCACAAAAATTGATGAGCACATGTGTCCTAACATGGTGAAGAAGCATGCAGAGTTTCATGGAGATCGGACCATAGGTGGCGCTATAACTGTCAAAAAGGTCCCCTATTATTAGGTGTTCAAGCACGAAGTGCTGAAAACCTATTGTAATTGCTATTTGAAAAAAAAAAAAAAACTAAAACGCATCGTGCAGCCCAAACCGTAAGGCCTAGAGACTTGAAACCTGGCCAGGTGCTAGGGCCTCAGCTTGGGGAGAACCTATCAGAGTATGACCCTGATTGGCCTATAGGTGGCGCTACAGCAACCAAAAGTACTAAATTGCCCATAACTCATCGACCGTTTGACCTAGAATCAAGATTTGCACACCACTGTGTTCCTTGGCTCAAGGCGGACAAGATGTATATCTCGGATTCTCGATTTGAGCAAAAAAAATTTGTTATGGCCAATTTTGTCCAAAACCTACTTTTGCGAACTAGTCCCTGGTTTTTTGCCTGATCGGAACCAGACCAGTCTAGGACAATTCTATGGACTCTCTAGATCAATAATTATCAAAAAAAAGTTGAACTTTGCCCTTTGGTTCACTGTAACAGGGTCATTTAGAAAAGGGGGCGTGTCAAAATACACTCAAAAGCCTATAAATCATAAATAAAAACTCAGAACTTCACAAAAATTGATGAGCACATGTGTCCTAACATGGTGAAGAAGCATGCAGAGTTTCATGGAGATCGGACCATAGGTGGCGCTATAACTGTCAAAAAGGTCCCCTATTATTAGGTGTTCAAGCACGAAGTGCTGAAAACCTATTGTAATTGCTATTTGAAAAAAAAAAAAAAACTAAAACGCATCGTGCAGCCCAAACCGTAAGGCCTAGAGACTTGAAACCTGGCCAGGTGCTAGGGCCTCAGCTTGGGGAGAACCTATCAGAGTATGACCCTGATTGGCCTATAGGTGGCGCTACAGCAACCAAAAGTACTAAATTGCCCATAACTCATCGACCGTTTGACCTAGAATCAAGATTTGCACACCACTGTGTTCCTTGGCTCAAGGCGGACAAGATGTATATCTCGGATTCTCGATTTGAGCAAAAAAAATTTGTTATGGCCAATTTTGTCCAAAACCTACTTTTGCGAACTAGTCCCTGGTTTTTTGCCTGATCGGAACCAGACCAGTCTAGGACAATTCTATGGACTCTCTAGATCAATAATTATCAAAAAAAAGTTGAACTTTGCCCTTTGGTTCACTGTAACAGGGTCATTTAGAAAAGGGGGCGTGTCAAAATACACTCAAAAGCCTATAAATCATAAATAAAAACTCAGAACTTCACAAAAATTGATGAGCACATGTGTCCTAACATGGTGAAGAAGCATGCAGAGTTTCATGGAGATCGGACCATAGGTGGCGCTATAACTGTCAAAAAGGTCCCCTATTATTAGGTGTTCAAGCACGAAGTGCTGAAAACCTATTGTAATTGCTATTTGAAAAAAAAAAAAAAACTAAAACGCATCGTGCAGCCCAAACCGTAAGGCCTAGAGACTTGAAACCTGGCCAGGTGCCATGGCCTCAGCTTGGGGAGAACCTATCAGAGTATGACCCTGATTGGCCTATAGGTGGCGCTACAGCAACCAAAAGTACTAAATTGCCCATAACTCATCGACCGTTTGACCTAGAATCAAGATTTGCACACCACTGTGTTCCTTGGCTCAAGGCGGACAAGATGTATATCTCGGATTCTCGATTTGAGCAAAAAAAAATTTGTTATGGCCAATTTTGTCCAAAACCTACTTTTGCAAACTAGTCCCTGGTTTTTTGCCTGATCGGAACCAGACCAGTCTAGGACAATTCTATGGACTCTCTAGATCAATAATTATCAAAAAAAAGTTGAACTTTGCCCTTTGGTTCACTGTAACAGGGTCATTTAGAAAAGGGGGCGTGTCAAAATACACTCAAAAGCCTATAAATCATAAATAAAAACTCAGAACTTCACAAAAATTGATGAGCACATGTGTCCTAACATGGTGAAGAAGCATGCAGAGTTTCATGGAGATCGGACCATAGGTATAACTGTCAAAAAGGTCCCCTATTATTAGGTGTTCAAGCACGAAGTGCTGAAAACCTATTGTAATTGCTATTTGAAAAAAAAAAAAAAACTAAAACGCATCGTGCAGCCCAAACCGTAAGGCCTAGAGACTTGAAACCTGGCCAGGTGCTAGGGCCTCAGCTTGGGGAGAACCTATCAGAGTATGACCCTGATTGGCCTATAGGTGGCGCTACAGCAACCAAAAGTACTAAATTGCCCATAACTCATCGACCGTTTGACCTAGAATCAAGATTTGCACACCACTGTGTTCCTTGGCTCAAGGCGGACAAGATGTATATCTCGGATTCTCGATTTGAGCAAAAAAAATTTGTTATGGCCAATTTTGTCCAAAACCTACTTTTGCGAACTAGTCCCTGGTTTTTTGCCTGATCGGAACCAGACCAGTCTAGGACAATTCTATGGACTCTCTAGATCAATAATTATCAAAAAAAAGTTGAACTTTGCCCTTTGGTTCACTGTAACAGGGTCATTTAGAAAAGGGGGCGTGTCAAAATACACTCAAAAGCCTATAAATCATAAATAAAAACTCAGAACTTCACAAAAATTGATGAGCACATGTGTCCTAACATGGTGAAGAAGCATGCAGAGTTTCATGGAGATCGGACCATAGGTGGCGCTATAACTGTCAAAAAGGTCCCCTATTATTAGGTGTTCAAGCACGAAGTGCTGAAAACCTATTGTAATTGCTATTTGAAAAAAAAAAAAAAACTAAAACGCATCGTGCAGCCCAAACCGTAAGGCCTAGAGACTTGAAACCTGGCCAGGTGCTAGGGCCTCAGCTTGGGGAGAACCTATCAGAGTATGACCCTGATTGGCCTATAGGTGGCGCTACAGCAACCAAAAGTACTAAATTGCCCATAACTCATCGACCGTTTGACCTAGAATCAAGATTTGCACACCACTGTGTTCCTTGGCTCAAGGCGGACAAGATGTATATCTCGGATTCTCGATTTGAGCAAAAAAAATTTGTTATGGCCAATTTTGTCCAAAACCTACTTTTGCGAACTAGTCCCTGGTTTTTTGCCTGATCGGAACCAGACCAGTCTAGGACAATTCTATGGACTCTCTAGATCAATAATTATCAAAAAAAAGTTGAACTTTGCCCTTTGGTTCACTGTAACAGGGTCATTTAGAAAAGGGGGCGTGTCAAAATACACTCAAAAGCCTATAAATCATAAATAAAAACTCAGAACTTCACAAAAATTGATGAGCACATGTGTCCTAACATGGTGAAGAAGCATGCAGAGTTTCATGGAGATCGGACCATAGGTGGCGCTATAACTGTCAAAAAGGTCCCCTATTATTAGGTGTTCAAGCACGAAGTGCTGAAAACCTATTGTAATTGCTATTTGAAAAAAAAAAAAAAACTAAAACGCATCGTGCAGCCCAAACCGTAAGGCCTAGAGACTTGAAACCTGGCCAGGTGCTAGGGCCTCAGCTTGGGGAGAACCTATCAGAGTATGACCCTGATTGGCCTATAGGTGGCGCTACAGCAACCAAAAGTACTAAATTGCCCATAACTCATCGACCGTTTGACCTAGAATCAAGATTTGCACACCACTGTGTTCCTTGGCTCAAGGCGGACAAGATGTATATCTCGGATTCTCGATTTGAGCAAAAAAAATTTGTTATGGCCAATTTTGTCCAAAACCTACTTTTGCGAACTAGTCCCTGGTTTTTTGCCTGATCGGAACCAGACCAGTCTAGGACAATTCTATGGACTCTCTAGATCAATAATTATCAAAAAAAAGTTGAACTTTGCCCTTTGGTTCACTGTAACAGGGTCATTTAGAAAAGGGGGCGTGTCAAAATACACTCAAAAGCCTATAAATCATAAATAAAAACTCAGAACTTCACAAAAATTGATGAGCACATGTGTCCTAACATGGTGAAGAAGCATGCAGAGTTTCATGGAGATCGGACCATAGGTGGCGCTATAACTGTCAAAAAGGTCCCCTATTATTAGGTGTTCAAGCACGAAGTGCTGAAAACCTATTGTAATTGCTATTTGAAAAAAAAAAAAAAACTAAAACGCATCGTGCAGCCCAAACCGTAAGGCCTAGAGACTTGAAACCTGGCCAGGTGCCATGGCCTCAGCTTGGGGAGAACCTATCAGAGTATGACCCTGATTGGCCTATAGGTGGCGCTACAGCAACCAAAAGTACTAAATTGCCCATAACTCATCGACCGTTTGACCTAGAATCAAGATTTGCACACCACTGTGTTCCTTGGCTCAAGGCGGACAAGATGTATATCTCGGATTCTCGATTTGAGCAAAAAAAAATTTGTTATGGCCAATTTTGTCCAAAACCTACTTTTGCAAACTAGTCCCTGGTTTTTTGCCTGATCGGAACCAGACCAGTCTAGGACAATTCTATGGACTCTCTAGATCAATAATTATCAAAAAAAAGTTGAACTTTGCCCTTTGGTTCACTGTAACAGGGTCATTTAGAAAAGGGGGCGTGTCAAAATACACTCAAAAGCCTATAAATCATAAATAAAAACTCAGAACTTCACAAAAATTGATGAGCACATGTGTCCTAACATGGTGAAGAAGCATGCAGAGTTTCATGGAGATCGGACCATAGGTGGCGCTATAACTGTCAAAAAGGTCCCCTATTATTAGGTGTTCAAGCACGAAGTGCTGAAAACCTATTGTAATTGCTATTTGAAAAAAAAAAAAAAACTAAAACGCATCGTGCAGCCCAAACCGTAAGGCCTAGAGACTTGAAACCTGGCCAGGTGCTAGGGCCTCAGCTTGGGGAGAACCTATCAGAGTATGACCCTGATTGGCCTATAGGTGGCGCTACAGCAACCAAAAGTACTAAATTGCCCATAACTCATCGACCGTTTGACCTAGAATCAAGATTTGCACACCACTGTGTTCCTTGGCTCAAGGCGGACAAGATGTATATCTCGGATTCTCGATTTGAGCAAAAAAAAATTTGTTATGGCCAATTTTGTCCAAAACCTACTTTTGCGAACTAGTCCCTGGTTTTTTGCCTGATCGGAACCAGACCAGTCTAGGACAATTCTATGGACTCTCTAGATCAATAATTATCAAAAAAAAGTTGAACTTTGCCCTTTGGTTCACTGTAACAGGGTCATTTAGAAAAGGGGGCGTGTCAAAATACACTCAAAAGCCTATAAATCATAAATAAAAACTCAGAACTTCACAAAAATTGATGAGCACATGTGTCCTAACATGGTGAAGAAGCATGCAGAGTTTCATGGAGATCGGACCATAGGTGGCGCTATAACTGTCAAAAAGGTCCCCTATTATTAGGTGTTCAAGCACGAAGTGCTGAAAACCTATTGTAATTGCTATTTGAAAAAAAAAAAAAAACTAAAACGCATCGTGCAGCCCAAACCGTAAGGCCTAGAGACTTGAAACCTGGCCAGGTGCTAGGGCCTCAGCTTGGGGAGAACCTATCAGAGTATGACCCTGATTGGCCTATAGGTGGCGCTACAGCAACCAAAAGTACTAAATTGCCCATAACTCATCGACCGTTTGACCTAGAATCAAGATTTGCACACCACTGTGTTCCTTGGCTCAAGGCGGACAAGATGTATATCTCGGATTCTCGATTTGAGCAAAAAAAAATTTGTTATGGCCAATTTTGTCCAAAACCTACTTTTGCAAACTAGTCCCTGGTTTTTTGCCTGATCGGAACCAGACCAGTCTAGGACAATTCTATGGACTCTCTAGATCAATAATTATCAAAAAAAAGTTGAACTTTGCCCTTTGGTTCACTGTAACAGGGTCATTTAGAAAAGGGGGCGTGTCAAAATACACTCAAAAGCCTATAAATCATAAATAAAAACTCAGAACTTCACAAAAATTGATGAGCACATGTGTCCTAACATGGTGAAGAAGCATGCAGAGTTTCATGGAGATCGGACCATAGGTGGCGCTATAACTGTCAAAAAGGTCCCCTATTATTAGGTGTTCAAGCACGAAGTGCTGAAAACCTATTGTAATTGCTATTTGAAAAAAAAAAAAAAAAAAAAACGCATCGTGCAGCCCAAACCGTAAGGCCTAGAGACTTGAAACCTGGCCAGGTGCTAGGGCCTCAGCTTGGGGAGAACCTATCAGAGTATGACCCTGATTGGCCTATAGGTGGCGCTACAGCAACCAAAAGTACTAAATTGCCCATAACTCATCGACCGTTTGACCTAGAATCAAGATTTGCACACCACTGTGTTCCTTGGCTCAAGGCGGACAAGATGTATATCTCGGATTCTCGATTTGAGCAAAAAAAAATTTGTTATGGCCAATTTTGTCCAAAACCTACTTTTGCAAACTAGTCCCTGGTTTTTTGCCTGATCGGAACCAGACCAGTCTAGGACAATTCTATGGACTCTCTAGATCAATAATTATCAAAAAAAAGTTGAACTTTGCCCTTTGGTTCACTGTAACAGGGTCATTTAGAAAAGGGGGCGTGTCAAAATACACTCAAAAGCCTATAAATCATAAATAAAAACTCAGAACTTCACAAAAATTGATGAGCACATGTGTCCTAACATGGTGAAGAAGCATGCAGAGTTTCATGGAGATCGGACCATAGGTATAACTGTCAAAAAGGTCCCCTATTATTAGGTGTTCAAGCACGAAGTGCTGAAAACCTATTGTAATTGCTATTTGAAAAAAAAAAAAAAACTAAAACGCATCGTGCAGCCCAAACCGTAAGGCCTAGAGACTTGAAACCTGGCCAGGTGCTAGGGCCTCAGCTTGGGGAGAACCTATCAGAGTATGACCCTGATTGGCCTATAGGTGGCGCTACAGCAACCAAAAGTACTAAATTGCCCATAACTCATCGACCGTTTGACCTAGAATCAAGATTTGCACACCACTGTGTTCCTTGGCTCAAGGCGGACAAGATGTATATCTCGGATTCTCGATTTGAGCAAAAAAAATTTGTTATGGCCAATTTTGTCCAAAACCTACTTTTGCGAACTAGTCCCTGGTTTTTTGCTTGATCGGAACCAGACCAGTCTAGGACAATTCTATGGACTCTCTAGATCAATAATTATCAAAAAAAAGTTGAACTTTGCCCTTTGGTTCACTGTAACAGGGTCATTTAGAAAAGGGGGCGTGTCAAAATACACTCAAAAGCCTATAAATCATAAATAAAAACTCAGAACTTCACAAAAATTGATGAGCACATGTGTCCTAACATGGTGAAGAAGCATGCAGAGTTTCATGGAGATCGGACCATAGGTGGCGCTATAACTGTCAAAAAGGTCCCCTATTATTAGGTGTTCAAGCACGAAGTGCTGAAAACCTATTGTAATTGCTATTTGAAAAAAAAAAAAAAACTAAAACGCATCGTGCAGCCCAAACCGTAAGGCCTAGAGACTTGAAACCTGGCCAGGTGCTAGGGCCTCAGCTTGGGGAGAACCTATCAGAGTATGACCCTGATTGGCCTATAGGTGGCGCTACAGCAACCAAAAGTACTAAATTGCCCATAACTCATCGACCGTTTGACCTAGAATCAAGATTTGCACACCACTGTGTTCCTTGGCTCAAGGCGGACAAGATGTATATCTCGGATTCTCGATTTGAGCAAAAAAAAATTTGTTATGGCCAATTTTGTCCAAAACCTACTTTTGCAAACTAGTCCCTGGTTTTTTGCCTGATCGGAACCAGACCAGTCTAGGACAATTCTATGGACTCTCTAGATCAATAATTATCAAAAAAAAGTTGAACTTTGCCCTTTGGTTCACTGTAACAGGGTCATTTAGAAAAGGGGGCGTGTCAAAATACACTCAAAAGCCTATAAATCATAAATAAAAACTCAGAACTTCACAAAAATTGATGAGCACATGTGTCCTAACATGGTGAAGAAGCATGCAGAGTTTCATGGAGATCGGACCATAGGTGGCGCTATAACTGTCAAAAAGGTCCCCTATTATTAGGTGTTCAAGCACGAAGTGCTGAAAACCTATTGTAATTGCTATTTGAAAAAAAAAAAAAAACTAAAACGCATCGTGCAGCCCAAACCGTAAGGCCTAGAGACTTGAAACCTGGCCAGGTGCTAGGGCCTCAGCTTGGGGAGAACCTATCAGAGTATGACCCTGATTGGCCTATAGGTGGCGCTACAGCAACCAAAAGTACTAAATTGCCCATAACTCATCGACCGTTTGACCTAGAATCAAGATTTGCACACCACTGTGTTCCTTGGCTCAAGGCGGACAAGATGTATATCTCGGATTCTCGATTTGAGCAAAAAAAAATTTGTTATGGCCAATTTTGTCCAAAACCTACTTTTGCAAACTAGTCCCTGGTTTTTTGCCTGATCGGAACCAGACCAGTCTAGGACAATTCTATGGACTCTCTAGATCAATAATTATCAAAAAAAAGTTGAACTTTGCCCTTTGGTTCACTGTAACAGGGTCATTTAGAAAAGGGGGCGTGTCAAAATACACTCAAAAGCCTATAAATCATAAATAAAAACTCAGAACTTCACAAAAATTGATGAGCACATGTGTCCTAACATGGTGAAGAAGCATGCAGAGTTTCATGGAGATCGGACCATAGGTATAACTGTCAAAAAGGTCCCCTATTATTAGGTGTTCAAGCACGAAGTGCTGAAAACCTATTGTAATTGCTATTTGAAAAAAAAAAAAAAACTAAAACGCATCGTGCAGCCCAAACCGTAAGGCCTAGAGACTTGAAACCTGGCCAGGTGCTAGGGCCTCAGCTTGGGGAGAACCTATCAGAGTATGACCCTGATTGGCCTATAGGTGGCGCTACAGCAACCAAAAGTACTAAATTGCCCATAACTCATCGACCGTTTGACCTAGAATCAAGATTTGCACACCACTGTGTTCCTTGGCTCAAGGCGGACAAGATGTATATCTCGGATTCTCGATTTGAGCAAAAAAAATTTGTTATGGCCAATTTTGTCCAAAACCTACTTTTGCGAACTAGTCCCTGGTTTTTTGCCTGATCGGAACCAGACCAGTCTAGGACAATTCTATGGACTCTCTAGATCAATAATTATCAAAAAAAAGTTGAACTTTGCCCTTTGGTTCACTGTAACAGGGTCATTTAGAAAAGGGGGCGTGTCAAAATACACTCAAAAGCCTATAAATCATAAATAAAAACTCAGAACTTCACAAAAATTGATGAGCACATGTGTCCTAACATGGTGAAGAAGCATGCAGAGTTTCATGGAGATCGGACCATAGGTGGCGCTATAACTGTCAAAAAGGTCCCCTATTATTAGGTGTTCAAGCACGAAGTGCTGAAAACCTATTGTAATTGCTATTTGAAAAAAAAAAAAAAACTAAAACGCATCGTGCAGCCCAAACCGTAAGGCCTAGAGACTTGAAACCTGGCCAGGTGCTAGGGCCTCAGCTTGGGGAGAACCTATCAGAGTATGACCCTGATTGGCCTATAGGTGGCGCTACAGCAACCAAAAGTACTAAATTGCCCATAACTCATCGACCGTTTGACCTAGAATCAAGATTTGCACACCACTGTGTTCCTTGGCTCAAGGCGGACAAGATGTATATCTCGGATTCTCGATTTGAGCAAAAAAAAATTTGTTATGGCCAATTTTGTCCAAAACCTACTTTTGCAAACTAGTCCCTGGTTTTTTGCCTGATCGGAACCAGACCAGTCTAGGACAATTCTATGGACTCTCTAGATCAATAATTATCAAAAAAAAGTTGAACTTTGCCCTTTGGTTCACTGTAACAGGGTCATTTAGAAAAGGGGGCGTGTCAAAATACACTCAAAAGCCTATAAATCATAAATAAAAACTCAGAACTTCACAAAAATTGATGAGCACATGTGTCCTAACATGGTGAAGAAGCATGCAGAGTTTCATGGAGATCGGACCATAGGTGGCGCTATAACTGTCAAAAAGGTCCCCTATTATTAGGTGTTCAAGCACGAAGTGCTGAAAACCTATTGTAATTGCTATTTGAAAAAAAAAAAAAAACTAAAACGCATCGTGCAGCCCAAACCGTAAGGCCTAGAGACTTGAAACCTGGCCAGGTGCTAGGGCCTCAGCTTGGGGAGAACCTATCAGAGTATGACCCTGATTGGCCTATAGGTGGCGCTACAGCAACCAAAAGTACTAAATTGCCCATAACTCATCGACCGTTTGACCTAGAATCAAGATTTGCACACCACTGTGTTCCTTGGCTCAAGGCGGACAAGATGTATATCTCGGATTCTCGATTTGAGCAAAAAAAAATTTGTTATGGCCAATTTTGTCCAAAACCTACTTTTGCAAACTAGTCCCTGGTTTTTTGCCTGATCGGAACCAGACCAGTCTAGGACAATTCTATGGACTCTCTAGATCAATAATTATCAAAAAAAAGTTGAACTTTGCCCTTTGGTTCACTGTAACAGGGTCATTTAGAAAAGGGGGCGTGTCAAAATACACTCAAAAGCCTATAAATCATAAATAAAAACTCAGAACTTCACAAAAATTGATGAGCACATGTGTCCTAACATGGTGAAGAAGCATGCAGAGTTTCATGGAGATCGGACCATAGGTATAACTGTCAAAAAGGTCCCCTATTATTAGGTGTTCAAGCACGAAGTGCTGAAAACCTATTGTAATTGCTATTTGAAAAAAAAAAAAAAACTAAAACGCATCGTGCAGCCCAAACCGTAAGGCCTAGAGACTTGAAACCTGGCCAGGTGCTAGGGCCTCAGCTTGGGGAGAACCTATCAGAGTATGACCCTGATTGGCCTATAGGTGGCGCTACAGCAACCAAAAGTACTAAATTGCCCATAACTCATCGACCGTTTGACCTAGAATCAAGATTTGCACACCACTGTGTTCCTTGGCTCAAGGCGGACAAGATGTATATCTCGGATTCTCGATTTGAGCAAAAAAAATTTGTTATGGCCAATTTTGTCCAAAACCTACTTTTGCGAACTAGTCCCTGGTTTTTTGCCTGATCGGAACCAGACCAGTCTAGGACAATTCTATGGACTCTCTAGATCAATAATTATCAAAAAAAAGTTGAACTTTGCCCTTTGGTTCACTGTAACAGGGTCATTTAGAAAAGGGGGCGTGTCAAAATACACTCAAAAGCCTATAAATCATAAATAAAAACTCAGAACTTCACAAAAATTGATGAGCACATGTGTCCTAACATGGTGAAGAAGCATGCAGAGTTTCATGGAGATCGGACCATAGGTGGCGCTATAACTGTCAAAAAGGTCCCCTATTATTAGGTGTTCAAGCACGAAGTGCTGAAAACCTATTGTAATTGCTATTTGAAAAAAAAAAAAAAACTAAAACGCATCGTGCAGCCCAAACCGTAAGGCCTAGAGACTTGAAACCTGGCCAGGTGCCATGGCCTCAGCTTGGGGAGAACCTATCAGAGTATGACCCTGATTGGCCTATAGGTGGCGCTACAGCAACCAAAAGTACTAAATTGCCCATAACTCATCGACCGTTTGACCTAGAATCAAGATTTGCACACCACTGTGTTCCTTGGCTCAAGGCGGACAAGATGTATATCTCGGATTCTCGATTTGAGCAAAAAAAAATTTGTTATGGCCAATTTTGTCCAAAACCTACTTTTGCAAACTAGTCCCTGGTTTTTTGCCTGATCGGAACCAGACCAGTCTAGGACAATTCTATGGACTCTCTAGATCAATAATTATCAAAAAAAAGTTGAACTTTGCCCTTTGGTTCACTGTAACAGGGTCATTTAGAAAAGGGGGCGTGTCAAAATACACTCAAAAGCCTATAAATCATAAATAAAAACTCAGAACTTCACAAAAATTGATGAGCACATGTGTCCTAACATGGTGAAGAAGCATGCAGAGTTTCATGGAGATCGGACCATAGGTATAACTGTCAAAAAGGTCCCCTATTATTAGGTGTTCAAGCACGAAGTGCTGAAAACCTATTGTAATTGCTATTTGAAAAAAAAAAAAAAACTAAAACGCATCGTGCAGCCCAAACCGTAAGGCCTAGAGACTTGAAACCTGGCCAGGTGCTAGGGCCTCAGCTTGGGGAGAACCTATCAGAGTATGACCCTGATTGGCCTATAGGTGGCGCTACAGCAACCAAAAGTACTAAATTGCCCATAACTCATCGACCGTTTGACCTAGAATCAAGATTTGCACACCACTGTGTTCCTTGGCTCAAGGCGGACAAGATGTATATCTCGGATTCTCGATTTGAGCAAAAAAAATTTGTTATGGCCAATTTTGTCCAAAACCTACTTTTGCGAACTAGTCCCTGGTTTTTTGCCTGATCGGAACCAGACCAGTCTAGGACAATTCTATGGACTCTCTAGATCAATAATTATCAAAAAAAAGTTGAACTTTGCCCTTTGGTTCACTGTAACAGGGTCATTTAGAAAAGGGGGCGTGTCAAAATACACTCAAAAGCCTATAAATCATAAATAAAAACTCAGAACTTCACAAAAATTGATGAGCACATGTGTCCTAACATGGTGAAGAAGCATGCAGAGTTTCATGGAGATCGGACCATAGGTGGCGCTATAACTGTCAAAAAGGTCCCCTATTATTAGGTGTTCAAGCACGAAGTGCTGAAAACCTATTGTAATTGCTATTTGAAAAAAAAAAAAAAACTAAAACGCATCGTGCAGCCCAAACCGTAAGGCCTAGAGACTTGAAACCTGGCCAGGTGCTAGGGCCTCAGCTTGGGGAGAACCTATCAGAGTATGACCCTGATTGGCCTATAGGTGGCGCTACAGCAACCAAAAGTACTAAATTGCCCATAACTCATCGACCGTTTGACCTAGAATCAAGATTTGCACACCACTGTGTTCCTTGGCTCAAGGCGGACAAGATGTATATCTCGGATTCTCGATTTGAGCAAAAAAAATTTGTTATGGCCAATTTTGTCCAAAACCTACTTTTGCGAACTAGTCCCTGGTTTTTTGCCTGATCGGAACCAGACCAGTCTAGGACAATTCTATGGACTCTCTAGATCAATAATTATCAAAAAAAAGTTGAACTTTGCCCTTTGGTTCACTGTAACAGGGTCATTTAGAAAAGGGGGCGTGTCAAAATACACTCAAAAGCCTATAAATCATAAATAAAAACTCAGAACTTCACAAAAATTGATGAGCACATGTGTCCTAACATGGTGAAGAAGCATGCAGAGTTTCATGGAGATCGGACCATAGGTGGCGCTATAACTGTCAAAAAGGTCCCCTATTATTAGGTGTTCAAGCACGAAGTGCTGAAAACCTATTGTAATTGCTATTTGAAAAAAAAAAAAAAACTAAAACGCATCGTGCAGCCCAAACCGTAAGGCCTAGAGACTTGAAACCTGGCCAGGTGCTAGGGCCTCAGCTTGGGGAGAACCTATCAGAGTATGACCCTGATTGGCCTATAGGTGGCGCTACAGCAACCAAAAGTACTAAATTGCCCATAACTCATCGACCGTTTGACCTAGAATCAAGATTTGCACACCACTGTGTTCCTTGGCTCAAGGCGGACAAGATGTATATCTCGGATTCTCGATTTGAGCAAAAAAAATTTGTTATGGCCAATTTTGTCCAAAACCTACTTTTGCGAACTAGTCCCTGGTTTTTTGCCTGATCGGAACCAGACCAGTCTAGGACAATTCTATGGACTCTCTAGATCAATAATTATCAAAAAAAAGTTGAACTTTGCCCTTTGGTTCACTGTAACAGGGTCATTTAGAAAAGGGGGCGTGTCAAAATACACTCAAAAGCCTATAAATCATAAATAAAAACTCAGAACTTCACAAAAATTGATGAGCACATGTGTCCTAACATGGTGAAGAAGCATGCAGAGTTTCATGGAGATCGGACCATAGGTGGCGCTATAACTGTCAAAAAGGTCCCCTATTATTAGGTGTTCAAGCACGAAGTGCTGAAAACCTATTGTAATTGCTATTTGAAAAAAACTAAAAAACTAAAACGCATCGTGCAGCCCAAACCGTAAGGCCTAGAGACTTGAAACCTGGCCAGGTGCTAGGGCCTCAGCTTGGGGAGAACCTATCAGAGTATGACCCTGATTGGCCTATAGGTGGCGCTACAGCAACCAAAAGTACTAAATTGCCCATAACTCATCGACCGTTTGACCTAGAATCAAGATTTGCACACCACTGTGTTCCTTGGCTCAAGGCGGACAAGATGTATATCTCGGATTCTCGATTTGAGCAAAAAAAAATTTGTTATGGCCAATTTTGTCCAAAACCTACTTTTGCAAACTAGTCCCTGGTTTTTTGCCTGATCGGAACCAGACCAGTCTAGGACAATTCTATGGACTCTCTAGATCAATAATTATCAAAAAAAAGTTGAACTTTGCCCTTTGGTTCACTGTAACAGGGTCATTTAGAAAAGGGGGCGTGTCAAAATACACTCAAAAGCCTATAAATCATAAATAAAAACTCAGAACTTCACAAAAATTGATGAGCACATGTGTCCTAACATGGTGAAGAAGCATGCAGAGTTTCATGGAGATCGGACCATAGGTGGCGCTATAACTGTCAAAAAGGTCCCCTATTATTAGGTGTTCAAGCACGAAGTGCTGAAAACCTATTGTAATTGCTATTTGAAAAAAAAAAAAAAACTAAAACGCATCGTGCAGCCCAAACCGTAAGGCCTAGAGACTTGAAACCTGGCCAGGTGCTAGGGCCTCAGCTTGGGGAGAACCTATCAGAGTATGACCCTGATTGGCCTATAGGTGGCGCTACAGCAACCAAAAGTACTAAATTGCCCATAACTCATCGACCGTTTGACCTAGAATCAAGATTTGCACACCACTGTGTTCCTTGGCTCAAGGCGGACAAGATGTATATCTCGGATTCTCGATTTGAGCAAAAAAAATTTGTTATGGCCAATTTTGTCCAAAACCTACTTTTGCGAACTAGTCCCTGGTTTTTTGCCTGATCGGAACCAGACCAGTCTAGGACAATTCTATGGACTCTCTAGATCAATAATTATCAAAAAAAAGTTGAACTTTGCCCTTTGGTTCACTGTAACAGGGTCATTTAGAAAAGGGGGCGTGTCAAAATACACTCAAAAGCCTATAAATCATAAATAAAAACTCAGAACTTCACAAAAATTGATGAGCACATGTGTCCTAACATGGTGAAGAAGCATGCAGAGTTTCATGGAGATCGGACCATAGGTGGCGCTATAACTGTCAAAAAGGTCCCCTATTATTAGGTGTTCAAGCACGAAGTGCTGAAAACCTATTGTAATTGCTATTTGAAAAAAAAAAAAAAACTAAAACGCATCGTGCAGCCCAAACCGTAAGGCCTAGAGACTTGAAACCTGGCCAGGTGCTAGGGCCTCAGCTTGGGGAGAACCTATCAGAGTATGACCCTGATTGGCCTATAGGTGGCGCTACAGCAACCAAAAGTACTAAATTGCCCATAACTCATCGACCGTTTGACCTAGAATCAAGATTTGCACACCACTGTGTTCCTTGGCTCAAGGCGGACAAGATGTATATCTCGGATTCTCGATTTGAGCAAAAAAAATTTGTTATGGCCAATTTTGTCCAAAACCTACTTTTGCGAACTAGTCCCTGGTTTTTTGCCTGATCGGAACCAGACCAGTCTAGGACAATTCTATGGACTCTCTAGATCAATAATTATCAAAAAAAAGTTGAACTTTGCCCTTTGGTTCACTGTAACAGGGTCATTTAGAAAAGGGGGCGTGTCAAAATACACTCAAAAGCCTATAAATCATAAATAAAAACTCAGAACTTCACAAAAATTGATGAGCACATGTGTCCTAACATGGTGAAGAAGCATGCAGAGTTTCATGGAGATCGGACCATAGGTGGCGCTATAACTGTCAAAAAGGTCCCCTATTATTAGGTGTTCAAGCACGAAGTGCTGAAAACCTATTGTAATTGCTATTTGGAAAAAAAAAAAAAACTAAAACGCATCGTGCAGCCCAAACCGTAAGGCCTAGAGACTTGAAACCTGGCCAGGTGCTAGGGCCTCAGCTTGGGGAGAACCTATCAGAGTATGACCCTGATTGGCCTATAGGTGGCGCTACAGCAACCAAAAGTACTAAATTGCCCATAACTCATCGACCGTTTGACCTAGAATCAAGATTTGCACACCACTGTGTTCCTTGGCTCAAGGCGGACAAGATGTATATCTCGGATTCTCGATTTGAGCAAAAAAAATTTGTTATGGCCAATTTTGTCCAAAACCTACTTTTGCGAACTAGTCCCTGGTTTTTTGCCTGATCGGAACCAGACCAGTCTAGGACAATTCTATGGACTCTCTAGATCAATAATTATCAAAAAAAAGTTGAACTTTGCCCTTTGGTTCACTGTAACAGGGTCATTTAGAAAAGGGGGCGTGTCAAAATACACTCAAAAGCCTATAAATCATAAATAAAAACTCAGAACTTCACAAAAATTGATGAGCACATGTGTCCTAACATGGTGAAGAAGCATGCAGAGTTTCATGGAGATCGGACCATAGGTGGCGCTATAACTGTCAAAAAGGTCCCCTATTATTAGGTGTTCAAGCACGAAGTGCTGAAAACCTATTGTAATTGCTATTTGAAAAAAAAAAAAAAACTAAAACGCATCGTGCAGCCCAAACCGTAAGGCCTAGAGACTTGAAACCTGGCCAGGTGCTAGGGCCTCAGCTTGGGGAGAACCTATCAGAGTATGACCCTGATTGGCCTATAGGTGGCGCTACAGCAACCAAAAGTACTAAATTGCCCATAACTCATCGACCGTTTGACCTAGAATCAAGATTTGCACACCACTGTGTTCCTTGGCTCAAGGCGGACAAGATGTATATCTCGGATTCTCGATTTGAGCAAAAAAAATTTGTTATGGCCAATTTTGTCCAAAACCTACTTTTGCGAACTAGTCCCTGGTTTTTTGCCTGATCGGAACCAGACCAGTCTAGGACAATTCTATGGACTCTCTAGATCAATAATTATCAAAAAAAAGTTGAACTTTGCCCTTTGGTTCACTGTAACAGGGTCATTTAGAAAAGGGGGCGTGTCAAAATACACTCAAAAGCCTATAAATCATAAATAAAAACTCAGAACTTCACAAAAATTGATGAGCACATGTGTCCTAACATGGTGAAGAAGCATGCAGAGTTTCATGGAGATCGGACCATAGGTGGCGCTATAACTGTCAAAAAGGTCCCCTATTATTAGGTGTTCAAGCACGAAGTGCTGAAAACCTATTGTAATTGCTATTTGAAAAAAAAAAAAAAACTAAAACGCATCGTGCAGCCCAAACCGTAAGGCCTAGAGACTTGAAACCTGGCCAGGTGCTAGGGCCTCAGCTTGGGGAGAACCTATCAGAGTATGACCCTGATTGGCCTATAGGTGGCGCTACAGCAACCAAAAGTACTAAATTGCCCATAACTCATCGACCGTTTGACCTAGAATCAAGATTTGCACACCACTGTGTTCCTTGGCTCAAGGCGGACAAGATGTATATCTCGGATTCTCGATTTGAGCAAAAAAAATTTGTTATGGCCAATTTTGTCCAAAACCTACTTTTGCGAACTAGTCCCTGGTTTTTTGCCTGATCGGAACCAGACCAGTCTAGGACAATTCTATGGACTCTCTAGATCAATAATTATCAAAAAAAAGTTGAACTTTGCCCTTTGGTTCACTGTAACAGGGTCATTTAGAAAAGGGGGCGTGTCAAAATACACTCAAAAGCCTATAAATCATAAATAAAAACTCAGAACTTCACAAAAATTGATGAGCACATGTGTCCTAACATGGTGAAGAAGCATGCAGAGTTTCATGGAGATCGGACCATAGGTGGCGCTATAACTGTCAAAAAGGTCCCCTATTATTAGGTGTTCAAGCACGAAGTGCTGAAAACCTATTGTAATTGCTATTTGAAAAAAACTAAAAAACTAAAACGCATCGTGCAGCCCAAACCGTAAGGCCTAGAGACTTGAAACCTGGCCAGGTGCTAGGGCCTCAGCTTGGGGAGAACCTATCAGAGTATGACCCTGATTGGCCTATAGGTGGCGCTACAGCAACCAAAAGTACTAAATTGCCCATAACTCATCGACCGTTTGACCTAGAATCAAGATTTGCACACCACTGTGTTCCTTGGCTCAAGGCGGACAAGATGTATATCTCGGATTCTCGATTTGAGCAAAAAAAAATTGTTATGGCCAATTTTGTCCAAAACCTACTTTTGCGAACTAGTCCCTGGTTTTTTGCCTGATCGGAACCAGACCAGTCTAGGACAATTCTATGGACTCTCTAGATCAATAATTATCAAAAAAAAGTTGAACTTTGCCCTTTGGTTCACTGTAACAGGGTCATTTAGAAAAGGGGGCGTGTCAAAATACACTCAAAAGCCTATAAATCATAAATAAAAACTCAGAACTTCACAAAAATTGATGAGCACATGTGTCCTAACATGGTGAAGAAGCATGCAGAGTTTCATGGAGATCGGACCATAGGTGGCGCTATAACTGTCAAAAAGGTCCCCTATTATTAGGTGTTCAAGCACGAAGTGCTGAAAACCTATTGTAATTGCTATTTGAAAAAAAAAAAAAAACTAAAACGCATCGTGCAGCCCAAACCGTAAGGCCTAGAGACTTGAAACCTGGCCAGGTGCTAGGGCCTCAGCTTGGGGAGAACCTATCAGAGTATGACCCTGATTGGCCTATAGGTGGCGCTACAGCAACCAAAAGTACTAAATTGCCCATAACTCATCGACCGTTTGACCTAGAATCAAGATTTGCACACCACTGTGTTCCTTGGCTCAAGGCGGACAAGATGTATATCTCGGATTCTCGATTTGAGCAAAAAAAAATTTGTTATGGCCAATTTTGTCCAAAACCTACTTTTGCAAACTAGTCCCTGGTTTTTTGCCTGATCGGAACCAGACCAGTCTAGGACAATTCTATGGACTCTCTAGATCAATAATTATCAAAAAAAAGTTGAACTTTGCCCTTTGGTTCACTGTAACAGGGTCATTTAGAAAAGGGGGCGTGTCAAAATACACTCAAAAGCCTATAAATCATAAATAAAAACTCAGAACTTCACAAAAATTGATGAGCACATGTGTCCTAACATGGTGAAGAAGCATGCAGAGTTTCATGGAGATCGGACCATAGGTGGCGCTATAACTGTCAAAAAGGTCCCCTATTATTAGGTGTTCAAGCACGAAGTGCTGAAAACCTATTGTAATTGCTATTTGAAAAAAAAAAAAAAACTAAAACGCATCGTGCAGCCCAAACCGTAAGGCCTAGAGACTTGAAACCTGGCCAGGTGCTAGGGCCTCAGCTTGGGGAGAACCTATCAGAGTATGACCCTGATTGGCCTATAGGTGGCGCTACAGCAACCAAAAGTACTAAATTGCCCATAACTCATCGACCGTTTGACCTAGAATCAAGATTTGCACACCACTGTGTTCCTTGGCTCAAGGCGGACAAGATGTATATCTCGGATTCTCGATTTGAGCAAAAAAAATTTGTTATGGCCAATTTTGTCCAAAACCTACTTTTGCGAACTAGTCCCTGGTTTTTTGCCTGATCGGAACCAGACCAGTCTAGGACAATTCTATGGACTCTCTAGATCAATAATTATCAAAAAAAAGTTGAACTTTGCCCTTTGGTTCACTGTAACAGGGTCATTTAGAAAAGGGGGCGTGTCAAAATACACTCAAAAGCCTATAAATCATAAATAAAAACTCAGAACTTCACAAAAATTGATGAGCACATGTGTCCTAACATGGTGAAGAAGCATGCAGAGTTTCATGGAGATCGGACCATAGGTGGCGCTATAACTGTCAAAAAGGTCCCCTATTATTAGGTGTTCAAGCACGAAGTGCTGAAAACCTATTGTAATTGCTATTTGAAAAAAAAAAAAAAACTAAAACGCATCGTGCAGCCCAAACCGTAAGGCCTAGAGACTTGAAACCTGGCCAGGTGCTAGGGCCTCAGCTTGGGGAGAACCTATCAGAGTATGACCCTGATTGGCCTATAGGTGGCGCTACAGCAACCAAAAGTACTAAATTGCCCATAACTCATCGACCGTTTGACCTAGAATCAAGATTTGCACACCACTGTGTTCCTTGGCTCAAGGCGGACAAGATGTATATCTCGGATTCTCGATTTGAGCAAAAAAAAATTTGTTATGGCCAATTTTGTCCAAAACCTACTTTTGCAAACTAGTCCCTGGTTTTTTGCCTGATCGGAACCAGACCAGTCTAGGACAATTCTATGGACTCTCTAGATCAATAATTATCAAAAAAAAGTTGAACTTTGCCCTTTGGTTCACTGTAACAGGGTCATTTAGAAAAGGGGGCGTGTCAAAATACACTCAAAAGCCTATAAATCATAAATAAAAACTCAGAACTTCACAAAAATTGATGAGCACATGTGTCCTAACATGGTGAAGAAGCATGCAGAGTTTCATGGAGATCGGACCATAGGTGGCGCTATAACTGTCAAAAAGGTCCCCTATTATTAGGTGTTCAAGCACGAAGTGCTGAAAACCTATTGTAATTGCTATTTGAAAAAAAAAAAAAAACTAAAACGCATCGTGCAGCCCAAACCGTAAGGCCTAGAGACTTGAAACCTGGCCAGGTGCTAGGGCCTCAGCTTGGGGAGAACCTATCAGAGTATGACCCTGATTGGCCTATAGGTGGCGCTACAGCAACCAAAAGTACTAAATTGCCCATAACTCATCGACCGTTTGACCTAGAATCAAGATTTGCACACCACTGTGTTCCTTGGCTCAAGGCGGACAAGATGTATATCTCGGATTCTCGATTTGAGCAAAAAAAATTTGTTATGGCCAATTTTGTCCAAAACCTACTTTTGCGAACTAGTCCCTGGTTTTTTGCCTGATCGGAACCAGACCAGTCTAGGACAATTCTATGGACTCTCTAGATCAATAATTATCAAAAAAAAGTTGAACTTTGCCCTTTGGTTCACTGTAACAGGGTCATTTAGAAAAGGGGGCGTGTCAAAATACACTCAAAAGCCTATAAATCATAAATAAAAACTCAGAACTTCACAAAAATTGATGAGCACATGTGTCCTAACATGGTGAAGAAGCATGCAGAGTTTCATGGAGATCGGACCATAGGTGGCGCTATAACTGTCAAAAAGGTCCCCTATTATTAGGTGTTCAAGCACGAAGTGCTGAAAACCTATTGTAATTGCTATTTGAAAAAAAAAAAAAAACTAAAACGCATCGTGCAGCCCAAACCGTAAGGCCTAGAGACTTGAAACCTGGCCAGGTGCCATGGCCTCAGCTTGGGGAGAACCTATCAGAGTATGACCCTGATTGGCCTATAGGTGGCGCTACAGCAACCAAAAGTACTAAATTGCCCATAACTCATCGACCGTTTGACCTAGAATCAAGATTTGCACACCACTGTGTTCCTTGGCTCAAGGCGGACAAGATGTATATCTCGGATTCTCGATTTGAGCAAAAAAAAATTTGTTATGGCCAATTTTGTCCAAAACCTACTTTTGCAAACTAGTCCCTGGTTTTTTGCCTGATCGGAACCAGACCAGTCTAGGACAATTCTATGGACTCTCTAGATCAATAATTATCAAAAAAAAGTTGAACTTTGCCCTTTGGTTCACTGTAACAGGGTCATTTAGAAAAGGGGGCGTGTCAAAATACACTCAAAAGCCTATAAATCATAAATAAAAACTCAGAACTTCACAAAAATTGATGAGCACATGTGTCCTAACATGGTGAAGAAGCATGCAGAGTTTCATGGAGATCGGACCATAGGTATAACTGTCAAAAAGGTCCCCTATTATTAGGTGTTCAAGCACGAAGTGCTGAAAACCTATTGTAATTGCTATTTGAAAAAAAAAAAAAAACTAAAACGCATCGTGCAGCCCAAACCGTAAGGCCTAGAGACTTGAAACCTGGCCAGGTGCTAGGGCCTCAGCTTGGGGAGAACCTATCAGAGTATGACCCTGATTGGCCTATAGGTGGCGCTACAGCAACCAAAAGTACTAAATTGCCCATAACTCATCGACCGTTTGACCTAGAATCAAGATTTGCACACCACTGTGTTCCTTGGCTCAAGGCGGACAAGATGTATATCTCGGATTCTCGATTTGAGCAAAAAAAATTTGTTATGGCCAATTTTGTCCAAAACCTACTTTTGCGAACTAGTCCCTGGTTTTTTGCCTGATCGGAACCAGACCAGTCTAGGACAATTCTATGGACTCTCTAGATCAATAATTATCAAAAAAAAGTTGAACTTTGCCCTTTGGTTCACTGTAACAGGGTCATTTAGAAAAGGGGGCGTGTCAAAATACACTCAAAAGCCTATAAATCATAAATAAAAACTCAGAACTTCACAAAAATTGATGAGCACATGTGTCCTAACATGGTGAAGAAGCATGCAGAGTTTCATGGAGATCGGACCATAGGTGGCGCTATAACTGTCAAAAAGGTCCCCTATTATTAGGTGTTCAAGCACGAAGTGCTGAAAACCTATTGTAATTGCTATTTGAAAAAAAAAAAAAAACTAAAACGCATCGTGCAGCCCAAACCGTAAGGCCTAGAGACTTGAAACCTGGCCAGGTGCTAGGGCCTCAGCTTGGGGAGAACCTATCAGAGTATGACCCTGATTGGCCTATAGGTGGCGCTACAGCAACCAAAAGTACTAAATTGCCCATAACTCATCGACCGTTTGACCTAGAATCAAGATTTGCACACCACTGTGTTCCTTGGCTCAAGGCGGACAAGATGTATATCTCGGATTCTCGATTTGAGCAAAAAAAATTTGTTATGGCCAATTTTGTCCAAAACCTACTTTTGCGAACTAGTCCCTGGTTTTTTGCCTGATCGGAACCAGACCAGTCTAGGACAATTCTATGGACTCTCTAGATCAATAATTATCAAAAAAAAGTTGAACTTTGCCCTTTGGTTCACTGTAACAGGGTCATTTAGAAAAGGGGGCGTGTCAAAATACACTCAAAAGCCTATAAATCATAAATAAAAACTCAGAACTTCACAAAAATTGATGAGCACATGTGTCCTAACATGGTGAAGAAGCATGCAGAGTTTCATGGAGATCGGACCATAGGTGGCGCTATAACTGTCAAAAAGGTCCCCTATTATTAGGTGTTCAAGCACGAAGTGCTGAAAACCTATTGTAATTGCTATTTGAAAAAAAAAAAAAAACTAAAACGCATCGTGCAGCCCAAACCGTAAGGCCTAGAGACTTGAAACCTGGCCAGGTGCCATGGCCTCAGCTTGGGGAGAACCTATCAGAGTATGACCCTGATTGGCCTATAGGTGGCGCTACAGCAACCAAAAGTACTAAATTGCCCATAACTCATCGACCGTTTGACCTAGAATCAAGATTTGCACACCACTGTGTTCCTTGGCTCAAGGCGGACAAGATGTATATCTCGGATTCTCGATTTGAGCAAAAAAAAATTTGTTATGGCCAATTTTGTCCAAAACCTACTTTTGCAAACTAGTCCCTGGTTTTTTGCCTGATCGGAACCAGACCAGTCTAGGACAATTCTATGGACTCTCTAGATCAATAATTATCAAAAAAAAGTTGAACTTTGCCCTTTGGTTCACTGTAACAGGGTCATTTAGAAAAGGGGGCGTGTCAAAATACACTCAAAAGCCTATAAATCATAAATAAAAACTCAGAACTTCACAAAAATTGATGAGCACATGTGTCCTAACATGGTGAAGAAGCATGCAGAGTTTCATGGAGATCGGACCATAGGTGGCGCTATAACTGTCAAAAAGGTCCCCTATTATTAGGTGTTCAAGCACGAAGTGCTGAAAACCTATTGTAATTGCTATTTGAAAAAAAAAAAAAAACTAAAACGCATCGTGCAGCCCAAACCGTAAGGCCTAGAGACTTGAAACCTGGCCAGGTGCTAGGGCCTCAGCTTGGGGAGAACCTATCAGAGTATGACCCTGATTGGCCTATAGGTGGCGCTACAGCAACCAAAAGTACTAAATTGCCCATAACTCATCGACCGTTTGACCTAGAATCAAGATTTGCACACCACTGTGTTCCTTGGCTCAAGGCGGACAAGATGTATATCTCGGATTCTCGATTTGAGCAAAAAAAAATTTGTTATGGCCAATTTTGTCCAAAACCTACTTTTGCGAACTAGTCCCTGGTTTTTTGCCTGATCGGAACCAGACCAGTCTAGGACAATTCTATGGACTCTCTAGATCAATAATTATCAAAAAAAAGTTGAACTTTGCCCTTTGGTTCACTGTAACAGGGTCATTTAGAAAAGGGGGCGTGTCAAAATACACTCAAAAGCCTATAAATCATAAATAAAAACTCAGAACTTCACAAAAATTGATGAGCACATGTGTCCTAACATGGTGAAGAAGCATGCAGAGTTTCATGGAGATCGGACCATAGGTGGCGCTATAACTGTCAAAAAGGTCCCCTATTATTAGGTGTTCAAGCACGAAGTGCTGAAAACCTATTGTAATTGCTATTTGAAAAAAAAAAAAAAACTAAAACGCATCGTGCAGCCCAAACCGTAAGGCCTAGAGACTTGAAACCTGGCCAGGTGCTAGGGCCTCAGCTTGGGGAGAACCTATCAGAGTATGACCCTGATTGGCCTATAGGTGGCGCTACAGCAACCAAAAGTACTAAATTGCCCATAACTCATCGACCGTTTGACCTAGAATCAAGATTTGCACACCACTGTGTTCCTTGGCTCAAGGCGGACAAGATGTATATCTCGGATTCTCGATTTGAGCAAAAAAAAATTTGTTATGGCCAATTTTGTCCAAAACCTACTTTTGCAAACTAGTCCCTGGTTTTTTGCCTGATCGGAACCAGACCAGTCTAGGACAATTCTATGGACTCTCTAGATCAATAATTATCAAAAAAAAGTTGAACTTTGCCCTTTGGTTCACTGTAACAGGGTCATTTAGAAAAGGGGGCGTGTCAAAATACACTCAAAAGCCTATAAATCATAAATAAAAACTCAGAACTTCACAAAAATTGATGAGCACATGTGTCCTAACATGGTGAAGAAGCATGCAGAGTTTCATGGAGATCGGACCATAGGTATAACTGTCAAAAAGGTCCCCTATTATTAGGTGTTCAAGCACGAAGTGCTGAAAACCTATTGTAATTGCTATTTGAAAAAAAAAAAAAAACTAAAACGCATCGTGCAGCCCAAACCGTAAGGCCTAGAGACTTGAAACCTGGCCAGGTGCTAGGGCCTCAGCTTGGGGAGAACCTATCAGAGTATGACCCTGATTGGCCTATAGGTGGCGCTACAGCAACCAAAAGTACTAAATTGCCCATAACTCATCGACCGTTTGACCTAGAATCAAGATTTGCACACCACTGTGTTCCTTGGCTCAAGGCGGACAAGATGTATATCTCGGATTCTCGATTTGAGCAAAAAAAATTTGTTATGGCCAATTTTGTCCAAAACCTACTTTTGCGAACTAGTCCCTGGTTTTTTGCCTGATCGGAACCAGACCAGTCTAGGACAATTCTATGGACTCTCTAGATCAATAATTATCAAAAAAAAGTTGAACTTTGCCCTTTGGTTCACTGTAACAGGGTCATTTAGAAAAGGGGGCGTGTCAAAATACACTCAAAAGCCTATAAATCATAAATAAAAACTCAGAACTTCACAAAAATTGATGAGCACATGTGTCCTAACATGGTGAAGAAGCATGCAGAGTTTCATGGAGATCGGACCATAGGTGGCGCTATAACTGTCAAAAAGGTCCCCTATTATTAGGTGTTCAAGCACGAAGTGCTGAAAACCTATTGTAATTGCTATTTGAAAAAAAAAAAAAAACTAAAACGCATCGTGCAGCCCAAACCGTAAGGCCTAGAGACTTGAAACCTGGCCAGGTGCTAGGGCCTCAGCTTGGGGAGAACCTATCAGAGTATGACCCTGATTGGCCTATAGGTGGCGCTACAGCAACCAAAAGTACTAAATTGCCCATAACTCATCGACCGTTTGACCTAGAATCAAGATTTGCACACCACTGTGTTCCTTGGCTCAAGGCGGACAAGATGTATATCTCGGATTCTCGATTTGAGCAAAAAAAATTTGTTATGGCCAATTTTGTCCAAAACCTACTTTTGCAAACTAGTCCCTGGTTTTTTGCCTGATCGGAACCAGACCAGTCTAGGACAATTCTATGGACTCTCTAGATCAATAATTATCAAAAAAAAGTTGAACTTTGCCCTTTGGTTCACTGTAACAGGGTCATTTAGAAAAGGGGGCGTGTCAAAATACACTCAAAAGCCTATAAATCATAAATAAAAACTCAGAACTTCACAAAAATTGATGAGCACATGTGTCCTAACATGGTGAAGAAGCATGCAGAGTTTCATGGAGATCGGACCATAGGTATAACTGTCAAAAAGGTCCCCTATTATTAGGTGTTCAAGCACGAAGTGCTGAAAACCTATTGTAATTGCTATTTGAAAAAAAAAAAAAAACTAAAACGCATCGTGCAGCCCAAACCGTAAGGCCTAGAGACTTGAAACCTGGCCAGGTGCTAGGGCCTCAGCTTGGGGAGAACCTATCAGAGTATGACCCTGATTGGCCTATAGGTGGCGCTACAGCAACCAAAAGTACTAAATTGCCCATAACTCATCGACCGTTTGACCTAGAATCAAGATTTGCACACCACTGTGTTCCTTGGCTCAAGGCGGACAAGATGTATATCTCGGATTCTCGATTTGAGCAAAAAAAATTTGTTATGGCCAATTTTGTCCAAAACCTACTTTTGCGAACTAGTCCCTGGTTTTTTGCCTGATCGGAACCAGACCAGTCTAGGACAATTCTATGGACTCTCTAGATCAATAATTATCAAAAAAAAGTTGAACTTTGCCCTTTGGTTCACTGTAACAGGGTCATTTAGAAAAGGGGGCGTGTCAAAATACACTCAAAAGCCTATAAATCATAAATAAAAACTCAGAACTTCACAAAAATTGATGAGCACATGTGTCCTAACATGGTGAAGAAGCATGCAGAGTTTCATGGAGATCGGACCATAGGTGGCGCTATAACTGTCAAAAAGGTCCCCTATTATTAGGTGTTCAAGCACGAAGTGCTGAAAACCTATTGTAATTGCTATTTGAAAAAAAAAAAAAAACTAAAACGCATCGTGCAGCCCAAACCGTAAGGCCTAGAGACTTGAAACCTGGCCAGGTGCTAGGGCCTCAGCTTGGGGAGAACCTATCAGAGTATGACCCTGATTGGCCTATAGGTGGCGCTACAGCAACCAAAAGTACTAAATTGCCCATAACTCATCGACCGTTTGACCTAGAATCAAGATTTGCACACCACTGTGTTCCTTGGCTCAAGGCGGACAAGATGTATATCTCGGATTCTCGATTTGAGCAAAAAAAAATTTGTTATGGCCAATTTTGTCCAAAACCTACTTTTGCAAACTAGTCCCTGGTTTTTTGCCTGATCGGAACCAGACCAGTCTAGGACAATTCTATGGACTCTCTAGATCAATAATTATCAAAAAAAAGTTGAACTTTGCCCTTTGGTTCACTGTAACAGGGTCATTTAGAAAAGGGGGCGTGTCAAAATACACTCAAAAGCCTATAAATCATAAATAAAAACTCAGAACTTCACAAAAATTGATGAGCACATGTGTCCTAACATGGTGAAGAAGCATGCAGAGTTTCATGGAGATCGGACCATAGGTGGCGCTATAACTGTCAAAAAGGTCCCCTATTATTAGGTGTTCAAGCACGAAGTGCTGAAAACCTATTGTAATTGCTATTTGAAAAAAAAAAAAAAACTAAAACGCATCGTGCAGCCCAAACCGTAAGGCCTAGAGACTTGAAACCTGGCCAGGTGCTAGGGCCTCAGCTTGGGGAGAACCTATCAGAGTATGACCCTGATTGGCCTATAGGTGGCGCTACAGCAACCAAAAGTACTAAATTGCCCATAACTCATCGACCATTTGACCTAGAATCCAGATTTGCACACCACTGTGTTCCTTGGCTCAAGGCGGACAAGATGTATATCTCGGATTCTCGATTTGAGCAAAAAAAAATTTGTTATGGCCAATTTTGTCCAAAACCTACTTTTGCAAACTAGTCCCTGGTTTTTTGCCTGATCGGAACCAGACCAGTCTAGGACAATTCTATGGACTCTCTAGATCAATAATTATCAAAAAAAAGTTGAACTTTGCCCTTTGGTTCACTGTAACAGGGTCATTTAGAAAAGGGGGCGTGTCAAAATACACTCAAAAGCCTATAAATCATAAATAAAAACTCAGAACTTCACAAAAATTGATGAGCACATGTGTCCTAACATGGTGAAGAAGCATGCAGAGTTTCATGGAGATCGGACCATAGGTGGCGCTATAACTGTCAAAAAGGTCCCCTATTATTAGGTGTTCAAGCACGAAGTGCTGAAAACCTATTGTAATTGCTATTTGAAAAAAAAAAAAAAACTAAAACGCATCGTGCAGCCCAAACCGTAAGGCCTAGAGACTTGAAACCTGGCCAGGTGCTAGGGCCTCAGCTTGGGGAGAACCTATCAGAGTATGACCCTGATTGGCCTATAGGTGGCGCTACAGCAACCAAAAGTACTAAATTGCCCATAACTCATCGACCATTTGACCTAGAATCAAGATTTGCACACCACTGTGTTCCTTGGCTCAAGGCGGACAAGATGTATATCTCGGATTCTCGATTTGAGCAAAAAAAAATTTGTTATGGCCAATTTTGTCCAAAACCTACTTTTGCAAACTAGTCCCTGGTTTTTTGCCTGATCGGAACCAGACCAGTCTAGGACAATTCTATGGACTCTCTAGATCAATAATTATCAAAAAAAAGTTGAACTTTGCCCTTTGGTTCACTGTAACAGGGTCATTTAGAAAAGGGGGCGTGTCAAAATACACTCAAAAGCCTATAAATCATAAATAAAAACTCAGAACTTCACAAAAATTGATGAGCACATGTGTCCTAACATGGTGAAGAAGCATGCAGAGTTTCATGGAGATCGGACCATAGGTATAACTGTCAAAAAGGTCCCCTATTATTAGGTGTTCAAGCACGAAGTGCTGAAAACCTATTGTAATTGCTATTTGAAAAAAAAAAAAAAACTAAAACGCATCGTGCAGCCCAAACCGTAAGGCCTAGAGACTTGAAACCTGGCCAGGTGCTAGGGCCTCAGCTTGGGGAGAACCTATCAGAGTATGACCCTGATTGGCCTATAGGTGGCGCTACAGCAACCAAAAGTACTAAATTGCCCATAACTCATCGACCATTTGACCTAGAATCCAGATTTGCACACCACTGTGTTCCTTGGCTCAAGGCGGACAAGATGTATATCTCGGATTCTCGATTTGAGCAAAAAAAAATTTGTTATGGCCAATTTTGTCCAAAACCTACTTTTGCAAACTAGTCCCTGGTTTTTTGCCTGATCGGAACCAGACCAGTCTAGGACAATTCTATGGACTCTCTAGATCAATAATTATCAAAAAAAAGTTGAACTTTGCCCTTTGGTTCACTGTAACAGGGTCATTTAGAAAAGGGGGCGTGTCAAAATACACTCAAAAGCCTATAAATCATAAATAAAAACTCAGAACTTCACAAAAATTGATGAGCACATGTGTCCTAACATGGTGAAGAAGCATGCAGAGTTTCATGGAGATCGGACCATAGGTGGCGCTATAACTGTCAAAAAGGTCCCCTATTATTAGGTGTTCAAGCACGAAGTGCTGAAAACCTATTGTAATTGCTATTTGAAAAAAAAAAAAAAACTAAAACGCATCGTGCAGCCCAAACCGTAAGGCCTAGAGACTTGAAACCTGGCCAGGTGCTAGGGCCTCAGCTTGGGGAGAACCTATCAGAGTATGACCCTGATTGGCCTATAGGTGGCGCTACAGCAACCAAAAGTACTAAATTGCCCATAACTCATCGACCATTTGACCTAGAATCAAGATTTGCACACCACTGTGTTCCTTGGCTCAAGGCGGACAAGATGTATATCTCGGATTCTCGATTTGAGCAAAAAAAAATTTGTTATGGCCAATTTTGTCCAAAACCTACTTTTGCAAACTAGTCCCTGGTTTTTTGCCTGATCGGAACCAGACCAGTCTAGGACAATTCTATGGACTCTCTAGATCAATAATTATCAAAAAAAAGTTGAACTTTGCCCTTTGGTTCACTGTAACAGGGTCATTTAGAAAAGGGGGCGTGTCAAAATACACTCAAAAGCCTATAAATCATAAATAAAAACTCAGAACTTCACAAAAATTGATGAGCACATGTGTCCTAACATGGTGAAGAAGCATGCAGAGTTTCATGGAGATCGGACCATAGGTATAACTGTCAAAAAGGTCCCCTATTATTAGGTGTTCAAGCACGAAGTGCTGAAAACCTATTGTAATTGCTATTTGAAAAAAAAAAAAAAACTAAAACGCATCGTGCAGCCCAAACCGTAAGGCCTAGAGACTTGAAACCTGGCCAGGTGCTAGGGCCTCAGCTTGGGGAGAACCTATCAGAGTATGACCCTGATTGGCCTATAGGTGGCGCTACAGCAACCAAAAGTACTAAATTGCCCATAACTCATCGACCGTTTGACCTAGAATCAAGATTTGCACACCACTGTGTTCCTTGGCTCAAGGCGGACAAGATGTATATCTCGGATTCTCGATTTGAGCAAAAAAAATTTGTTATGGCCAATTTTGTCCAAAACCTACTTTTGCGAACTAGTCCCTGGTTTTTTGCCTGATCGGAACCAGACCAGTCTAGGACAATTCTATGGACTCTCTAGATCAATAATTATCAAAAAAAAGTTGAACTTTGCCCTTTGGTTCACTGTAACAGGGTCATTTAGAAAAGGGGGCGTGTCAAAATACACTCAAAAGCCTATAAATCATAAATAAAAACTCAGAACTTCACAAAAATTGATGAGCACATGTGTCCTAACATGGTGAAGAAGCATGCAGAGTTTCATGGAGATCGGACCATAGGTGGCGCTATAACTGTCAAAAAGGTCCCCTATTATTAGGTGTTCAAGCACGAAGTGCTGAAAACCTATTGTAATTGCTATTTGAAAAAAAAAAAAAAACTAAAACGCATCGTGCAGCCCAAACCGTAAGGCCTAGAGACTTGAAACCTGGCCAGGTGCTAGGGCCTCAGCTTGGGGAGAACCTATCAGAGTATGACCCTGATTGGCCTATAGGTGGCGCTACAGCAACCAAAAGTACTAAATTGCCCATAACTCATCGACCGTTTGACCTAGAATCAAGATTTGCACACCACTGTGTTCCTTGGCTCAAGGCGGACAAGATGTATATCTCGGATTCTCGATTTGAGCAAAAAAAATTTGTTATGGCCAATTTTGTCCAAAACCTACTTTTGCGAACTAGTCCCTGGTTTTTTGCCTGATCGGAACCAGACCAGTCTAGGACAATTCTATGGACTCTCTAGATCAATAATTATCAAAAAAAAGTTGAACTTTGCCCTTTGGTTCACTGTAACAGGGTCATTTAGAAAAGGGGGCGTGTCAAAATACACTCAAAAGCCTATAAATCATAAATAAAAACTCAGAACTTCACAAAAATTGATGAGCACATGTGTCCTAACATGGTGAAGAAGCATGCAGAGTTTCATGGAGATCGGACCATAGGTGGCGCTATAACTGTCAAAAAGGTCCCCTATTATTAGGTGTTCAAGCACGAAGTGCTGAAAACCTATTGTAATTGCTATTTGAAAAAAAAAAAAAAACTAAAACGCATCGTGCAGCCCAAACCGTAAGGCCTAGAGACTTGAAACCTGGCCAGGTGCTAGGGCCTCAGCTTGGGGAGAACCTATCAGAGTATGACCCTGATTGGCCTATAGGTGGCGCTACAGCAACCAAAAGTACTAAATTGCCCATAACTCATCGACCGTTTGACCTAGAATCAAGATTTGCACACCACTGTGTTCCTTGGCTCAAGGCGGACAAGATGTATATCTCGGATTCTCGATTTGAGCAAAAAAAATTTGTTATGGCCAATTTTGTCCAAAACCTACTTTTGCGAACTAGTCCCTGGTTTTTTGCCTGATCGGAACCAGACCAGTCTAGGACAATTCTATGGACTCTCTAGATCAATAATTATCAAAAAAAAGTTGAACTTTGCCCTTTGGTTCACTGTAACAGGGTCATTTAGAAAAGGGGGCGTGTCAAAATACACTCAAAAGCCTATAAATCATAAATAAAAACTCAGAACTTCACAAAAATTGATGAGCACATGTGTCCTAACATGGTGAAGAAGCATGCAGAGTTTCATGGAGATCGGACCATAGGTGGCGCTATAACTGTCAAAAAGGTCCCCTATTATTAGGTGTTCAAGCACGAAGTGCTGAAAACCTATTGTAATTGCTATTTGAAAAAAAAAAAAAAACTAAAACGCATCGTGCAGCCCAAACCGTAAGGCCTAGAGACTTGAAACCTGGCCAGGTGCTAGGGCCTCAGCTTGGGGAGAACCTATCAGAGTATGACCCTGATTGGCCTATAGGTGGCGCTACAGCAACCAAAAGTACTAAATTGCCCATAACTCATCGACCGTTTGACCTAGAATCAAGATTTGCACACCACTGTGTTCCTTGGCTCAAGGCGGACAAGATGTATATCTCGGATTCTCGATTTGAGCAAAAAAAATTTGTTATGGCCAATTTTGTCCAAAACCTACTTTTGCGAACTAGTCCCTGGTTTTTTGCCTGATCGGAACCAGACCAGTCTAGGACAATTCTATGGACTCTCTAGATCAATAATTATCAAAAAAAAGTTGAACTTTGCCCTTTGGTTCACTGTAACAGGGTCATTTAGAAAAGGGGGCGTGTCAAAATACACTCAAAAGCCTATAAATCATAAATAAAAACTCAGAACTTCACAAAAATTGATGAGCACATGTGTCCTAACATGGTGAAGAAGCATGCAGAGTTTCATGGAGATCGGACCATAGGTGGCGCTATAACTGTCAAAAAGGTCCCCTATTATTAGGTGTTCAAGCACGAAGTGCTGAAAACCTATTGTAATTGCTATTTGAAAAAAAAAAAAAAACTAAAACGCATCGTGCAGCCCAAACCGTAAGGCCTAGAGACTTGAAACCTGGCCAGGTGCTAGGGCCTCAGCTTGGGGAGAACCTATCAGAGTATGACCCTGATTGGCCTATAGGTGGCGCTACAGCAACCAAAAGTACTAAATTGCCCATAACTCATCGACCGTTTGACCTAGAATCAAGATTTGCACACCACTGTGTTCCTTGGCTCAAGGCGGACAAGATGTATATCTCGGATTCTCGATTTGAGCAAAAAAAAATTTGTTATGGCCAATTTTGTCCAAAACCTACTTTTGCGAACTAGTCCCTGGTTTTTTGCCTGATCGGAACCAGACCAGTCTAGGACAATTCTATGGACTCTCTAGATCAATAATTATCAAAAAAAAGTTGAACTTTGCCCTTTGGTTCACTGTAACAGGGTCATTTAGAAAAGGGGGCGTGTCAAAATACACTCAAAAGCCTATAAATCATAAATAAAAACTCAGAACTTCACAAAAATTGATGAGCACATGTGTCCTAACATGGTGAAGAAGCATGCAGAGTTTCATGGAGATCGGACCATAGGTGGCGCTATAACTGTCAAAAAGGTCCCCTATTATTAGGTGTTCAAGCACGAAGTGCTGAAAACCTATTGTAATTGCTATTTGAAAAAAAAAAAAAAAACTAAAACGCATCGTGCAGCCCAAACCGTAAGGCCTAGAGACTTGAAACCTGGCCAGGTGCTAGGGCCTCAGCTTGGGGAGAACCTATCAGAGTATGACCCTGATTGGCCTATAGGTGGCGCTACAGCAACCAAAAGTACTAAATTGCCCATAACTCATCGACCGTTTGACCTAGAATCAAGATTTGCACACCACTGTGTTCCTTGGCTCAAGGCGGACAAGATGTATATCTCGGATTCTCGATTTGAGCAAAAAAAATTTGTTATGGCCAATTTTGTCCAAAACCTACTTTTGCGAACTAGTCCCTGGTTTTTTGCCTGATCGGAACCAGACCAGTCTAGGACAATTCTATGGACTCTCTAGATCAATAATTATCAAAAAAAAGTTGAACTTTGCCCTTTGGTTCACTGTAACAGGGTCATTTAGAAAAGGGGGCGTGTCAAAATACACTCAAAAGCCTATAAATCATAAATAAAAACTCAGAACTTCACAAAAATTGATGAGCACATGTGTCCTAACATGGTGAAGAAGCATGCAGAGTTTCATGGAGATCGGACCATAGGTGGCGCTATAACTGTCAAAAAGGTCCCCTATTATTAGGTGTTCAAGCACGAAGTGCTGAAAACCTATTGTAATTGCTATTTGAAAAAAAAAAAAAAACTAAAACGCATCGTGCAGCCCAAACCGTAAGGCCTAGAGACTTGAAACCTGGCCAGGTGCTAGGGCCTCAGCTTGGGGAGAACCTATCAGAGTATGACCCTGATTGGCCTATAGGTGGCGCTACAGCAACCAAAAGTACTAAATTGCCCATAACTCATCGACCGTTTGACCTAGAATCAAGATTTGCACACCACTGTGTTCCTTGGCTCAAGGCGGACAAGATGTATATCTCGGATTCTCGATTTGAGCAAAAAAAAATTTGTTATGGCCAATTTTGTCCAAAACCTACTTTTGCGAACTAGTCCCTGGTTTTTTGCCTGATCGGAACCAGACCAGTCTAGGACAATTCTATTGACTCTCTAGATCAATAATTATCAAAAAAAAGTTGAACTTTGCCCTTTGGTTCACTGTAACAGGGTCATTTAGAAAAGGGGGCGTGTCAAAATACACTCAAAAGCCTATAAATCATAAATAAAAACTCAGAACTTCACAAAAATTGATGAGCACATGTGTCCTAACATGGTGAAGAAGCATGCAGAGTTTCATGGAGATCGGACCATAGGTGGCGCTATAACTGTCAAAAAGGTCCCCTATTATTAGGTGTTCAAGCACGAAGTGCTGAAAACCTATTGTAATTGCTATTTGAAAAAAAAAAAAAAACTAAAACGCATCGTGCAGCCCAAACCGTAAGGCCTAGAGACTTGAAACCTGGCCAGGTGCTAGGGCCTCAGCTTGGGGAGAACCTATCAGAGTATGACCCTGATTGGCCTATAGGTGGCGCTACAGCAACCAAAAGTACTAAATTGCCCATAACTCATCGACCGTTTGACCTAGAATCAAGATTTGCACACCACTGTGTTCCTTGGCTCAAGGCGGACAAGATGTATATCTCGGATTCTCGATTTGAGCAAAAAAAATTTGTTATGGCCAATTTTGTCCAAAACCTACTTTTGCGAACTAGTCCCTGGTTTTTTGCCTGATCGGAACCAGACCAGTCTAGGACAATTCTATGGACTCTCTAGATCAATAATTATCAAAAAAAAGTTGAACTTTGCCCTTTGGTTCACTGTAACAGGGTCATTTAGAAAAGGGGGCGTGTCAAAATACACTCAAAAGCCTATAAATCATAAATAAAAACTCAGAACTTCACAAAAATTGATGAGCACATGTGTCCTAACATGGTGAAGAAGCATGCAGAGTTTCATGGAGATCGGACCATAGGTGGCGCTATAACTGTCAAAAAGGTCCCCTATTATTAGGTGTTCAAGCACGAAGTGCTGAAAACCTATTGTAATTGCTATTTGAAAAAAAAAAAAAAACTAAAACGCATCGTGCAGCCCAAACCGTAAGGCCTAGAGACTTGAAACCTGGCCAGGTGCTAGGGCCTCAGCTTGGGGAGAACCTATCAGAGTATGACCCTGATTGGCCTATAGGTGGCGCTACAGCAACCAAAAGTACTAAATTGCCCATAACTCATCGACCGTTTGACCTAGAATCAAGATTTGCACACCACTGTGTTCCTTGGCTCAAGGCGGACAAGATGTATATCTCGGATTCTCGATTTGAGCAAAAAAAAATTTGTTATGGCCAATTTTGTCCAAAACCTACTTTTGCAAACTAGTCCCTGGTTTTTTGCCTGATCGGAACCAGACCAGTCTAGGACAATTCTATGGACTCTCTAGATCAATAATTATCAAAAAAAAGTTGAACTTTGCCCTTTGGTTCACTGTAACAGGGTCATTTAGAAAAGGGGGCGTGTCAAAATACACTCAAAAGCCTATAAATCATAAATAAAAACTCAGAACTTCACAAAAATTGATGAGCACATGTGTCCTAACATGGTGAAGAAGCATGCAGAGTTTCATGGAGATCGGACCATAGGTGGCGCTATAACTGTCAAAAAGGTCCCCTATTATTAGGTGTTCAAGCACGAAGTGCTGAAAACCTATTGTAATTGCTATTTGAAAAAAAAAAAAAAAAAACTAAAACGCATCGTGCAGCCCAAACCGTAAGGCCTAGAGACTTGAAACCTGGCCAGGTGCTAGGGCCTCAGCTTGGGGAGAACCTATCAGAGTATGACCCTGATTGGCCTATAGGTGGCGCTACAGCAACCAAAAGTACTAAATTGCCCATAACTCATCGACCGTTTGACCTAGAATCAAGATTTGCACACCACTGTGTTCCTTGGCTCAAGGCGGACAAGATGTATATCTCGGATTCTCGATTTGAGCAAAAAAAATTTGTTATGGCCAATTTTGTCCAAAACCTACTTTTGCGAACTAGTCCCTGGTTTTTTGCCTGATCGGAACCAGACCAGTCTAGGACAATTCTATGGACTCTCTAGATCAATAATTATCAAAAAAAAGTTGAACTTTGCCCTTTGGTTCACTGTAACAGGGTCATTTAGAAAAGGGGGCGTGTCAAAATACACTCAAAAGCCTATAAATCATAAATAAAAACTCAGAACTTCACAAAAATTGATGAGCACATGTGTCCTAACATGATGAAGAAGCATGCAGAGTTTCATGGAGATCGGACCATAGGTGGCGCTATAACTGTTAAAAAGCTTTAAAACCATATATTTCCTATGGTAAATTGCCTGTATTGGCTGTAAATTGTCTTTTCCATCTATGATCGTATACTTTTCATATCATAATGTTTAAAACCAGTGCAGTACAATTCTCTGGACTCTCTAGATCAATAATGATCAGAAAAGGTATAACTTCTTAATTTGGATGGCTATAATAGGGTCACTTCAATATGTAGCCTTGACCAAATGTCCCCAAAAACCTATATCTCTTCAATGAATGCTCAGATCTTCTTAAAAAAGGGTCAGGACATATCACTCTAAACAAGCTTGACAAATTTTAGACAGATCGGACAAAATTTGCCTCTATAACAGTTAAAAAGGTGAAAATGATATGAATATAGTGGCATATTAAGCCAATAAGTGGTGTTTTACTGCCCCCTGCTGTTTAAAATAGTAATTTTGTCATAATGCTGACTATCATTGTTCTATAATTCATTTTTAGAATTAACATAATCACTATTTTAACATTTACAATCACATTTAGTCAAAATTCATTGTCACATTGACAAATGTGAACCCTGAATGAGACAGTTTAATCTACAATAGAATGTGTGTGTGTGTGTAGTCCCATGTTTCTGAATAAATTCTGAATAATCTGATTAATAGCTTGCAAAGACATTAAATGCTTATAGACCATTAAAATATATTTTCATAATGACTTTGTGTGTGTGTGTGTGTGTGAGCAAATGTCTACATATGAGTGCAAAAGCACCTGTGAAAACACTTTATTAATAAGTAGAAGGCCAGCAGAGGGCAGTAGAAGACCACTTATTGTCTCACTCTCATTTTGACACACTTGATTTTCAACAGTAAATCAAAGCACTAAAGCAAACCAGTTTTTCCATATTAACTATTATAACACAATCATTTTTTGTCAGAGTTTATCACTTCATTTTTATTGGCCCTTCACATCAATGCAGCAATGTGGTAAATCATGGTAAATCACGATAGAAACATGGTAAATCATAGTAAAAAATACTATTACATGGTGGATCATGGCATATCATGCTAGCAATGTGATGAATCATGGTAAATCATGCTACAATCCTGGTAAATCATTCTAGAATGTGGTATATCATGGTAAATCATCCTATAACATGGGAAATCATGGTAAACTGTGGTAAATCATGCTAGATTCATGGTAAATCATACTGGAACATGGTAGATCATGAAAAATCACACTAAATTTGGTATATCATGGTAAATCATGCTAAAACATGGTCTATTCCATCTATGATGTCAATGTTTAAATGCTTGCTACATAAAACTTAATGTCTTTTGATGCTTTTGTGCTTAACGGCCTTAAAGGCCTTAACTGCTTGAACACCGCTAAATGCTGCTAGCAGCTTTATTATTATTATTATTTTTCTTCTCCGCTAAAACGCATCGTGCAGACCAAACCGTAAGTGCTGGAGCTCTGAAACTTTGTCATATGGTAGTACAAAAATCGAGGAGAGGTTATCAAAGTATGACCCCGATTGGCCCATAGGTGGCGCTATAACAATCAATTGCGCAAAACTAGTCATAACTCCTATACCGTATGTCGTAGACTCAAGTGTCTTATATCATTGGAAAGCTGGAGACCTGAAGAAAAACACCTATACCTCCAATTTCATTTCCGCCATGATAGATTTTCCGCCATTTTGAATTTTGTCAAAAAAACACTTTTGCGAACTAGTCCCTGGTTTTTTGTCCGAACGGAACCAAACCAGTGCAGAAATGTTCTCTGGAGTCTGAAGATCAATGATTATCGAAAAAAAGTTGAATTTTCGATTTCTGGTCGCTAGGGGGCGAATAATAAACGTTGTGGGAGGAGCCTATTTTACTAAAATTGCTATAACTCGAGAAGGAAATGAGATAGCTTCACCAAACTTGGTACACATGTGTATGAGTTCAATCTGAGGTCACAGTAAAAAAACCGCGTCGATCTAACACTAGGTGGCGCTATAACATTAAAAAAACATAAAAGGGGGTGTGGCCACCTGACCGTTAGTCCGATTGACTTGAAAATTGGTATGCAGTGTCTTGGTCCAAGGCCCCATGTATGTGTATGAGGACATTGGCGTATCTCAAAAAACATGGCCGCCATCGGCCAATGAAGTTTGAGCACCTATGAGACAAGGTTAACGGAGGCCGATCGGAACGAAACTCGATAGGCGTCTTCGACTCATGGCCCAAGAGGTCTGTAAGAGTTTTGAAAGAAATCGGCCACTAGTTGGCGCTAACGAGTTTTACGGCTCTGTAATCACGTGGTGTTGCACATATCGCCACAACATGCATATCATTTGATAGATCTCCTCATGCTGAACAACTTTGCCTTTAGAACCATTGCTGTCAATCAAACCGTTCATTAAATATTCATGAATATGTTAAAAACCTACTTTTGCGAACTAGTCCCTGGTTTTTTGCCCGATCAGAACCAGACCAGTCTAGGACAATTCTCTGGACTCTCTAGATCAATAATTATCAAAAAAAAGTTGAACTTTGCCCTTTGGTTTGCTATAATATGATCATTTATAAAAAGGGGCGTGTCAAAACACACTCAAAAGCCTATAAATCATTAAAAACAACTCAAAACTTCACAAAAATTGGTGAGCATATGTGACATAACATCATGAACATGCATGCAAAGTTTTATGGAGATCGGACAATAGGTGGCGCTATAACTGTTGAAAAGCTTTAAAACCATGTATTTCCTATGGTAAATTGCCTGTATGGGCTGTAAATGGTGTTTTCCATCTATTATGTCAGTGGTTAAATGTATGCTGAATAAAACTTAATGTCTTTTGATGCTTTTGTGCTTAACGGCCTTAAAGGCCTTAACTGCTTGAACACCGCTAAATGCTGCTAGCAGCTTTAATTATTATTATTATTATTATTTTTATTATTTTACAATGGATCGACAAAAAGTATTATGTAGCAAGAAATTAACAGTTTAATTGATTATATCTCAATAGCTACACAATAGGCGCAACAATAGTCTATTACTGATATATTAATTAAAAGTAAAATACCTTGAATCTTCAGCTGACATTCTTGAGCTTCTTGAGGTCTGCCCATAGACTGTAAAAAATACCGGACCGATCTGCCAGCCAGATTTTAAACCGTGCGGGAAGCGTCGCACTTAAAATTACAGCTAAATATAACAGTTAATAAACATTATTACTTTGAAATAGTAACTTCACTATCTTTGTGTAAAATTCTGTGGCTAATAATAGGCTACTGTAAACCAGAGGGAGTAGGCTATTCACAAAGTATTTTATCTTATCCTCTTTAGGGTCATCCTTTAGCTAGGAGTTTTAGCTTAAAACCTATTCACAAAAACTCTAAACAGCAAGTTTTACTAAGAACTCTTAATATAGGCAGGGCAGGGTTGACCTTGTTGATGGATAAGTCTTTTTGAGCGTTTTTTATTTTTATTTTTATTTTTTAAAACTGTAAAAACACCACTTCATAAAACATCAGAGAAATCATATTCATAAATGTACATATTTAAAGAATATGCCAAAAATAAACACTAATTATACCAAGATAAAAAGTATACTAAATTCATTTTATTTGACAAGCAGCTGTCTAAATTATTTATTGATTAAATTTAGGAATTTGAGAAAAGATAACAAAGAATTAAATAAGGTTAGAAAATGCCTTATAGAGGCAAATAATTGCCCCTTGCCCAAATAGACATGTATTTCTGGTAGAATCGCAGCCAGCGACTTAGCAAACAAAAAAATAAGTATGCAAGTATTTTATAGACAAGTATTACAAATATAAAATAACATTCTACACTGTAAAACCTAATGAGTTAGTTCAACTCAAACCGTTTGAGGAAACCGATTGCCTTAAATCATTTAAGTTTATTAACTCAAACAATTTAAGCTTAAAAAAATATTTGATTTGTGTTCAAGTAACTCAATAACTTATTGTTAAGATAACTTGGGTAAATAAAGTTAATAGTACTAATTCCATTCAGTTAATATAACTTAAATCTATGATGTACACTGTAAACCCAAATAAGTTGGCAGAACTCAAAATACTTTTATTAGTATGTACTTAGTTAGCTTTAAAAAGCTAATCTGCTAACATAGTAAATGCTAACATATTAGCAATAATATGTTATACAGAAACACTTGCTGTATGAGCACAGCAATATAAATGGATTATTTGCTCTCAAATCAAGCTGCATGCACCACTTGTCACCATGATGGTAACTATCCTAAAGCCAACATTAACAGAAATTCTTCTAAATTAGCATAACAAAACATGAATCACTACTAAATCTCACACATAACATTAATCTTACACACAAAAAAACATTATATTACACTTAATTTTAGCATTTACTCTCCCTTTCGAGTGCCATCGGCAAAGCATGCTGGGAAATAGACATCCCAGCTGTTTCAGTTAAACTTAAGTTCGTCTAAATTAAAATAAATAATTTCATAAAACTCAAAACAATGAAACAGTTCAGTTTACTTAAAATATATCAGTTCAGTGAACTTGAAAGAAAAAGAAAGTGCTAAATACTCATAAAAGTTAATTTGACTGAACTAATTTGTTTAATTTAAGTTTGTCCTACTCAAACCAATTAATTATTTTGAGCATTAGGGTTTACAGTGTAGTTATTGCTTCCTAAACATTTAAATATTAACGGTGGCAGATGGTAGTTTCACCAAACATTATTGAGTCTCGTTGTACGAAAGGGCTATATTACTCACTTTATTCTAGTAGAATATCTACCTTGTTTCAGCACAATGCCCTTAATAAAATCATGGGCAAAATATTGAAGAGTTATCAGTGTTCACAGACTTCTAAAACCCTGCAGGTTTTATACCCTTGGTTATTCCTCAGTGCATTCTCACGCTTCACAACACAACATATTGATTAAAATAATATTTAGTAGAGAAATTGTGGGTGGAAGAATTTGCATTTATTTGTACAAATGTAATGTAATTGTTAAATGTCACATTTTTGATCAAAAAAAAAAAAAAAAAAGTTTACAAGTTTTCTGCCAAATAGGTCTGGGCTGATCTTAGGCACTGAATGTAAATGTCAATGCCAAAGACATCACTGCTCATGAATGGGTCTATGGTTTGGCTCAAGTGAGTCTCGATTTCATCCTGTAGAGCAGGTGGCGCTTCCAGAACAAGGACTTTGCGGATAGCATCTGGAACTGCAACAGGCGCATCCCAGTCTATTCCAAATGTGTTTGAATCCTCCTAGAAAAATAATTATAATACAAATTAAACTTAACAACACCATTAAGATGTGGTCACTAACATGTTGGTGTATAATAATTATTTATATTTAATTATATACAATAATTTTTGTATTCATGTAAAAAGCAATGCTATTTTAAAAAAATTTTAAAATAAGAGAGATCTATGCTTACTGTGTTCTGAATTAGCTGTGGACGTATAACTTGGCCAGCTAACCACAGCTGATTCGGTGACCTGTTCCCTTCAGTGGAAAGGGAATGGTTGTCCCATGTCCTCATAAATAGCTGAAGATGATGGTTCAGCCTTGGTAGCATCACATAGGCCTCGTTTACACTACCAGATCCTCTTTCTGGATGCTCCAACATAAACCTGGCCACCTCCACATTTTCACCACCTTTATCACTTCTTACTCTGTGAGGTTGACCAAGTTCATGGATTGCTCCAAGAAAGCAGTCTAGAACAGTTGCCGGCCGATTGTTGTTATTGCCCTTAGGTACATGATCTTCCTACTGAAGCTGTCAATGCCTCCATAGACAACAATTCTCCACCTAAATGGCACAAACACAAGAAAACTACATCAATTAAGGGCCAATGTTATGTACACATTCAGTGATTGCAATTTCCAAATGTACGATTTGTAGAAAAAATATATAGGATATAGGCTAAGTATAAAGGGCATACCTTATGCCTACGGATCTCAGGTGGCCATCCACAATCCTGTATCCACTGTTCGGTTACTGACCAATAAAGTTCTGTATGACTTCTTTTAAGTTTTCCGAACTGATGTCAGTGTATGTTTGTCGTACGGAAAGTTCGTACGCCTTCATCCACCTCCTAATGGTCGAATAGGATACTCCATACATCCTAGCGATCTCATGCACTTTAAAACGCTGCTCCAGTAATAACTGCAGTTGTTCTTTCCCTACTACCATATTTTGTCCACGCTCTTCAAAGTTTAGGCCTACACCAAATTCTGGTGCCAAAAGCTCCAAACTGCTGTTTAAAAAATGAAAAATCTCATCCTCTCTCGGCAATGAAACAACAGCAGCTAAACGATGAACAACGTGAACAACACTTTCCAGCCGACTATACATATAATCTGATCCTTGGGGTCTTTGCAGAAGTACACTAATTATTGAATTCAATTGTTGAGAGATGTGTTCCAAAAGCTCGCGGGAGACTGGCACAGGATGTCTGAAAAAAAAGAGAACATTTAATGTGTCAACTAAATCATTTAAAAGTGTGAACAAAATTGTATTGTCTATAAAATATTGATGTTTAATCAATAGAGTGGCTAAATTGTTAGATAATAATTACCCATCCATGGTCCATGAACCCAGCAAGATTTCAAAATCAGCGCGCGTCAGGGTTGCCAGATGCCAAGGTTCCAGCCCAAAACCTCGTCAAAAACCGCGAGAATGCACAAAAAAACGCTCTTTTTTTTTTTTGGGCTTGTTTTCTCGTTTAAACACATTGAAATCATGAACAAGCTGTAAAATCACCCATTGGTCCGTACTTTTGCGTCCATTCGTTTTTCCTTTTTTAACCCGTAGGCTAATTGAAAAATGAACGTTTGTTGTATTTTTAAAACGCAAAGTTGAACACCAACATTTGATTTTGAACTGTAGGCCTATACACCAAATGCTGCGCAAAAAAAAAAGATGTATTTTCAGATTTTTGTTTATGACTTTTTGCCCCTTTATTAAACATTAAACATATTAATATGGAAAAAAATGTCGATTTTACTGGTTTTCTAAGGCCAAACACGGAAATTATATTTTTCCCGGAGTGCTGCGAGCCGTGACTCTGGAACCATAGGCTACAGAGCTGTTAGCCTATGATTTATAGGCTAATTATAATAAATGTTTCTGAAAAAGTAACAAGGCATTTTAATTGCTTATTAATAAACTAGTATTTTCTAAATCGGCTGGAAACATCTCCATCTCCGCTGTGAAGCGGTTGGGCCTTTAGAGAGAAATTCATATGGCTAATCAGACTGTAGGCTATTTGCTTTCGATTCGAATTTTTTCGTTTAAAGGAGCTGTATGTAAGATTGTGGCCAAAACTGGTACTGCAATCACTTTCAAATTACTGTAGAGCGGTGTATCCCCTCCCCCTCCTCCCTGACTCGAGGTTGCCAGATAGGCTGCAGGATCCAGCAGGAACGTAGGCTGCATTATTTCAGTTCTCGCGCTCCAGTTCACGGAGATCATGAAATTAAGCGCGCCTGATTGTTTTATTTTATTTTACAAAAGCACAACGTTTTCTTGTTATTGTGAGTTTACACAAATAAAAGTAGTTGCGAATGATGTATTTTTTTATTTTCTGTATGAACAGAAATAATAGAGTATTTTAAGTTGTTTCCACTGTGTTCGTGTTCGCGCCCGCTCCTCCGTGCCATGCAGCAAGCGCGCTCCACACTCTGCACAAACCCTTGCTTGGATATGCGTCAAAATCTTGTTCATTTGTAATAATCTTAGCCCTGTATTATTATTGTCTAACCAGTAGGCTATTATGACTGACATTTGACAAATTGCTTTGTTGCTTTTTTGGATAAAAGCGTCTTCTAGCCAAAATGTAGGCTAATAATAATAAGTTAAGACAGTAATATGTTTATCATAAAATAATTTATTAATGTTTTATTTTTAGCTATATAACCTAACATTTTACAGTTTTTGAAATGTTTTTGTTTTAGGCTAGCCTATTCTTTTTTTATATCTGAAGTCTTTTATTGCTTATTATATTATAGGCTACTGAGCTTTTTCCTTCCAAAAAAATTGACTTTAAAGATACAAGTAAATGTAGTTTTTTTTTTAGAAAATTCAAGAAATTATCCATCTCGAAAAATAAAGTTTAAACACAATGGTATCCCGTGTATCCCGCACCTAAACAGCTGGCCTGGGGTGCGTTTCCCGTACAACGACATAACTCGCTGCTTAACTACCACAGTACGATGCATCGTTGAAGAAATCAACTAGCTCACGACTGTTTCCTGAACCATATGTCGCAAAGTGGTGTTCAACCACATTGGTTTATGACGTCACGCACGTGGTGGAGTAATGACATATTTTAATTAAACTGTTTGAAATCGAATTAACGCTAGATGTTTTGATATAAATTACAGACATGGCATGAGGAATATTTCTAATTTTTCTCAGTTATTTCGCTTTATTTCCAGATTTAATCATAGGCTCGTTCTTAGTAGAGCACGTTCGCACATGCACACTCTTCAAAAACGGTGCTTTAATCTTGACAAACTCAAAGATGTTAAACACATTTGTATGTAGGCTATTATAAATAAAAGACACAGGTTGTACTGAATGTCAGCTTGCTTATTTTGCTCAAGATACGGATTTATTAAGTCCACATGTCATGCAATTTAGAAACTATGCTTTTAACTCTCGAGAGCTGTCGTTCCAAACACACAACTTTGCGATGCTGTTTGCGAATGTTCGTTGGAACTATTGTTCTTACTCCTGTTTCTTGATTAAGATTGTCAGTATCCTCGAAGACGAGTACCATAAAATGAAGCAACTAGCGGGCGGATGGCTTTTCTATAAAGCTGCAGGTATGGGGATTGTTGTTTGATTCTATAGGAATATACAGAAGCTAAGTTCCACAGCACTATCAATAGTAATTACTATAGTATGTTTATCTGTTATTCAGCAAATGTTATAATGCAGGAAGAAAGTTGTCAGCCTTTTTACAGTGTATTAATTCTATGTTTAATAATGTTCCACTTCAAAATATTGCTAATCAGGTCCATGTCTTGTACTTAATAAAATTTTCTTTAAAAACAAGGTGGATGCGGACAAACAAAACTGACTGTGGTGCCACCTGAGTCCGAAGGCTATACAACCAAATGTTTAAAAGCGGCATCTAGCAATGGAAAGATCATAATATACATTGTTCCACTGCAAGACACAATAGACAGTACACCATTATCCCCACATGCAGCAGAATTTGAGAAGATGCCCAAATCTGTTTGCAAAAAGTGTGGAGTCACCATGCCACTTCAAGTTTTGGCTCTGCACATTGACAATTGTGCACTAGACTCAGAGAATGCATCAGTAAGTTTATGTAAAGTATTGCAGATATATCATAGTTTACTTTACTACTATACTGTAGTTGTGTAATCTTTATGAACATTTTCCCAGTAAGAATTGTTTTGTTTTCTCTAACAGGAAGAAAGTCCGGATGAGGACATAATTTATGTCAGTGAAGAAAAAAAGATCAAACCCAGCATGGTCTGTAAAAAAAAAACTTTTATAATTATTATTGTTATTACTTTGAACACATTTGAAACACATTTGATCTGCTAATTATAGGAACTATGTCCAGTTTGTGGAAGTTCTTTTCCAGAAGACATGATTGAATTCCACGCTAGTATCTGTGTGGAAAAGTATGTTAAAGTGCAGTTTACACATTGATGGGTTACTTTTCTTAATATTTGTATAGCATAGATTAAATGTTTGTTTGTTGCTCTAGAGAAATTGAGAACTTTTCAGAGTTGACCGAGGATGCTTTAGCTGGACCATCCCACAGCAGAGAAAGTGGAGAGGATGCTACATCTGAACAGCCAGAGGTAGGCAGACCATCCAACAGGAGAGTAGGTGGCGAGAATGCTGTAGCCGGACCATCCAACAGAAGGGGCGACGAGAATGCTGTAGCCGGACCATCTCTTGAAAGAGAAGGTTGAGTGGATGCAATAAGAATAATGGTTGACAATGACAGTTTTAAATGGGTTAAAAAACATTTAGTCCAAAACAGTAAACAAAATGTTTTGCTTATAACTTCAGATTGGAAGAAGATTACTGAGCCAAAAATGGCTGCAGATGTGTGCAGAAAACAACTACTGAGTACTGAGGAACAGGGACAACCCTTGCGTTTCATGTTGGTTCTCAGGGAAGACCTATACCCCTTTTCCACCAACGCATTTTGAGAGCCGGTTCGGAGCCGGTGCCTGCGCGCGAACCAGTTCTTTGTGTTTCGACAGCCAAAGAACCGGTTCTCGGCCAGGAAAACTGGTTCCAAAGCGGCACCAACTCGTTGCTGGACTAGAACCGTTCTTTTACCACGTCATGCTTACGGCGGGGGCTGGGGGCGGGTTTAGATAACATATTTTCTGACATAATATAGGATCGCAAAGCCAGGAGAAACATTTGCAGAAACACGATGTAGTCCGCCATTGTAATTGTTATGCTTGAAGTTGGCACAAGCGTTTCTAGTTTTTTTTTATTGAAAACGTTGTGTAAGCAAAGGAGAAAACAGTCACAATATAGAACAAATAAATGGAAAGAAAAAAAAAGACACAAGACAGGAGTACATAACTAATCAGAAAAGATGACATATCAAAGGAAAAGATTAAAAGACTTACATATTTCAATTGTTTTTAAAGCCTTCTTGGTTCACGAGTTAGAGATAATCCCAAAGTAATGTTGTACTTGCAAGTGTTTCTAGCTAAGATGTATGGCGACGTACACAGTGACGTAACGACGTCGTTCGCTGGGCGCTCTAGTCAGTGGAAAAACAAACATGTTCTGAGAAGGTTCACAAATTGAACCAACTCCGAACCAACTTTGAACCAGCACCAGTTCCGAACCAGTTCGTTTTTGGTGGAAAAGGGGTACTAGAGGAGCAGGATAGAGAGATAATTTCTTTCTACAAGCGACCAAATGTCAACTAGGCTAGGCCATTTTCCTGTATTCTCAGAGGTAATATTTTCTCAATATCTGGATTTATTAAAGTACACTGATAATGTATTACCAAAAATAGTAAACAAATGTCTGGTATGTTCTCTGAAAATGTATTACCTTGTAAAAGGTTAGTTCACCTACACCTTGGGTGAACTAATCCGTTAATGTCATCTTTAACAGGTGATGCTGCCACTGGTGAGGGGGTGAACCGTCATATTCTTAGTACTGCAGTTTTAAAACTGACAAAGGGCTTCATGATCAATTTAGGTGAGATTTGTTAACTGTTGATTCCAATGACCTTGTGTGTTAAAGGTCCCATTCTTCGTGATTCCATTTTTCAAACTTTAGTTAGTGTGTAATGTAGCTGTTAGAGCATAAATAATACCTGTAAAATTATAAAGCTCCAAGTTCAATGCCTAGCGAGATATTTTATTTAACAGAAGTCCCCTTTCAAAGCCTACAGCGAACGGCCGGTTTGGACTACATCCCTCTACTTCCGTTTTTAATGACGTAACTAAAACAGTTTTTTGAATAATCTCCGCCCACGGGAATACACAAAAAAGGGGGCGTTGTCTTGTTGCGCTCCACGGAGAAGAGGAAGAGTTTCGTTTGTAGAGTGTGTTTGTCGCCATGTCGTCGAGACACTGTTATTTTCATGCAGGAGTCAATTCACCTGTGTCTGGCCTTCCCAGGGACGCTGTGCTTAGAGATCAATGGTTACAATTTATGTTTAACTCGGTTCCCGAAAATGTGCGCATGCATCTCCACGTTATGGTAAGAGGCGTGACCTTTCCGGGCAACGTGCGCTAAGCTGCTGTCGAATCACAACACAGGAACCGCTGGCCCAATCAGAACTCATGACGTGTTTCTGAAGGAGGGACTTCATAGAGCAAGGAAGTCATCAGCCCGTTTTTTGGACAGTGAAAACAGCGGTATACAGATAAGTAAATTGTGTGAAAAATACTGTGTTTTTTTACACGCGAAACATGACCACATGTTATATTGCATACTGTAAACACAATCAAAGCTTCAAAAAACATGAAGAATGGGACCTTTAACTTGCACACAAAATTATAATAGACCAATATGAATGCTTCACTGTAGCAATTTTATATAACATAACTAAGTAAATATTTATAAAAATGAAATTTTGAACTGTAGTGATTTATTGGCCAAAAGTTATCTTTCACAAACCTCTTTTATAGGTAACACAGGAACAACCTTGTTATTTGAGGGTGAGCCAGATCATCTTGTGCCCTCCACATCCCAAATTCTAGTGGAGAGTGACCTTTTCCTAATGGTCGGGAGGATGGTTGGCCACTCCTTCATCCATGGTGGTCCTTGTTTGCCAGGGATCAGTCCTGCTGTGATACATGTTTTGCTAGGAAGACCAACTGAAGCAGCCACTATTCAGCCACAAGACTGCCCAGACCTAGATCATCGTGAAACTATACAGTTGGTATGCAAATGTTTGGTTTTAAACCACTTATCAATCACCTGTACAATTAAAATTCTATTTGAAACTTCCCAAATAAAATGTTTTCTACCAGCTTGAGGGAGATGCTGAAATTTCAGATCAAGACAAGAAAGCCATCCTAGACTCGGCTCTGTCCTGGGACCTCCCTGGTGTCACAAATGACAATAGACATTGGCTGTTCAACCGACTTCTGCATCATGCTGTAATTTTATATTTGAATCTGAACTACATCTGTATTGCTCCACAATTAATAGCAGACTAATTACAATGTAATATTTGGTCTGTATTCTGTTTTATAGGTCCTTGGAAGGACCGTTCGTCAGATCAAACAATTCAGACGTGGTTTGAAAGACACAAACGTTAAGTCACTGCTGTAAGAACGTCCAGATGCTGTCCCTTTGATGTTCCCCAGACACTCAGATGCTGCATGCTGTGCTCAGGTATTATTACATGAATTTTATGTATTATTGGACAGGATTACATTAAAATATTTTGGTTTGAATCTACAATTTGCCATTCTTCTGTTTAATCTTGATTAAATAAAGACCATCCTGGATAATATATGGCCTGCTGAAGAGGATGATGACGACGATGAGGATACACACTCACTTCACATTAAATGTCGTATAGCAGAGTACCTCCGTCGTTTCATTGAAAGTGGTATGATAGTTATTCTGTGTCTGAGTTGAATCAAGACTTATTTTAAAATGCAACAAATGTATTTACTAATATATATTGTTACTATTGCTTCTAAGCAAATGCTGGTACACTTCAACAACTTGAAGATCTTGGATGATTAGCACGGACCACTTCAACCTTCATGCCACATGAGGGAAGCTCCCATCCGACCCAGAACTTCACATGTTTTCAAATCCTACGTTTACCTGGTCACTACAGTACATTTAATGAGTTTTCTATGGATCTGGAGGCCTTTATTGCAACATGTGACACTGGATTTGGGTTGGTGTAAAGGTGTGGTTGAATTGGCATAAATTTGCTTCTTAGCCAAACATTCATAATGTATAAGATTGAGTTAAAATATTGTTTTACAGAGAACACATCACCACCTGATAATCGACAGTTCAGAAACAATTACAATTGTTGGATGCCATACGTTGTAAAATACATTTCCCAAATCCAGCTGCTTTCCGAGTTGAACGTTCTTGTCAGTGTTATGATGTAATTGAAGTGATTCATATCTCACGAGTTGGCATAAGTTACATCTATAATGTACCGAAATGTTATTCAAAAACAAATTGTTCAGTTCAAAGACTGATCTACAGAGAACCTCACCTGAAAATAGATAATTCCAAAAAAATCAATAATCGTAAATGGCAAAAATTCTGTGATTCAATGTTATGATGAGTGTTCAATTCATTATGTAGAAAAGCTACAACTGAAAATAAAAAATAAACATTCAAAGACCAATTTGTTTTAATTAATGCTGTATTCAGACATTACACAGATGTCAAATACTTACAACTTTGCTGACTACCAGAGTTTGTCTGGAACTGTAATACTTTAAATATACACATTAAAATGTTGTTGCACATACTGAACAACTGAAATATAAAGATCACGGCCAAAACACTCTGATGGGTCCATTGCAACCCTGAGTTCCCCATATGCATCTGCAGTTAGTGGGCACTCGATTTCTGGTACCTGGATCCCAGATTCAGGCTCTTCAGGGAGGCCACTGCTTTCCCAGTCAATCAAGGGAATGTTGATGTCCTGTATGAATGAGACAGAAAAATATTTTATTTCGCTGAACTTTCAGACCCTTAAAGCTTAATATTACTGTGAGAATAAGAAACAATGACAAAAGCTTCCTGGATGGTCAATGACTATATCTTTTGTGATAGTTCTGCGTGAGTCCCTGCTTTGTCCTGAACTGAAACTGTTCAAGGTTTTTTTAAGAATGTCTTCACACCTCACACACTGAAAAGTCATTTATATATATAAATGTAAATGTGTAAATGAAAATGATTGGACAAGCTTCTCCAACCTTCATATATAGACATATACACTCACCGGCCACTTTATTAGGTACCCCATGCTAGTAACGGGTTGGACCCCCTTTTGCCTTCAGAACTGCCTCAATTCTTCGTGGCATAGATTCAACAAGGTGCTGGAAGCATTCCTCAGGGAGTTTGGTCCATATTGACATGATGGCATCACACAGTTGCCGCAGATTTGTCGGCTGCACATCCATGATGCGAATCTCCCGTTCCACCACATCCCAAAGATGCTCTATTGGGTTGAGATCTGGTGACTGTGGAGGCCATTTTAGTACAGTGAACTCATTGTCATGTTCAAGAAACCAATTTGAAATGATTAGAGCTTTGTGACATGGTGGAAGTAGCCATCAGAGGATGGGTACATGGTGGCCATAAAGGGATGAATATGGTCAGAAACAATGCTCAGGTAGGCCGTGGCATTTAAACGATGCCCAATTGGCACTAAGGGGCCTAAAGTGTGCCAGGAAAACATCCCCCACACCATTACACCACCACCACCAGCCTGCACAGTGGTAACAAGGCATGATGGTTCCATGTTCTCATTCTGTTTACGCCAAATTCTGACTCTAACATCTGAATGTCTCAACAGAAATCGAGACTCATCAGACCAGGCAACATTTTTCCAGTCTTCAACTGTTCAATTTTGGTGAGCTCTTGCAAATTGTAGCCTCTTTTTCCTATTTGTAGTGGAGATGAGTGGTACCCGGTGGAGTCTTCTGCTGTTGTAGCCCATCCGCCTCAAGGTTGTGCGTGTTGTGGCTTCACAAATGCTTTGCTGCATACCTCGGTTGTAACGAGTGGTTATTTCAGTCACTGTTGCCCTTCTATCAGCTCGAACCAGTCTGGCCATTCTCCTCTGACCTCTGGCATCAACAAGGCATTTCCGCCCACAGAACTGCCGCTCACTGGATGTTTTTTCTTTTTCGGACCATTCTCTGTAAACCCTAGAGATGGTTGTGCGTGAAAATCCCAGTAGATTAGCAGTTTCTGAAATACTCAGACCAGCCCTTCTGGCACCAACAATCATGCCACGTTCAAAGTCACTCAAATCAACTTTCTTCCCCATACTGATGCTCGGTTTGAACTGCAGGAGATTGTCTTGACCATGTCTACATGCCTAAATGCACTGAGTTGCCGCCATGTGATTGGCTGCTTAGAAATTAAGTGTTAACGAGCAGTTGGACAGGTGTACCTAATAAAGTGGCCGGTGAGTGTATATACATATGTTACAGACATACAATCATAAAACATTATACGGCACCTCATCATTTTCAGGAAGACACAAATGATGTCCTCCCATCTCCCACAACTGATTTGGAGTCAGATTTCCTTCTGTACTTAAGGGATGATTGTCCCATCCATCACGGAAAGTGTCCAGATGATTTTGAAGTCGTGGAACAAACACGTAGTGGCAACAGAAGAGATGCATATGGTTAGACACAGGGGTTAAATTGGGATTTATTATGTGTGGGTGCTCTCCCTAGGGGGGTCCGGGGGCATGTCCCCCCGTGAATTTTTTTTTGAAAAATAAACCATTAAATATCACTTTCTGGAGAGTTTTGTGCAAAGAAATGGAGAAATTGAGTATTACGTGATATGTGAAAAACTGCAAGGTTAAGAGCATTTACTTTGCAACAGGTATTAGGACATTTAGCATTTACATTACTGTTAATCAGTCATCACTTGATTACACGTTGTATTTCCTTGTTATGATATAGTGGCCCATACAATGTGCCAAACATAATGTGCCACATGGAGAGACAGTGCATGACAGTAGCAACAGCTGAGAAGATTTGGGTCTGTGGTGACCAGGTCCACCTCATACAAACTTCCTTCTCCCATTCTCTCTCTTTACTACGACAACACACACACACACACACACACACACATAAAAAAAGGCAAAGTTTTGATTTCTGGCTCCAGTGGTTGCCTCATTACACAACCCACATAAAGTTGATAATTCCGCGAATAACTGCAATTGCAAATACAAATATGCTGACTGAATAGATTGCTAGTTTATTTTAAGTAGCCAGCTAACGTTAAATTAGCAGTTCTCTTGGCAGTTTGCTGATAATCCGGTATCTGAAGTAAAGTGCTCAAAACATCTCCTGAGAAAAATCACATGGTCAACCTAGTCCTGGTTATTTAATTTTGATTTAGTCTTATTTTCCTTACCTTGTCATTTAAGGCCAGGGCACTTTTTTGACATTTCTGGAACATCCACATCCCGCGCAACCACGGTCTCCCAGGAACATTCATTATTGCTGTGTACATTTATCCGTGTCAGATGCGCATGCGCGAGCGATGCGCGAGAGGTGCGCGATCATGGTCGACTGACAACGAGATTAAGCAGCTGAACAAAAATACGTCCGTGTTCCGATTGTTCTCATCTCAGCTCCGCCGAGACAAAATAGACATGCCATTTCAAGAATCTTTCATTTATTGTCAGAAATATGTTTTCAAAAGCATCACTTTCATCAAATTGTATGTGACATAATTTCCAGTAGGCAACTGACTGCAAACGAGCAGGCTTATGTGCCGGGGCTGAGCCCCGGAGAGCCCCGGCCCAATTTAACCACTGGTTAGACATATCCAGCTGTCCTTCTTCCTCTAGTTGATGAAGCACATTGTAGTAGATGTTTGTGACTGCAACCCAGACATCTCTCCAAAGCCTCTCTATTCTGTTAATGTATTAATTCTGTGTTACAATATTGACAATTGTGTTTTGAATTCACATTTGAAAAAGGTATAACAACAGTACCACCTTTGGTTGTGGACACTCTTCCCTGCAATGAAGCTGCTACTTCCTGTACCTCGAACTGAAAACATCATATGGGCTACTTCTACATTTTCAACCCCTTGATCTCCCCTGACCCTAAAAAAATTATTTAGATAGCACATTTTAAAAATAACTATCTCACAAAACATTTGTTTACACTAGTACAAATACAAAATTTAACTTTGAATAAAATGTTAAGTACTGTATGTATTACATTCTTTACAACCCACATTGGCATGTCACACACTGGGATGTCAAAGCCTGTTCCTGCACAACCACTGTTCTGCAAATTAGTTTAACTTTAAATTTGAACCAAACACACTTGAAACAGCAATTGCAGGATAATGGACTGGAGCAGGCTTTGATACCCCTGCTCTAGACCAAAAGCATATTGAATCAAAGCCAACATTCACCTGAGTGGAAGACCGAATCTCTCAACTGAGCACTGGAAGAAGTAAAGTGTTGTTGAAGCCAGATTGTTGGTTGCAACACCAAGGTACATGATCTGGGTAATTTTTTTTTTAAATTAGGTTTTTACAATATGCGATATAAATGTTATAGATCTCGAGCAATAATTGTAAGTTTGGTAGTAATAATTGGTTTACTTCAGTGCAGAATAGCCCTCAAATTTAAATACCTTTCTAGAGAAACCTTCGATGCCCCCGAAGATCACAATGTTGTAGCTGTTTTGGAGAAAAGTCAAAAACAATGAAAAGAAAAGGCTCAGCTCTTTGAACTGATGCTAAACATATGCATCATTTCAATGAAAATGCCAAACCATTCGAATCTGTTTTTCTTACTTAACACGAGCTTGAGAAAGTGATATGAATTCAGTATGAACACATGGGAGTCGGCTTAATGGTACACAATTTATTAAGAATTTAAATATAATATAGGTCTATTTTATATTTATTATTATATATTTGAGTGTGCGCGTTAAAAGTACCATTCCGGTGGCGAGGACGATGCTGAGCCAAATAAAAATGTCAGAACGGATTGTCTTCTCTTCTGGTGCCTGGCGCGTTGTTGAACCAATCAGATAAGAGTAAATCGAGAGTCAGCGAGAAGCTCATTTGATTGGCTGCATGATGAAGAAGGACCCGCCCTCCTCTTCGCGCTTGCAAAACTCAATGAGTGAGAGAATCGTGCCAAAACTCTAAGCGCAGAAATCGGAACTGTACAAACCAGGTTATTTCGGGAGCATTTACCCTACACACACAAGTCATTTAGACAATTGCAACATTTTATTTTTTACGCATACAGATTGGTTTTTCAATTGCAATCCGGTTTGCAGTTCTTTAAACTGTTGTTTTCGGTTGCAAATCACCGTCCACAGGCTTGCAATGCTTTTGGCCGTATTTCAGGCGAAATAAACGTGCCAAAAGTGTAAGCGCGGAAAAATGGAAGTCAGAAGAATACAGATCATATTTATTTTGCGTTAACGTGAAGCTGCAGTTTCACAATACATTAATTACACTTACGAAAACCAGCAAAATGTTGCGGATTTTTTTTCTTACGCTTGAAACACGATTTACACCTTTACAAATCTTCTCTTGCACACGCAAATTTAATTTACGCTTGCAATCTTATGTACACTTTCACAAATCTTACCCTGCGCACGCGATTCTTTTGGGCATCATTTTACCTTCATAGCAAGGTTTTTGAAAGTGTGGTCTCCACTGCTGTCTGTGTAATTGAGCACTTCAACCCAAAAGGCCTCTGCCTGGCTGTCCTCCTTGTTTGTCCATGGGAGATATGCAACAGCCTGAAACTGTGTTTCAAGAGCTGCGAGATCACCAGAGTAGATCTTCAGCATTGAGACTGAGCTGAGCTGTGGTTTTGTTTGTGACAGGATGACAGTCGGACTGAACACAGTCATAGATTTCCATATCTGGATGTTAGCTGGGAGTCTCTGTTGCACTTGTCTGCCCGCTTCCACCAAGAAGTCACGGCACCTGCTCCTCATATTTCTCTCAGCCGTGGTCTCCATTCTTGCCTCATCCAATGCCATCATGAAGGTGACCCCATAATTGACTGCACCCACAGGTAACAAAACACTGGGGTCTGTTATGTCGACTGCAAGCAGTTGTTCATCTGATGTGGGGATCATTCCTGGTCTCACCACTCTGAGATGAGGGAGCGAAAGAAAAGAAGAAGACACTCCAACATTTTGAACGGAATGCCCCTGTCCTGCTGGAACAGCTTGTTGATCCTGTTGAATTCTTGTAGAAAAGGCATTAAAAACAGCAGGTACAGTTTGTTAACAGGATCACTGTACATCTGGTGCAGGATTTCAGCATCATAACATCTCTGGTGGTCTTTGGCTCGCTGAAAGTGAAGCTTCAGTTCACTCCACTGATTGAGTATGCGGAAACAGCAATCATGAATGGAAAGCCACCGTGTACCTGACATCTGTACAAGCATCAAAGGGATTTCACCAGGATTGATGAGGCTGTAGATCTTTGCATACTCACGGCGGCGAAGAGCACTGTGGGAAAACCAGTTGTGAGAATGAGAGACCAAGTATTCAAGGGTCTCCACTGCCTTGCTTACACACAGCTGTATGGAATGGCACACGCACTTGAGCAGCTGGAGATTTGGGTTTTTCTGGAGAAGGTGAGTGTAAACTGAATTCCTCTTCCCTACCACGACACTGCAGCCATCTGTACCCAATCCAATGCACTTTTTGATGTCCAGTCCAATACTCTGTAGAAAATGGGTCAGAGTCTAGGCAATAGCCTCTGCTGTTTCACCATCCAAGTTTATCAAACCCAAAAAGGTGGACACAACTTTGTTCAGTGTCATACTGAAGTAGCGGATTACCACACACAGTTGCTTGACAGATGACATGTCTGTGCTTTCATCAATAACAAGGGAGTATTCAGCACCTCCAATATCCCTCTGAAGTTCTGTGAACATACACGGAGCAATGGCATGGTTAATTAATGCTGTGCATTTTGTCCGGTGCATTTTGATGTCTTTGTCACAAGTTGAGCAAATTAACTCCCCAAGGTTATCGACTGATTTAATGGATGCGTGACAAGCTACATAGGTGGCTACCTTCATTTCCACTCTCTGTCTTGACTCGTTCTGTTTGGAGACCGTGAACCCAATGTCTGTAAGCCTCATTGAGGAGAACGGTGCTGCATTTTTTTTATGTTTTTCTGTGCTAGCGTGCTGTACGAGGTCCGCATGGTGTGCACGTATTTCACACTTACATACTCTGCACAGTGCTTTTGAGTCGTCCCCCACGACGGGTTGAATCCATTCTTTTACTCCTTTCTCTTTCTCCCAGCCTTTGTTATATTTCTTCCCGTATTTCGTCCACTTTGTCCCGGGCATTTGTTCCAAAAACCCATCCTACAGTCCAGTCACCATCAGTCGCGACTCGTGCATATTTTCATTTAAACGTCACTCACTGACGTTTTCCTAACCAGAAAAAAAAACAGATTGCCCTGCTCTGCCTCTGATTGGCTAGTACTCATTGCCATCTGGGTCAGAGCCAATTAGTAGCAGGATGGCTGCGAAAAAACTCTGCTGTCTCCTGTGTGTATGGGGAAAGGGGAGGGACAGAGGGAACAGGCAAGACAAACTCCTACGTGTAATCTAAATAACATATAGAAAATATCTGCTTGACAACTTATTATGGAGCTGGGAACAAGCCCAAATAAGCAACTACACTTTAGAAACAAGCCCAAAAAACCCGCGACCCGCGACTACCAATATTTGTAAGCGAATTTACAGAAAAACAAGCCCAAAGTCGCTTATAATAAGCGGACTTGGCAACACTGTGTGCAGACGGGCAGACGTTAAGACGTGCAGACGTTCCTTCACACGCACGTTAACACGTCTTTAAGCTTGGTTAGGAATCAAATGACACAAAGCGAGCGCCATACGGAATGCTTCTGAAGACGCACACACACAAACACACACACACACACACACACATACACGGACTTCACGTTAAACTCAGAATATGAGCCATTGCCAACTGTATACGATATATTCCTGTGTGTTTGCATGTTGCCCATGTCATAGTGAAGTATCTATGATTTTATCGTAGCAGTACATTAATTCCAAGTGCTTATATTCATGCATTAAGCTGTATCTTTGTAATTCCTTTTCTTTTTCATGTTTTATTTGGTATCGTTTTAATCCTCTGGGTCTGACCAAGCCATACACATTTTACGGTATGTTCATATATATATGTTTACATGTATAACCTTTCTCCGAAGGAAAAATGACCACTTCTAACCCGGTCATAAAACTTGCAAAGTCAGAGGCTTGACAAGACAAAGAAAGTTGACTCGCGCCAAAAACTGAGGAGTCTCATTGGTTGGTACCTCCCAAAGGAGGCGTGAACTCTTTATTTTTAAAAGTCAAGATCTCGTGTTTGCAAACTCTCTTACTTCTACTCTTCTTCGTTCGTCGGGACCTCGCCTTCGTGTGATGATCCATCTTTCCTTTGTTTGTTTTCTTCAAGTTTTCTTTTATCTTTTTCGAAGTCTCCTCTGTTCATGTCTTCTTGCGAGGAAAATGAACACAGCCTGACCTCAGCTGGCAAACTTTCCCTCAAGGACATTCAAACGCGCCGCGCTCGCTCGCGCTGGACGAACCAAGTGAACGCTCGACGCTCACAGGACCGAAGGGATACACACGCCTTCTTCACATCAGCCACACAAAAGAGCTTTACCTGTGCAAGTTTTCGTTTTACCACGCTTTCAAGGTTTAAGATTTGTTGTCTCAAAGGTTAAAACTGTCCAGGTGAATTTGCCAAACTCTGATCTTTCCAGATACAGATCTCTCTCTCTCTCATTCTCTCTTTCTCTTTATTTATGCATTATCACTCATTGTCGTTGTATTTTCGTTGTATATACATTTTATTCCTTGTAATGTTAGTAACCGTATACTTCCTTTATTAAATTCATTATATTAATTTATTGACTCTGTGTTCGCTCATTACAAGTCTCTTAAATGTTACGATCTATAGCTACAAAGCTTTAAAGTATAAAAATACTTTTGTAACAGATTAAAGTCTGAATAGAAGTTAAGGCTATAGGAATGTTGCATTTATGTGTGTGTAAAACACATTCTGTCCTTTGGGACTTGCCGTAGGCAAGAGAGGGATGAGCATGCGCATAAGATGACCGGGGGAGCCCGGGCGGCACATGTGAAGTTGATGTTAAGATTAAAGTGTGCACCGTTCATGGAACTTCTGTGTCTCGTTTTCATTATTTTATTATCCCAAAGTGTTTAGGCGAACCCAATACAAAAGCTCGGTTACATTGGTGGCAGCGGTTTTTTTTTTTTTTGAAAGTTGAATTAGTATTCCAAAAGTGTTTCGGTGGGTATTAAGAAGAGGATCTATGACATCTGGAAGCATCTTTTTCAGTAGCTTAGTCGGTATAGGGTCTAACATACAAGTTGTCGATTTAGATGAATTAACGAGTTTGCAAAATTCCTCCTGTCCTATGGCAACAAATGAATCAAATTTTTCCTCAGGGAGACTACAATGCACTGCCTGATGCGATACTGTATTAGACGGTTGCATAGTTATAATTTTGTCCCTGATATTATCAATCTTATAAGTGAAGAAGTTCATAAAGTCATCACTGCTGTGTTGCTTGGACACTTCTGAGCTTGAAGCTTTCTTTTTCGTTAGTTTAGCCACTGTTTCAAATAAATACCTAGGATTATGTTTATTTTCTTCTAATAGGGTTGAAAAATAAGCAGATCTAGCAGGTTTAAGGCCTCTCTGTAAGCAATCGAGCTCTCTTTCCACGAAATCCGAAATACCTCTAGTTTAGTTTTCTTCCAGTTTCGCTCCATTTTTCTGGCTGCTCTCTTAAGGGCCTGAGTGTGCACATTGTACCACGGCGTTGGACTATTTTCTTTAATCTTCTTTAAGCGCAACGGAGCAACTGTGTCTAAAGTGCTGGAAAAGAGAGTTAAAAGTTTCTGTTGCAATATCAAGTTCTTCTAAGCTATCCGGGATGTTGAGATGCTGAAACTGATTAGGAAGATTATTAATAAAGCAATCTTTAGTGGCAGAAGTGATAGGTCTAACATATTTATAACACAGAGTCTGCTTTGCTATGGGATGATTATAGTATCAAAATGATTAACACGTGCAAGCACACTTATCAATGAACTTGATACATGTTGCAGAAAAGTTTTATCCATGCCTTTCAACTTGCGTGTTCAAAATTCAAAATTGAATGAATGTGTAGCAATTTGTACAAATAGAGACATTTTTGTGAATACAAATGTTATCTTTTGTATTAGTGTATCATAATCTGTGCATGCAATAAAGAAGATGTGCATGTGTGGGTCAGGTGACACGCATGCATTCATTGAGTTCTTTTCTGAGTCGATCTCATTTGATTCATTTGGATTTTGAGACTTTCTTTTCGCTGTTTTTAAGCATTTCACAACCCACACACAAACAACTACAAATGAATAGGCCTGGTGCTAATTATTAATTTGTGCACAACTACCTATTTATTTGACAAATTCACAAATGTGCGTCACTACATTTAAACTAATACAATACAACTTGTGTATGCAAAATCCAGAATCACATGAATGTGCAGCATTTTGTACAAATAGAGACAAAGTTGTTAATACAAAACCTCAATTTTGTATTAATGTAGGCCAGAATTTGTGCATGCAACAAGTAAGATGTGCATTTGTGGATGAGGTTGACTCGTTCATTGACTGTCATTGACTGTTGTCACATTCATTGAGTCAATCCTATTTGATTCATTTGGATTTTGAGACTTTCATTTCGCCGGGTTTCGCCTTGCACGATCCACACACACTGTCTGAGAAAACCTGCTACCACTAGATGGCAGTATTCTGCTAAAACAGACAACGGCAGCGTAATCAAACGTGATCCCCATTTAAAACGGATAATGTAAGTGATATTAAATTGAAGCACCAAATTTAGTACAAAATATAGGCCAACTACCTTATTAATAAAGCATACTTTATAGAGGCAATCAGATTATGAAAAGCACACATAGAAAACCATTATAAAATGCTTCACGTGCAATAGCGCATTGCATGTTCAATAAGGTGTGTCGGCTACTGAGTTTTAATATCACCGTCTTACTGCATTGACGTTAAGCTTTTTCGTAATAATAGGCTCTATGGGAGGAAAACTATATAGCCTACAGACAAGAGCCTATATGAACTCGACGCGCAACGTTTCACGTTAATTGCATTTTCCTTCCTGAGCCTGTTAAAAAGAAAAAACTTGACATGAAATTTCGCAGTTGCGTCCATATTAAAGGCTTATTTTTTTATGACTACACATTATAGCAGACATTTTCAAAACAGAACAAAACAGACATTTTCAAATTACAAAGCTTGTATAGCACAAGCTTTGGAATTTGAAAATGTCTGTTTTTAAATGTTAAAAGACGATTTTCGTAGGACATTTGTTTTCCCTTTACCCTTCGCCTGCCACTGTTATATAGTCTTACTATAGCACGATGAGTTTTAACAATATGCAACCATTGTATATCGACATTAAATATTAATTGAAAATCACGTAGCCTACTACGTGTGTATAGCTGCATAGCCTACATGAGAATGCTTTGATGCGCTATCACTCATGATGCACAAGGGAACGTCTGCCAATTCCACTATCTGCGTTAAAACGTATTCTTTTTTAATTAAAATAACTTTTAATATTTGAAAACAGACATTTTCAAATTCCAAAGCTCGTAGAAAGTTCCTGTAAGACTGACTTACAAGTAAAATTTGGAAAATACTTCCCTTCATGTAGCCTATGTCTGTATTCTGCAGAAAAATAATTTAATTCACCAAAAGGGTTTTTTCATGTTCAAAATGGTTGTAGTATGTTCCTAGTGACTAGACTGGCTTACTACAGGTGAAATTGTCCCAATACCTCCCTTCATGTAACCTATTTACAGTAAACAATTAGAGCTAAGAGAGAGTATAGGGCGGCTTATGACCCCCCTATAAAAAGGTTCCCACGCCTAGCCCTGCCCCTTTCTACCCCTCCCACCCACTTCCGGTCTGACCACCTGGACCGTGGGAATTTTCCCACGGTCTCCCCTCCTCTTTCCACCCCCACCACCCTCACTTCTGGAGAGGTCATGTGATCGTGGGAAAATTCTTATGTTCAAGTATTTCTAAAAGGTAACATAGGTGTATTATGGTTGTTATTGTTTGTTCAATGTGTAAATGTACAAAAATGTGGAAAACCCATTCAAACACAATATATTTTCAAGCTTTTTTAAGAAGGATGACAGAAAACAGAGATGAGATCATATTTTTTATTAAAGAAAGGGTTTTCATGTTTACATTTTAAGAAAAGTTAATTACATAGTGTTTAAAGATATTAAAACGTTGTATAGTTAAAATACACACATCTTTAGTGTTTTCACACATTTGTAAAATGTAAAATTGCATTTTCTAAATTAAAACATCAAACAAATAGTTCTATTTTTATCATACATTTAAAAAAGTGGTACTTTTCACATAACACATAGTGTTTAAATGTGTATAAAAATGTTGTAAAGTTAAAATACACAGGTCTTTACCTTCACACATTATTTTGTAAAATCATCCATTTTACATAAACCCTCTGTTTAAAAAGTGTTTTTCAATCACAATAATAACCTAAAACAACATTTTAAAAATGTTAAAACGTTGAAAGAACAAGGTTCAGTCATTTACATTTTACATAAAACAGTGCTTAAAACCATTAAGTCCGTTTATATCATTTAGACACAGTACAGGTCTTTACCTTTACACATTATTTTGTTTGAATGCAAACATGTTCTAGTATTAACCCATCTAAAACAACATGTATTAAAATTATATCAAGCAAACAGATCTATTTTCTAACATATATTTGAAGAAAGGCTGTACTTTCATAATTTCATAAAATACACATGTCTTAGTGTTTTTACACATTTGTAAAATGTTAAAACATTAATGAAAAAGTTTTCTTAAAGTTATCAAAATGTTTTAGTATTAAAACATCTAAAACAACATTTTAAAAATGTTAAAACATAAAAAGATCAACGTTCAGTCATTTACAGAAAAGTAAAACAAGTTAAGAGTTTTTTCATTACAAAAAGATACATTTAACCTTCATTATTTGTAAAATGTTACATTTTACATAACACGTCATGATATTAAAACTACATCATGTTAAAAATCACAGTATCAAAAAAAAAAATAGCCTTATGTTTTTACAAGTCCGTTTGTTGAAAGAGAACCAAAACTCTTATTATCCAACTCCGAGATTTATCCAACACCATCGATATATCCAACACCAGTTGTTTATCCAAAGGTATATCCATCTCCAAAGATTATCCAACTCCAAGAATATATCAACACCAGCGGGTTATCCAAAGGTACATCCAAAGGTATGTCCAAAGATTTATTCAACTCCAAAGCTTTAGAGATTTTAATTCCTAAAGTAATCCAGCTCAAAGCTGTGTAAATGTAATTTCCTGGGAGCTCAACGAAACACGTCCGCACTCTTACATCCAAAAAGTTAGAATGGCATCTCTGAGGTCTGCACAGTAGCCAGACGTAGGCTCCACCCCTAGACCCCTCCCACACCAGGTGGTGAAGAGGCGTGGGAGAAAACGACAAACAGTTCCCACACTTCGTGAGGGGCTGTAGGAGAGATGTTCTTGTAGCTCCGCCCACATTCTACAACCATTAAAACGACAGCCTCTAGACACATCCCATCATTCACGCAACATGTCTCAAGAAAACATTCTCTCGGGATTCTCTCCTCTTGGATCTGCTGATGGATAAACAAAAACAGGATTACCCACTCCAACGAATGAACCCCCCCCCCGGATAAGTATCGACTGGTTGAATAAATTTTGTATGGAACTTGCATTTCACAATCTCGCCTTCCTCACGAGCTACGGAGTTGGTGGTTGCGTTTCTGCTGCTGCTACTGTTGCAGCTGAGACCCGGACGGGTGCCTAGGTGATACAGGCCACAGGATTATTAAAGCAGTCGTTACTGTCATATTGGAATATTTGATTGGTAAGCAAATGAAGAAGGATTGCACTGGTTGTACCATAGACCATCCATCCCAAACAAGACATTCGTGTTTATTCGAGCCAACTGCATATTATTTTTACGGCTGTTTTGACGAGACCAGTCTGAAACTTCTCAAACCTGAGATGAAAACCATCTTAGCTCAGGCTTTGAATCTGTGTGGAGTCACACCACATCTGCAAACAATCCAGGGGTCTATCGAGACGATTTTGTTTGAGCTCAAAGATGAAATGTACATAGTGGAACAGCTGGCATCTATCAGACAGAAACTAGTAGATGAAACCTGTGAACAGATCGTATACAATGCGGTTGACAACTGGAAACTCGTTGAAGCTGAAAACCCCGGCCCTACCCCAGTGTGAAGATGGGGAACTGCTGTACCTCCTGGATTGCCAAACATTTCTTTAAATCATGTGTTAAACGTGAAATATCAAACTTGCTGTACAAGATTATCGATGATAATCATGCAACAAATGATATCGTGACTATGGATGATAAATGTCTAACAAAGTTACTGATTCAAATGAACACTGTAAGGGGAATATCGAATGAATGGAATAATATGATAAACATGTCCGTCAACCACACACCATGTATGGCTATCAAAAACATTCTCGAACTGTTGCCTGAATGCAAGTAATCTCTTAGAATAGGAAATATATTATGTCTTTGTACGTATGTAACTAATGTTTGTAAAATGTCAAGGAATGAACATCCCGATGTTTGTAAAATTGTTGATATTATGATTGAATACATGCTGGATAAAAATTTTGAAATGTGTTTAAATTTTATTTGTTATTTGTACGATATATAATCATACCTTGTAACCATGTACATACATGAAATAAAAATCTGTGTGACATCAAGACAACTGGTCATTATTTTATGAAGAGTGGCAGAGCTAATGAAAAATTTTTACTATAATCCTTCAAGTCCCGGAGCTTTTGGTGGTAAGGACAGAATAAAACAGGCTGTGTTACATGAATACAACGTCAAATTAAATGATAAGGATGTGAGTGAATGGCTGGCCAGTCAGGATGTATACACGTTACACAAGACTGCCCCGATAAATTATAAACGGAACCGTGTAGTTGTATACGGTAAGGACCAACAATTCCAAGCTGATTTGGTCGATATGTCTGCATACTCAAAAGAGAACGATAATATTAAATTTATTCTTACAGTTATTGATTTATTCAGCAAGTACTCATGGACTCGTGCATTGAAAAATAAGACGGGTCCAGAAGTGACTAAAGCTTTCGAATCTATCCTGAAAGAAGGACGCGTACCGGTAAAGCTGCAAACAGATAAGGGGACAGAGTTTTTCAATAAACATTTTCAACTGCTGATGAAAAAATACGGCATACATCATTTTGCCACAGCATCCGATTTAAAAGCGTGTGTAGTCGAGAGGTTTAATAGAACTCTAAAAGGTCGAATGTGGAGGTTTTTTGGAGGTCTGTAAATTCCAAACGCTACTGTGATATACTGCAAGACCTGACAGAGGGTTATAATTGCAGTTATCACAAATCCATCAAAATGCGTCCGCTGGACGTTCATAAAGAAAATGAGACGATAGTGTTTAATAATTTATACGGAAAAATGCGTAAAGAGACACCCGTCTTTAAATACGCTGTAGGGGATGTTGTGAGAGTCTCTAAAGTCCGAGGTATATTTACTAAGGCCTATGAGCAGAATTATACAGAGGAATACTTCACCATTACCACATGCATTCCACGTATCCCTCCCGTATACCGGTTACAAGACTACGACGGTGAAATTATCGATGGTTGTTTTTAAGAGGAAGAACTACAAAAAATTATTGTCAGTGATGATAAAACATTTAAGATTGAGAAGATTTTGCATAAACAAAAACGTGGAAAAGTCACGTACGTTCTAGTCAAATGGTGGGGTTGGCCCTCCAAATTTAACAGCTGGATAGCTGAAAAACAGGTGTGGCATCTGACGGGTCCGTTAAAGCCGTAGAGAATTCATGGCAGGTGTCATTACATAATCACCATGGCTGAGGAAGGATTCTACGTCACGCTTCCATGCAACGCATCGATGAACATCTACCCTAAAAACAATATATCTAATTACAGAACTAGAATGGCTAGAAGTATAAATTTAAAAGGACTGTGGGAGCTGGCATTGGTCGAATTTGAATATCCATTGACATGGTATACATTTAATGAGGATGACGCTGTTATTGTTTGCGATCAACGTCTACTACAGAATAACTACGAACTGCATGATGTAAGGGGTGATACGTTTCAGAATGCTCTAAAATTATCAACGAGTCGGAATACGTTAAAATGTGGGTATTTTGAGGATGTCCCCATTTTGCTCAGGGATATAAATGTCTCTCTCCCCCAGAGGGTGCGTCTCGCCTACGACCGTATAAAGAATAAGGTATTTCTGAAAGCACCTCAAGGGACTTCGCTGACATTTTATGGCAAGCTAGCGATTATCCTAGGTTTAAAACCAGGGATTTCTATAGAAACTGTAAACAGTTCGGATGAACATCAAGACACACACATCACATATGCTCCATTCCAGGCTGATATAAGAGCCGGTTTCTACACACTATATGTATACACGGACATAATCGACTATCAATCAGTTGGTGATGCCTATGTACCTTTATTAGCAACTGTATATATAGATGGTGAAACCAACAAAACAGTCAGTTTTTTTAAAGCTCATTACGTACGTGTTAATAAGAGCTGCATCACAGAAATCTCTGTTGATGTAAAAGACGATTTAAAGGTTGTTACCAAACTACATTTTAGACCTGTGAAACATCAACCATTTTAAAATGGCTTATCTCACCCCGTACAAGGCGGATCCCGAACGCTACATATCATACTACCGTACCGGGCTGGCCGGTAACGGTCTTCCGGGCTACGCAGGGGGCGGAGTTATGTACGGGTCCGGTTTTGCTTCAGGGATCGGTGGACTTTTTAAAGGCCTTTTTCGAGTGGCTCTGCCTTTTTTTAGAAGGGGATTCAGTATAGCAAAACCACATCTAAAGTCAGCCGCTAAAAACATAATTACTGATGTTGTCACCAGCGTTCTAACAAAGTCTTATAATAATAATGATGAAAATGGACAGGAAGGCCATGGCATGATGGTGATGTCATGTAAACCTCCAGGTGCCCGTATGAGAAGAGGGCGTGTCCTTGCTGTAAAGAAGACTAGACGCTCTAGCAAAACACGCTCAGTTACAAAAAGCAAGCGAAGAGCTAGCACGAAACGGGTGAAAAGATCTACAAATTTAAAAAGATGGGGTATCACTATTTTCTAAAACATGTCTCTGTTACACTGTATGTCTGACGAGTGCATTAAATCAGAGCTGGATCTGTTTACGCTCCCTTTGACACAGACAGCTATTGAAAAAAATACGTATGTGGAGATAAGCCCTGTGTCAGCTTTAAAAGATGCGTCTCCCATCGAATTCTTTATAGCAGGGACTGGTGAAGATTACACGGATCTGAATAACACTCTGCTATATACACGCATCATACACGCTCCTGATGGAGCTCCGACAGGGTTAATTAATTATCCAGGATCGACGATATTCTCTCAGGTCGACGTCTCTTTAGGCGACCGTCTAGTACGGTGGCCCAGTAGTGCACAACACAACGAAATTCAAAAAGCAAACATAAGTTCACAACACAACGGAAACAAGCCACAACACAACGCAAAAAAGCCGCAACACAACGGAAACAAGCCACAACACAACGAAATAGCCACAACACAACGAAATAGCCACAACACAACGAAATAGCCAGAACACAACGGAATAGCCACAACACAACGGAAATGCTCCCGACCACTAGGGGGACAGGTGGTCTCCGGAAACGGTAAATTGCTCTCAATCTCCCATGCGTTATCGCTGGCTGTCTGGATGCTTCACGCGCACAGACACACACGAAGAATGTGAATGTAAGTACAAACAAGTACATATTAAAATGTATGTTTAATTTTAGTGTTGTTAAACACTTTAACACAATATTTGTCCTGTGCAGTAGATAGATAATTACTGTTTACTTGCCAAGAAGGTAGTCACTGTGATTTTGCGTTGAGATTTTATTTCAAAAGATTATTGTTAGTCTGAACGCCGTTTTAACAGGCTGCTTCTTCCCTGAAGTTAGTAACGTAATTTTTTACAGATCACAATGTATTGTCCATTTTGTGGCGCTACACTGGAAAGCTGTCCTGCTTTTTGCAGTGCATGTGGTAAAAGCATTAAATTTCTAAAAGATAAAGTTCCTGCTGAAAATGAGGCAAACACGAGTGCAGGTAGGCAACAATACTGCTTGGTGAACTGTCGAGTATAATTTGAGAGATTTCTATGTGACAATGTGTTTGAAGCAGGGAAATCAGAGAGAAGTCCAGTTGTGGAATTGAGAAAATAAAGATATCAACTATTTTCAAAAACATGATTATCTTTAAATCTGTCAGTTTTACTTTCATTGAAAAAAAATAGTTTTTATAAATCAGTTTGTGACACTTAACTTTTTTTTTCATTCTTTTCATGTGTAGATTTATGTTGGAGTTATGTGGAGACATGGTGGTGTTCTAAAGCCTATCAGAGGGAAGACCCTGCCTCTTGATGTTCAACCTAATTGGTCATCTGAGCAAATTTTAATTGCAGCTGAAAAGAAAGTAAGAGATTTTAATCAGGATATGGAAGAGGGCCCCTATGTATTGCTGTACCCAGATGGTTCAGAGGTGAAAAACATTCCAGGAACAAACACCCCTTTCAAACTACACCTGTACAAAGAAGCAATTGGAAAGGCTTATCAAAGAATAACACTGTTTATAAGCACATTTCAAGACTTTTTAGCCAATGGTAAGCATATTTAATTTAATGAAAATCTTACAAAGACATAATGTATAAAACACTATTTACACGAATTGGTTTAAATCAAAGTGAATTTATTACTTTCATTGTTGTTTGAAGACTGCTCTGGGGATTCTTCTAGTGAAGACAGTGAAGTGCAAGTAAAGTCTACATCTCACAGTCCGCATTATGAGAGTGACACTTTGGTGGGTGCATTTAATTGCATGTCTCCTTACATAACATTTAATTTTAACTCATTTTAACAAGTGGCTTTTTTTCTTCTTTTTTTTTTTTTTACAGATATGGGATGATCCAGATGAAGCAAGCACACCAAATGCAGGAAGCACATCAAACAGGCATTAGCATAGTTAACAAGACATAATTTGGAGGTTAGGAGTGGAGTTGTTCAAATTAATTCACAGTAGTTGTTTTTCAGACCCCCTGATCTCTCTCTGCCTTTTTTTGGACCAAGTAAGTTCATAATTGTTCATACCTTGCAAAGTTACTTTGTTACAACAAATGAAAATGTTTATTTTGTCTTTATAATGGTCAGTTATAATGTTATTTTAATAATTGTTATATTTCTGACAAATCTAGGAAGCAGGAAAAAATGGAACAAATATCCAAGAACACAGACATGGCCAACAAAAGTGCTACACGTAAACTGCTTCTATTACCTCAAAAAGAGTTTAAAAAAATAAATGAATTGCTTTACAAGTAGCCTACAATTACTTTTGTATGTCAATGGATGTAAATTCCTGTTAATCTGTCTTTTTACAGCAATTACACACGTCTCTATGCCCCAATAATAATCGAAAGTGACTCGGAAGCGTCCGATGATAGCAGACAACATGTTCAATAAGAAAGGTACTTAATTTATTAATTACTCCCGTCTCAATATCATGTTCCTAAATGTATTGACTTTTTTATGTCATTATTATTTTGCTTAGCTTAATCAAAACCTCTTTATTTATTACAGCACAGATGTATTAACTTCTGCAGACATTGTGTCAGATCTCTCATTGAAGATAATAAAAACATCTTGCAGCAGATTCAACATAAATAGAGCCGATGTTTGGGATGGAGCAATTCGTGGATTCGGACGTGCATCATACAACCCATCACACGACATGCTTGTTAAATTCACAGATGACGAAGGCACAACTGAAGATGCAGTGGACACAGGTGGTCCCAAACGTGAGTTTCTAACACTCCTAATGGACTGTTTAAGGACACGGAGAATCTTTGATGGTCCAGCAAATAGGAGATTTCTCACCTTTAACAGTGCAGGTAAATTATTTACTTAAATCTACTTTTTATCTGCCCTGGTCATAATTGTCTTGTTTTATACTAACTGGACAAAAACAATTTACTATAGCTGCCAGAGAAGATGAATACTTTCTTGCGGGGCAGATGATTGCAGTTTCCATTGTTCACGGTGGTCCAGGTCCTCGCTTCCTCTCAGATATGCTATACAATCACCTCACTGGAAGGACTGACATTAATGGAACAGTTGAAGATATAACAGATGAGACCATGAAGGCAGCTTTACTTGAGGTGCATTAAATTTGTATTTAAGCTCATTTTAAGATTTTTTTGTGTGTGTGTGTGTGTGTAATAATGGTTTAAGGATTAATAGTTACAATATTTTTTTTGTATTTGCTTTAAGAAAAATGTATTCGAATTGAATTGCTCCTTTTGAATGTGTCCTATCTACCAGATATCTAGTGCAGCATCTTTGGATGAATTAAACATGCTTATGGATAAGTATGCCAGCTTGCTGCAGACTGCTGGATGTTTCGATTACCCACAAAGTGTAGAAGGCAAAGAAAACATTGTTGAGGATTTCATACAGTGGTATATAATTTACAGAAACCAATACTCCGTACAAAGGTAAGTTGGTTCCTAATTTGAGAGCATATTATCATTATTCATATCATTATTATTATCATTACTTTGTTTTGCTTCCAGATTTAGCGACGGTCTTTCCACCCTGGATGTCATCCATGCCCTGGAACAACATCCAAGTGTATTCAGACCCTACATGTGCTACAGTGTTGAGAAACTAACACCTGAATCACTGGAGGCTGTCTTCAAGGCTCAGCTCAGTGAAGTTGGTAGCACCAGACGACAAGAAGAAACAAGGATTTTAGGATACTAGAGAGACTATCTGCTTGACACTGGAGGTAAAGGATTGAACATCATATTTTATTGTTGTTTTGTACATATTTCATAATATTCCATTGCTTTTTTTTGCTTTTTTTTTTTCAGAACAAGAAACTGGAATCTCCCTCCAGGACATCCTGATGTTTGCTACAGGACTGGATTCACTGCCTCCTTCAACAATTGAGCCTCAGCCCCAACTGACTTTTGAGAGGACTTCTAAATTTCCCATTGCCTGCACATGTGCCAATACAATCAAATTGCCATTGTCCAAAAGCTATGAAGAGTTCAAAAATGCAATGGACTTTGGTATCCAAAACTCAGCTGGTTTTGGATTGCACTGAGTAGAACAATGTAAAATGTTAAAGGGTTAGTTCAGCCAAACATGAAACTTCTGTCAGTAATTACTCACCCTCATGTTGTTCCAACCCCGTAAGACTTTCGTTCATCTTCGGAACACAAATTAAGATATTTTTGATTACATCTGAGAGCTGGATCACTCCTCCATAGGCTTCTAAGGTATTGAAACTTGCCGGCCCAGAAAAGTTATTAAAGACATCGTTAAAATAGTCCAAGTGACTACAGTGGCTCAACCTTAAGTTTATCAAGCGACGAGAATAATTTTTGTGCGCAAAAAACAAACAAAAATAACGACTTTATTCCAACTATTCATTTCCTTCTCTGTGGGCCTCGAGTGAGTTCACGTAGTGTAACAGCGCAGCGGTTCTGTGTTGTACGTCTCACACACACACTCGCACACATGACCAGCGTCGGCCATTAGTGAGCCTACGTGTGACGTACGACACAGAAGCGCTGCGCTGTTACACTACGTGAACTCACTCGAGGCCCACAGAGAAGGAAATGAATAGTTGAATAAAGTCGTTATTTTTGTTTGTTTTTTGCGCATAAAAAATATTCTCGTCGCTTGATAAACTTAAGGTTGAGCCACTGTAGTCACTCGGACTATTTTAACGATGTCTTTAATAACTTTTCTGGGCCGGCAAGTTTCAATACCTTAGAAGCCTATGGAGGAGTGATCCAGCTCTCAGATGTAATCAAAAATATCTTAATTTGTGTTCCGAAGATGAACGAAAGTCTTACGGGGTTGGAACAACATGAGGGTGAGTAATTACTGACAGAAGTTTCATTTTTGGGTGAACTAACCCTTTAAATGCGGGCCATGTTTTTTAAAGTTATATAGTTCTCCACACCAGTCTCCCAGTTGTGAGGTGTAGTCAGATTGCTTTGAGCGTGCAGTTCTTCAAAGTTTGCCTGAAGCTGTTCATCTTGACATGTACTAAGAGTAGGTTCAATGAAACACTGGTTCAAGTCTTCCTCTGAGACACGAAATCCGCATTCTCTCCCGTTAAACCTTTAAGTGAAAGAGGAAAAAGTTTGGTGTGAAAACTAAATACAAATTAACCTTTATCGCTGTACCTTTAATTATAAAATCTTTTCCCCAAAATAAAACTGTCTACTAAACTTCATCAATCCAAAGTTGAATGACTTTCTTCTGTGGAATAGAATGTTAGCCACAATCTCCTTTCAGTTTAATTTTACAGAAGAACACAATGAAAGTAAACTGAGTGAGACTAACATTGTGTATCATATCAAATATTTTTGTTATATGGAAGTAAGACATATGGCTTTAGAACAACATTATGGTGAGCTTGAAGTTGTATGTTAAATATAATTTTAACAATTCGATTACAAAATGCAAATAAGTTAAATATTTAATAGTCATATACTGACCTGTGTGGAAGAGCGTACATTGCATCTGGTTTACCAGAAGGACAGCGAGACTGTTTAACTGCCCTAATGGTGTGAGTGTTCCAAATTTCTTTGCATTCATTAAGGTCCATCTGTAGCACACTTAAAAACACAAAACGCACCAAGCATATGTGTTCATGACTGCCATTAAAGAGTTGCCTCTCCTTCAAGTCATTCAGAAGATCCATCCAGAACTGAGTCCTGTGTAAATAAACCAACAATATCAACATCCCTTTTAGACGTTTAGGCCCGGTTTCACAGACAGGTCTTAGAATAAGCCAGGATTAGGCCTTAGTTCACTTAGGGCATTTAAGTAGCTTTTATAATGGCGACCTCTCCGATTAATGGACGGAGAGGACGCTGGCGCTGTCTGTTCGCCGCTTCTCCGTTTCTGATTTTAATTTCTGATTTTAATTTAGCGTATTTTAAGAAAGTGTTTTTTATGGGACTTTTTTTATCCCCCTTGCAAGTTTCCTACCTCTCTGTACCGCAACAATCTTTTTGACTGGGGGCTTTAGCAACGCACCTGCTGCCGCTCTTTGGTGTAAACACTGTGCTAACGCCACCAGCGTCCAGCATGATGTTGAAATATTCCATTTCTCAACTGCTGAGTCTCAACTGCGACACTGCTCCACCTTGCATCACAGCTATAAGACAGCTTGGACTTTTGCGCCGACCCCGGTACTGCCACAGAAGTGCTCGGAAAGACTTTGTTTATCTCCTGCATGGTGCATCGACGATCCCCTCCATCTGGTCTTCAGCTGCGCGTGTCGCGCTACAACGGCGTCATCAGAGCGCTGCCGCGCTTGGAGTATGTAGGAACCCTTCACCGCTCCTGACGACCTCTAGTGGTGGGAGATATATAAAACACGGAGTGGACCACAGTGTACTGCGGAGCTTACAGAGACTTTCACCATCAGCTCTGTCTCCTGCTACTATGGAATTATTTAACACACAATCCCTTACCAATAAATGCCTGCTTATCCATGACCATATTCTGGATAGAGGATTAGACTTCATGTGCCTAGTGGAAACTTGGCACAAAACAGGCGACCACTCAGTACTCAATGAAGCTTGCCCTAAGGGTTATGTCTATATGGAAAAACCACGCAGCTCTGGACGTGGGGGTGGTTTGGCCGTAATCTATCGGGATGAACTGAAACTCTCTCCCTTGCCACTGCCTGATCTTGCCTCAATGGAATGTTTAGCCTTCAAATGTAAACCTCCATACTCCATGACAGTGCTTCTCATATACCGTCCCCCCAAACCACACTCCTCATTTCTCCCTGAAATACATGATCTACTTACATCACTCTGTTCCATGTCATCCAGGATTGTTATTCTTGGTGATTTTTTTTTTTTTTTTTTTATACTTTATTTTTTATAGTTTCATCACATATATACAAAAATTATAATTAGTAAAACAAACAAACACAAACCAACGAGAAAAAAAAAAAAAAAAAAAAAAAGGGAACAATCTGGATCACCTAAACATTACAATTTAGTGAATGAGATACATCAACTTCAGACCTCTTCTTGTCGTTGGGATGTAAATACAGTCCATTTTCCCCAATTATTTGCGCATTGATCCTCTTGAACTCTTATCTTATGAGTCAACCATTCCATTACACTTATTTCAGACACTAGTTTCAGCCATTCATCTCGTGTTGGGGGGTCCGGCTTGTACCATCTTTTCGTAATGGCCTTTTTACATGCTGCTAACAAAATTTTAAACAGGTATCGATCTTCTCTTGACACAATGTTTCTTTCCATATTACCAAAATACAGCACTGAACATGACTTGGGTATATCATAACCCAAGATTTCAACAATAACCAAGTGGACATCCTCCCAAAACTGTGTAATAACAGGACAGAGCCAAAAGACATGTGAATGGTTTACATTTACCGCTCCACACTGTCTCCAACATGGTTGTGGTACTGACAAAAATTTGCTCTTAATTTTAGGTGTAATGAAAAATCGTATTACATTTTTCCAACAGAATTCCCTCCATATACGAGACGATGTGGTAGATTGTTGTGTATTCCATATATGTAACCAGTCTTCTTCAGATATATTCATACCTAGCTCTTTTTCCCACTTCTGCTTGACATATGACGTTGTATTTCCCTTCCTCTCCATCAGTTGCTGGTATAATGTAGATATTATTCTGTATTTCCTTGAGTTGTATATTCCTATTATAGTTCTAATTATACCGTTTTCCCCCAGATTTACTTTTGGTTTTACTTCCTTCATATAAAAATCCCTTAATTGTAAGTGTCTGAAATGATCCTGATTGTATAATGTAAAGTTTTGTTTCATCTCTTCAAAACTCATAAAATTCCCGTCCTTCATTACTGTACACAGTGCTGTTATTCCATTCAGTCTCCATTGCTGGAATCTCTGGTCAAGAGTATTCGGGGTGAAGTGTCTGTCATAAGCTATCCATCTAAGTAGAGGGAGATCCGCCTCTAATTTATATTTTCGTATTATGCTGAACCACAATTTTAATGAAAACTGGGTGATAGCATCTATCTGTTTAAATAAATCCTTAGCTTCCCCTTCATCCCCAATAAGACTTTGAATTTCCCTCCCTTGTACATACTGCTCTAGGTTTTTCCATTTAGCCTCGTAATCCTTAGCACACCAGCAGACTAAAGGTCTAAGTTGTGCTGCATGAAAATATTCCTTAAGATTTGGGAGCGCCATACCTCCTTCATGTTTTCCAAGCTGTAAAGTTTCATATTTGATTCTTGGCCTTTGACCATTCCATATAAACCTAGAGATAACTTTATCCCACGTTCTAAATTGATTCTCCGGTATCTCAATAGGGAGTGATTGGAAGAGGTAGAGGAGTCGAGGGAGGAAGCTCATTTTTATAGTCTCTATCCGGGAACTAAAGTCCAGAGAAAGGACATTCCACCTCTCTACATCATTTCTAATGGATTTATCCACTTTAACATAGTTGGTCTCATATAGATCATCCATTCCTCTTGTTAAGGTAACCCCAAGGTATTTCATTGTATTTGCATTCCAATTGAGATTGTATTTTTGTTGTATATTTTTGGATGGTAGATAGTTCAATGTTAAGATCTGTGTTTTGGCAAAGTTTAACTTATAACCTGAATAGACACCGAACGCCTCGAGTTGATTAATTAATATTGGAAGGCATGCGTCTGGGTCTCCTAAATAGCAGATCACATCATCAGCAAAAAGACCAATGATGTGGTCTTCATCCCCAACCCTTATCCCTCTCAAATCTGTATTCTGCCTAATTGCTTGCGCCAGGGGCTCTATAAAACATGCGAACAGTGTTGGTGATAGGCAGCAACCTTGTCTGGTAGATCTTTCTAACTGTATACTCTCAGTTAGACTCCCATTAATTTTTATCCTAGCAGTCGGCTTTTGATAAAGTGTCTTAATACATTGAACAGCCTTCTTGTTCAATCCAAATTTTTCAAGTGTCTGATATAGAAATGCCCAATTAACACAGTCAAATGCCTTCTCTGCATCAAGACTTATCAAGGCTGCACTGGTATTGTTTTGCTTAACGTGTTCAATAATATGTAGGGTTCTCCTTATATTGTCATGGGTTTGGCGCCCCTTAATAAAACCCGTTTGATCCTCATCTATGATGTCGTTCATAAATTGTTCAAATCTCTTGTTCAAAATTGAGGTGTATAATTTATAATCTACATTAAGTATAGAAATCGGTCTGTAGCCTGAGCAGGTATCCTTGTTAATCCCCTTAGGGATCACTGTTATTACTGCTTCCTTCCAGGATGGTGGTAGTTTGCCATGGTCAAGTGTATAATTAAATGATGACATAAGTAATGGTATAAGTTGCTCCCTGAATGTTTTGTACCATTCAGCTGGTAGGCCATCACTACCCGGGGATTTTTTCGCTTTTAATCTACTGACTGCTTTCTCTATTTCTGATACTGTAATGGGTGAGGTCAAAAGGTCATTTTGTTTTTTCCCAATTGCTGGTAAGTCAAGATTCTCTAGAAACATTCTCATTTGGTCAGTAGTGGGTGATGGAGGTTGGCTGTACAGATTTTTATAGTAGTTCCTAAAATTAGATTCAATCTCTTTGGGTTCATATGTCATCTGGTTTGTGTCTACATCTCTTATTTTGTGAATTGTTCTATCAGCCTGTTGCTTTTTTAATCTTTTTGCTAGTAATCTGGTAGCCCTTGGTCCCACTTCATAATATGATTGTTTTAAAAATCGAATCTTCTTTTCAGTTTCTATACTTAACATTTTATCAATATTATCCCTAGCTTCTTTAATTTGAGGTAATAATGAGGAATCGCGTGTGCTCTTATGTAGCTGTTCAATTTCCGATAGTTTCTCCTTTTCTCTCTTAAATGCTTCTTCTCTAGCTTTTTTAATAGACACTGTCTTAGCTATAATTTTCCCTCTCAGGACTGCTTTAAGGGCATCCCACAGAATGACAGGGCTAACCTCTCCATTGTCATTTACAGCTAGATATAGTTTAATCTCCTCTTTAATCTCTTCAGCTATTTTTTTATGATTCAGAATTCCAACATTTAGTCTCCATAATTTACTTTTCTCTTGTGTTTTCAACTGGAGTTTTAGGTAAACTGCACAGTGATCTGATATGTCTGCACCTTCAATTTCACACTCCTGTACTCGGTACAACTCATTTTTATTCATAAATAGATAGTCAATTCTGGAGTAGCTATCATTAGGGGCCGAGTAATGCGTGTAATCCTTTTTAAGGGGGTGAAATTCCCTCCAAAGGTCCACTATACCAAATTCTTTAAATGTAGTTTTGATTATTTTAGTAATGTGGTTGCATTTTTTGTTTTTGTTTGTTGTATCTAGTTTATCATTCAACACAATATTAAAATCGCCCCCACATATCAAAATGCCATCTGTTTCCAGAATAATGTTGTCGAGCAGAGTTTTGATGAAATGTTTTCCACTGTTGGGAGGGGCATAAACATTAACCAGTGTCACTTTTTCATTTTCTAACTTTCCTTTTACAATAATAAATCTTCCTTCCTTATCGTTAATCACTTTAGAACATTCAAATTTAACTGAATCTGAAATTAGTATAGTCACCCCTCTTCTACACCCATGACGGAAATAACTATAAAATGTATTGTTATAACCAAACCTCTTAAGTTTCTCGCATTCCTGCCCAGACAAATGTGTTTCTTGTAGATATATAATTTGAGATTTGTGCTGTTTTAACCTGGTCATTACCTTCCGTCTTTTAATGGGATTATTAAGACCATTAACATTCCACGACAGTATCTTTATGTTATTCATTCACGTAATATCATTCCCATGGATGAAAAGTTGTAATCCAGAGTTCAACATAACAAAAGTAAAAAAAACATTGAACATCAATTGAACATAGAACTTTGTGCCTTCCGAAAACAAGGATGGATTTCCCCATCCTTCATGGTCCCTGTTGGTGGGAGGAGGGAAAGGTGCCTCATTTTCGTAGGGGCCCTCCCTAGTAATGAGGAAATACTCATTTTCACTAGAAATGTCCAACATTAAGCGTTTAAGAAAGCTCCTCAGTCAGTTTCATGAACTATTTGGATTAAGTCACAAGACTTTTTTTAATTTTATTATTATTATTAGCCTATTCTTATTTATTAATTTTTTATTGCGGACTGTCAAAATGGAAATAGAGTCGAAAATAAACAGAAGGGAGTATCCATAGGTAGGCCCATGCTAGCCTGCCTGAGAAACCTGTCGTGAATCAAAAAAAAAAATTAAATGCGTAGGCTATTTTGCTACTAATACTTGTAAAGTTAGCCTCATTTATTCTTCCTCTGGGCCATAGTTATCTCATTAACTATGTAGTGGCAGGTCTCTTCTAAACTCTGTAAGCCTCTCTCTTGCACGTTGAGCTGCTCTGTCCGAAGTGTTGATGCGTTTCCATGGCAACAGTTCATTCAGACGTTCCTCAACAGCTCTTGCAGCGTTCCTCTTCGATGCGGTAATCTTTATCTGAAATCCACGTTTAATCAAATCCTGAGCTGCTTCATCCGCACTCCCGTAGATCCGTAGCCCGGAGTCCCAGTGTACTCGCATCCTCGTGTAGGGTGTCTGGAATCGGATCCCCCTCTCCTTCAGGGCAGCTTTGATTGGCCCATATGCTTTGCGTTTTTCGACGATATCAGCTGCATAGTCGTTGTCAAAGTAAACTCGCTTGCCATCGATTTCAACCTTCTTCTGCCATGCTTTCTGAAGAACCATCTCTTTGGTACAGAATTGTAAAAAGTTCACTATTATTGATCGCGGTGGTGCGGTTGTTGCCGGTTTCGAAACGAGCGCTCTATGTGCCCGTTGGACTTGGAGCTCAACTTCAGCTGGCAGTTCGAGGTGGGTTTTGAATAGTTCACTTACAAAGTCAGTGACCGATTTGCCTTCTTTTTCTTCCGGTACTCCATAAATTCGAATATTATTTCTTCTAGAGCGACTCTCCAAATCCACTAGCTTGTCCTGCATCTCCGAGTTTTGTTTCACGACTGTTATCAGCGTATCTTTCATTTCTAAGCAGGCTAATTCCAGGTCCGCTATTCGTGTTTGAGCCTCTATGATATTGGCGTTTTGGCTCTGCACCTCTCGCAAAACTTCGGTTTTGAATTCAACGAGGTCATCCTTCATAGTTTTCATGACATCATTTTTAAAATCACTCAGGTCCTGTCTCACAACTTGCTTGAAGTCCTTCAGTTCTTTGGATAGAAGCGCCAGGCTTTCGAGCAGAGTGTTTTGGTTAACAGTAACTTTAGCTTCAGAAGCGTTACCTGAGGCTGTTCCTTCACCGCCATCTTCGTCAGGCCCGGTATCCACATCCACATCCGAGTTTACTTGATTTTTGCTCATCTTCTTGTCGATCTTATGACTTCTTTGCATTCTTCCTCCTTTCATACTCGAGTTTAGTTTATTTCACTGCTTTTTCTAGTGCTAGGAGGTATTTTTTTAAACGACTGTGGGGAGCAAACCGTTACACGTCCATCTCGCTCTCTTGCGCCACCGGAAGCCAATTCTTGGTGATTTTAATATCCATGTTGACAAACCCTCCTGCCATCTTACAACAGAGTTCATGAGTCTGATTGATTGTCTTGGTCTCCGACAACATGTGAAGGCTCCTACGCACACCAAGGGCCACACCTTAGATCTTGTCATTACTGACGCGGCTCCCATAAACAACCTGGAGGTTAAAGATCTGGGAGTGTCTGATCACAAGTTGGTCTCTATGGCCCTTACTTTCTCACTGCCCATCATTAGACCAAAGCGCCAAATATCATTCCGGAACTGGAAGCAAATAAACCCAACTTCATTCACTGCAGACCTTCAGTCCAATATAAACTGCCCAGCCTCTACAACAGTGGACGGACTAGTGGATCACTACAATACATCATTGAGCAGTGTAACATCCGCACTTCAATATCTGGCTCTCCATCACTGTCTCCGTCGTCCTCCAACCCCCTGTCCGGTGGATTGACGATCTTTCCTTACTTTGCCGAGGTTCAGCAGAGCCATGTTGGGGAAATCATCAATAAAATGAAGCCGTCCGCCTGCATCCTGGATCCCATCCCGACTGTTTTGCTCAAGTCGCTCATTTCCAGTGTCAGCCCAATCATCACTGAGTTTATTAATCTCTCACTAAAAACAGGCGTTGTCCCTCCTGCCCTTAAAGCTGCTGTCATTCGTCCGATACTTAAGAAACCAACCCTAGACCCAGAGGTCCTGGGAAACTACAGACCAATCTCCAACCTCCCTTTTCTGTCAAAGGTTCTAGAGAAGGAAGTCGCCACTCAGCTTCACAACCATCTAGAACACAATAACTTATATGAGGTTTTTCAATCAGGCTTTCGTTCGGCCCACAGCACCGAAACAGCTTTGCTAAGGGTGACAAATGACCTTCTCATGGCAGCTGATTCAGGATCACCATCACTGCTCATTCTACTCGACCTAACAGCGGCATTCGACACGGTTGACCATACCATCCTTCGGGACCGCCTCCACAATGCAGTTGGACTATCGGGAACAGCACTGCAGTGGTTTCAGTCCTACCTCTCTGGCAGGACTGAACGAGTCATTTTAGGAGATTATGAGTCCAGGCTGCTCCCTGTTACGTGTGGTGTCCCGCAGGGGTCAGTTCTCGGCCCTATCCTATTTATTCTATACCTGCTTCCCCTCGGTTCTGTCATCAGCAGGCATGGACTATCCTTCCACTGTTATGCGGACGATTTGCAACTATATATTAAAACTGCTCCAAGCTCCTCCGCAATCTTGTCACGACTCAACACATGTCTTCTGGAGATTAAGGTATGGTTGGTTAGCAACTTCCTCCAGCTAAATTCCGGTAAAACTGAGGCACTACTTGTTGGAACCCCACAACAGATCCACTCCTCGCCCGTATCTCAATTCATCCTGGACGACCAAGCCATCACTTTCTCCTCCTCTGTTACAAACCTAGGGGTTTGGTTTGACCCGCAGCTGACCTTCAACAAACACATTAAATATATTTGCAAAACCTCATTCAACCATCTTCGAAATATCTCCAAACTACGTCCTCTTTTAACTCTTTCAGATGCAGAGAAACTTGTTCATGCTTTTATTTCCACCAGGTTGGATTATTGTAACGGATTGGGATTTCTGCCAGAAACATGCAGAAGCTACAATACATCCAAAATAGCGCTGCCAGAGTCCTCATGAGAGTCCGAAAATATGATCACATAACTCCCATCTTACACTCACTCCACTGGCTCCCTGTTTCATTCCGGATCGATTTCAAAATTCTGCTATTCACACACAAATGTATCACTGGTCTTGCACCACCCTATCTACAAGAACTCATCACCTTGAAATCCTCCTCCCGCACTCTCAGATCATCAGGTCACCGACTTCTTCAGGTCCCGACCACAAGACTTCGCACTATGGGGGACCGAGCTTTCTGCTGAGCTGCACCTCGGCTTTGGAACCACCTCCCGAGTGAGCTGAGAGAAGTACAGAGCCTGGACACCTTCAAATCAGAACTGAAGACCTTTTTATTTAGAAAGGCTTTTATGTGCTGATTGTTCTATTGCTTTTATTGTTCTTAGTATTCTGCAGCTATTATTGTTGTTCTTTTATGTAGCACTTTGAGATTCTTTGGAATGAAAAGCGCGTTATAAATAAAATCTATTATTATTATTATTATTATAAACACGTCCCGGAACAAAAACATTACTGGTGTACATCTTGTGACAAAACAATGGCACTGACATTTTTTAAGATCCTGGCAGTGCAAGTTGCTCTCATTTAAAACAGTTCAAACATGCATTTTAGTCTAGGACAAGCCTTGTCTGTGAAGCTGAGAATTAATTTAATAGGTTATTTTCTAATGTATAATTGATTATTAAACTAAAATTCAGCAAGAAAACCCTTAAATATCATGACTGTTTAGACTATTATACCTTTGTTTTCTGAAGTATGACCACCAGCTTTCAATTCGTTGGTTTGTGATTAAGGAGCCATACATGTGGCTTGAAGCCCCTGCAAGGTCATCTGTGTGGACTGATCTCAGAGAACAGTGGATTGCAGCCATAGTTCCATTTTCAGTGCCACAGTCTGTGCGAAGAAGCTTTGGTATGACTCCAAATTGTGTGGCACACTGTAGGTAATAAGCAGCTATAATGTCTGGGTTGTTATTGCTAGCTCCACAGTTTAACCACATCACTTTGCGTGAGTAACCATCAATGCAACCACTTATAGCCAAACCGTATGGTTTTAATTTGTCATAGCCATCAATGTGCCAGACATGATTTGGCCCCAAAGAATGGTAAACCCTTCTCACAAATCTTCTTCTTGAGCGTTGTTCAATGCCTAATGGATCAAGGTCTGCAATCATAAGCATTACATCTTGCCTTCTCACTGTAAGATTGTATTTTTGACGCAGGGTCTGGCACATTGTGCGGTAACCGTAATGCTGTCCAGAACCATTCAACTCGCCAACGATAGCTGTCCGGACAGCGTCCAAAGGCGAGTAGTTTTTTCGTTTGTACAAGGACAGTCTGTTCAAATTTTTTTTTAGGGTACGAAGGCTCATTTTAATGTTGTGCTTCGATGCCAAGAAATCCACAATGACACTGTAACTGTGTCCATCTCTGAAGTACTTTCGAAGAAGATCATCCTCACAAACATGGACTGATGACTCTAACCATCAACAAAGGATACAATATAGAAAGGGTATTATTAAGTAACAACTTTAATTGGTAGAAACATCTGACTCAGAATTTAGTTAATAAACTTAGTGTGCTCAAATAACAGTAACTTAAAGGAACACTCCGACTTTTTGGGACTTTAGCCTATTCACCTTATCCCCCAGAGTTAGATAAGTCCATACATACCTTTTTCATCTCCGTGGGTGCTATAAGTCTGTTTGACGCACCCACCGCTAGCCTAGCTTAGCACAAAGACTGGATGTAAATGGTTGCAGCTAGCATACTAATCCAAATAAGTGACAAAATAGCGCAAACATTTTCCTATTTACATGTTGTGATTTGTATAGTCACAGAGTGTACAAAAAACAAAGTCACATGAGACACAGACATATTTTAACCGTATAAATACTGGGAACTATATTCTCTGAAGGCGAAGCACTGCTACTTGGGCGGAGTGATAACCGCAGCACCTGAGACGTACCGTACCCAAACTCTGAAACGAACTCTCTGCTCCTCACCACGGCGCGTCTCAGGTGCTGCGGTTATCACTCCGCCCAAGTAGCAGTGCTTCGCCTTCAGAGAATATAGTTCCCAGTATTTATACCACAGCCACAGGCAGACATCTAAAGTATCAGTCTATGGTTATAGATCGCTAATTTATGAATTGACTGTAGATGTAAAATTTTACTTTGTAATGTTTTGTGAGTTCTATGATCCTGGCCCGTGGGACAACGGATGGAAATTAGCCTTTGGCTAAAATCCGGCATTTTTACATGCATGTACTCCATGTTATGTTCATTAAAATGCACTGTCCCAATCATAGACTGTAAAAAAATATGGACGTAGTATCCGTGACGTCACCCGTAGGTTTCTGAAGAGCGTTTTTGAAGCCTAAAGTGGGCGTCGCCGACCGTCGCCATCTTGGCAGCGCGTCACCTCTCGTCACTACCGGATAACAGAAAATGGGCAAAGAGGCGGGACGTGGGTGGAGCTGAGGTGCTAATGCTATATGCTACTGGCCTCGCGCTAAAGTGACCGCTGTTTGAAGAAGTAAAGCCAATAGTTTATGTTAATGTTTTTGCACAATAGTTACTAAAAGACGTAACTAAAAGTGAGACTATTTACTTTACTTTTTTATCAACTTTATTAATCCGACAAAGAGCAGCATGTATACAACAGTACATAACACAGATCACACACATTTCTCACAACATACAAGCAGTCAACTATGCGTATCGTGATGCATTATTATTTTGCTAGTTAAAAATGTATTATCATGCAGACAGTAACTTACAATATTGCTCTGAGCTTGTGCGTGTGACAGTGATTCATGTGCACACATGGCCTCGCACGTCAAGTTCGTAAAGAGCTTTATTCAGTCCATTTTAAAATCTGATTTTGGCCGCCTCTCAATTTCTCAGATGGGTTAAACCAAAGATATTACCTCAGAAGTTCAAGTAAATGAACTAGAAATCCGCGCTCATTTAAGTGTGTGCATCTATTGCATGGACGGAGAGAAAGCACTGACACCTGCAGGATTTCATCTGACGCTACTTTTTATTTTACACTAAAAAGTTAAATAAGCATATCTGTTCCATGAGAGCAACAGTACCGCATAACAAGTGTGTGGTCTCTATATCTACAGACGTTTTTAAATCTAAACTCCAAAAAGCAATGAAATTGTCAGACATCCATAGTCCATACATCCATAGAAACAACTGGAAATACAGCGCTGGTTGTTCTCTCCATACTCGACAACGACGGAATCCAACGGCGTGCATGGGCGAAGGTATAATACGTGTATTAAATTGTATGAAATAATCCCGAAAAAAGCACAAACACGGCAGAGGGTGACGCTAACAGACAGCAGACAAACGACTAGCAGTGACAGCAGCGGCAATCCGCCTGTCAATCAAGTGGCCACGCCCTAAATTATGCAGAACTTTAAGGCTTAATATAATTTAAACGGACGAGTTGTAAAAAAATTCACCCCCCTCATAGTCGTCATGAAGGGCAAAATTAGCTATATAGACCAAAACAACTATTTGCCACCAGGTTGTAAACATATTTTATTCTGCTGTGAAGTTGGGCATTTTAACATGGGGGAGATGCAAATTTGACTCCCTTTTGCAGTCAGCCTCAAGCGGCCAGTCGATGAATTGCAGTTTAATTCACTTCCGTGTTGGTTTCAAGAGAGAGACGGGGAGGTTGCCGCTTGGTCCCAATCAAATAAAGAATAAAAAATAAAAAGATTTCCTGCATGGATACACTCTCTATGCGTTTAACCTGACACCCGACGAGGAATGTGGTCAACACGTTTCACTAATTAGATCAGGAAACATTAGATTAGAAGTACGTTTCAGAGTACCCCTCGCACATCCTGTTAATATTTTAATATACTCAGTCTTTGATTCAATTATAGAAATATCAAATCGGAGACAGGTGTTCGCAGAGCACTACTGAATACCTTTGAAATGAACACAGTGCAACTGACGGTGATCATGGATAACATTTCCAGTAACACAAATTTTTTAGGCGTACTACCGAGCGATTACCTACCTAAAGAGCCTTTAAAGGATGTACCATGCATGCTAATTTTGAATACACAAGCTTCAGACGAACCAGGGGAACACTGGATCGCTGCATACATACGTCGAGATGGCGTCAGCTGTTTTTTTGACAGCTTTGGTAATGCACAAGATGCACATCGTTTTCCTGCATCTTTTCATAACTTTCTAAAAAACAATTCTACAATCGTTCAGTTCTCAAGCAAACAAGTTCAGGATTATGCCTTTGATACCTGTGGACAACATTGTGTGTTTTTTCTGTATTATATATCAAGAGGTTATGAATATGAGAATGTTATAAAAATGTACCATAATGATTTATTAAAAAATGACACCATGGTCTCTCTCTTTGTGAAAAAATTGAAGCCTAGTCTCTGTAACGGTAAAACATTTAAATGCATTCAGTGTGTACAGTCTGGTTAAAATTGCTTTTTAATTATATATATATACACACACACAGATTCGTCTTGCGCGGCTATGAGGAATAATCCTGGGACATTTACAACAGAACAAGTGTATAAAATCCCTGTCGAACTCTTAATTTGAATTAATCTGTGACATCACATGTGGGCGGAGTCGGGACATGCACGGACAAGTTCATATCTGCGGCTGTAACGAGACATCGTTGTTTGTTTGGATGTGTGTGCGTTCTTGACAACGTAAGTTTCTATTAATATACTTTAAGTGAATTTGTATGTGTATAAGTAGACGCAGGTATGTTTATTCAAGGCTATTGTTGTTTGTGGTTCTATTTATGCACATGCTATTGTTAAGAAGAGAGTTCCGATTAACAGACATGCACAAATATACGGTCACTCTGTGTTTATTGCAAATGCATTTATTAACCATGCTGATATTGATCGCTGAAATATTTGTGTGATGTTATCATTTAGTATACTATTTACAGTTTGAGGGTGTTGTTAGAGTGATTTATCACGAGTAGGCCCATTCTATTTGTTTAGCAAAATCTTGTGACTCTGTTCTATTACTGGAGCAAGGGCTCCGCCTAGTGGTCATTAGTTTAAATTCATTTAATACTGCAATTCCCAAAGTCAGTGTTGCTTTATTATTGCAATATATATTTGCCAGCATTGTAGTTAAATATTTGATACGTTTATTTAATTTATTCATTGTTATTCATTTATTTCAGAAACCACACTCATAAAACTACATGTAAACAAACTACTTGTGGATTTATTGGAATAAATCAATGCTTGGGAACTGAAGCTGTCATGAACTTATTTGCTAACAAACCTTCTGACCGAGGTTGAGGATGAGATGTTGACAAACCAGTCCATTAATGTACATACATCTTTAACAACAAGTGCTGGTTTCACTTCGAGGAGGACCAACAGATTCAGCTGAGAAGTGTAAGTGTTTTATGCTTGTGCTTTGTTCTAATCGCGATATAGAATAACGTTAGTGTCTGTAAACAGAAAAATAGCATACTGTTTAAATGTGAATCATGTTTCTCTCTGTGTGTGTGTGTGTATGAATGAATGAATGAATGAACGCACAGATGCGCACTGTTACAGACGAAATAAAAGACAAAATTTCGTTGACTAGTTTTGGATAAAGTTTTTCAAATCAAATAAGCATCAAATAAGCTTCAAATAAGCTTAAAATAAGCTTCAAAATAAAGACATCAGCTTTTGTTAGGAGTTTCTGGGGATAGAAGTGTCCAGACGTATGCACCCTGTATTTTAAAGAAGAACATTTAATTATTTGCGATACATTATTCATTCACAAAGAATTCAGGGACATTATTCATGTCCCTAAAGGTTGGAGTTTTCCTCATTTTTTAAATGAAGGCATTACGATTTTTTATTCCTCTTATTAGTCAACTTTAGCATGGGTGTGTTCACTTATTCTAAGCAGTGTGTGTGTGTGTGTGTGTGTGTGTGTGTATATATATATATAATTAAAAAGCAATTTTAACCAGAAACCAGTCCTTTGTTGTGTATCTTTGGATTATGTTGTGTTGTAAATAAATCCAAACAATCTAAAAGCCATTCTTTTTTAAATCTCCTCATTCTTTATGCAAGACTCCTGTAATGATATGGCCTGATAGCACCTAATAGAGCCATTATGGGAGGGTCTTTGTCTTTCTCAGGTGTGAAATGCCATACATATTAATGAGAGATCACGCCTCCTCGCATAAAGCTTTCTCACACTAAACACGTCATACACATTATAAAAGACTTTATTGACTTATCTGAATGAGTAGTCAGGATGATTCTCACATAGTTTTGGAGCAAATATTCTAGACTATGTGATACAATTTTCAAAAGTCTTGTGAAGAAATAATCAATATGTGTTTTGTGGCCTTATTTCAGAAACTTTTATTTTTAAGTTTTTCAATAACCATGCATAAATAATATTCTCTCAAAAATACAAACATGTACATACATGTTGCTCACAGATTATGGTAGCCCCGTTTGTGCTATATAGAGTGAATTTACACCTGTGCCATTAACATGTGTATAAATAACTGAAAAAAGCACAAATGTCAGTGCATGTCAAAACATCCCAAGGGCCCCAAAAACCCCTTGGTCCCCAGAGGGTTAAATATGAAAACAAATACATTATTGACATATACAAAGAATGCATACAATATCAGTGAAACAAAATGTAAATCTGTAACCAAATCATTAAAAATACTCTTAAATTAATTTAGAGAGACTAACTCTTTAAAACTCTAACTCTTTTTATCTTGTAACTGATTCCAATCAGAAGGATCAGCGTAACTAAACGCTCAAGCAACAAGGGAATTTGCAACCTCACGTTCCACAAGTCTTCAATACGTTTTAAGAAAAGCATTTCTACTGTTGGAAGGGATTGTAAAGCCCGGCTCGATCGACCCAATGGAGGCATTCGATCAGAGGGTGAAGGTCTCTGCGCGTTACTGTCTTTCCGCGTGGCAAAGTAATTTGATTAAATGAAATACGTTTCCTCATGTATATTCATCTGACCCCATAAATGAAAAAGGTTTTAATGATATCTGTGCATCATTAATTGTGAGCGAATGTTTGACTATTCTTTTTAACTCTTTACTGAAAATAATGTCAGAGTCGATTAGAATAAAATCAAATGTTTACAATTTATTAGGTCAGGTAAATGTAACATGCGAATTTCATAAACAGTTTAAAGATAATTGATACAAAACCTCAAATGCGAACCTTTAACATTATGAAATACGTGATGCTGAGTCTTGGCGACTCTCAGCATTCAAAGGCCAATTTGAGGTACAAATCGCCCTGATCCTTTTGCTGCATTTCATTATATAGACAGAAACTTCTTTCACATGGAAACATGTGCTAACAATGGAAATTTGCATTCAGAGGTTACGCCTTTTGAGAGCAGGAGACCTTTTGTCTCGGGAACACAAGAAAACAGGTAGATCCAAAAGCAGTATATTTATTGTTAGGGCAATCCAATTCGTAGTCATCCATGCAGGGTTCAAAATCCATATTAGCAGTCCAATAAACAAAGAAACAAGACAAGAACAGGCGAGAAACAACTTTGGAAGTGGAAGTGACATCAACGACTCCGTGACAAACACTAACCAGACAGGGTATATATACACACAGAAACTAACAATGTGATAAGGAACAGCTGAGTGCAATCACAAGTGATGAGAACAGACAAAGGATTATGGGGAATGCAGTTCCAGAGTGAATGGCGACAGTATGTGGAAGAGACCTCAAGTGGACACTCGGGGAAACACAACCCGGACACTGTGACACCTTATGCCTGGAAGACACACCCTACTCTGTAAGGAAGATATTTCTAAACTCTTAAGAACTTTAATAGCTTTAGTTTTACTTCTTTGAAAATGAGACACTGAGACATTTCAAATGATATCAAACATGTGTAATATTGTATGATTATTAATAGGGGTGTAACGATATTTGAACCGAACCGAAAAACCGCGATACACCACCCACGATACGTATCGCGATACTCTCATGGCGAACCGAACACGCCACACCCAGCCCCGGCTCATTGCACCTCATGTGTTATGTGTACACACAACGAATACAGGGCTGTTGCCTAACCACCATTAACCACATATAATCGCAATAAGCTCAGTGTTTTGTTACTTTTGATAATAAGCAAGGTGTAATCTTTCAAATTATGTCTATTTGATCACGAAATGCAAACAATAAATGCCGTTTAGGCGCTCTTAAATGTGGCGTGACAGATATCACTGTATGCATGCGGCAGCGCGGAGCGCGATCATCTCTTCCTCAGTTACAGAATAAACATGAATGGACACCCGAAGGTATGTTGAAAGATACAGTATACTTGCTGAAAGGCATCATAACTCGTGTAAACACTCAATCAGTGTTTCAACAGCGGAAATACGTCAATAAAACGCTTAGTTTTTCACATAGCTTTATATTTACCTCAGGCAAGTCATTCAGTGTCCACAGCTTGCTGGTTTGCTAACTCTTTCACTAAATAAATACTATATATTAGCCTATATATTATATTTTACTTAACTTGTTTATGATATCTTGATTATTTAATGTATGTTTAAAATAGTTGTCATGAAAATAACAGCAACTGTGTAAATTATTATATAACAATAACAAATTAGAGTAAAAACATGTTAATGCAAAAATTGCCTTATGTGCAGTTTACATGTTTTCATACAATTTGTTATTTGAGTTGTTAAGCTTTAATGTTATAGTAATGTGCAAGTAAGGGCTGTAGTTTACAGCATTAGCAGATCATTTTGTTATCCTTGAGAAACGTTTACTTGTAATTGAATTAATTTAAAGACAAGGACACAATTTGTTCATTAAAGCACTGTTTAATAAAAAATAAAAGCAATTTTAGCTTTCTAACCCAGAAACTCTTTTTGCCTCTCCTGCATTTTTACAAGATGAGAAGTCTCTGCCCCAAGTCCTCCCTCCAAAAAATTACTGGGCTTTGACTAAGGCTACGTTCAGACTGTCACTCCAAATCCAATTTTTTTGCATATCCGATTGAAATCTGATCTGATTTAGCAGGTGTGGATGGCAAAAAATCACATGAAATCCGTTTCAAGCTACATTCATATACGGTTTGAAATCCTATTCAAATCTAATTTCTAGAAATCCGAGTCTGTCGACCACTCTCGGATTTGCGTACAATGTCAACACGTCAGATGCTATTGCTGAAACTTGTTGTGGATGTGCTGTTTGCGCAAACATTTTAATATAATGAAGACATCTCCATGGGCCAGTGACGAGGTTTCTTCCCTCTTTCACTCCGAAGGGATGCATCTGTGCAAGCCAGCCTGGAAGAGACATACAGGAACTAAAGCATGTACCAAAAAATGCGCAGAAAATGGGGGAGAGGGGGTTCCACAGGTGGAAAATTAAAAACCTTAAAACTAAATACAAAGAAATAAGAGATGCAAATAACAAAAGTGGGGCAGGAAAAAATACTTTTCTATTATACGAACAGCTTAACAACATTTTAGGGAGAAAGCCAAGCATCTGCCCGTTGGTTATAATGGACAGTGCAGCGTTCGAAGAGGAAACAACCTCGAAAAACTTAAACGGTTAGTTCACCCAAAAATGAAAATGACGTCATTAATGACTCACCCTCATGTCGTTCCAAGCCCGTCAGACCTCTGTTCATCTTCAGAACACAGTTTAAGATATTTTAGATTTAGTCTGAGAGCTTTCTGTCCCTCCATTGAAAATGTATGTACGGTATACTGTCCTTGTCCAGAAAGGGAATAAAGACATCATCAAAGTAGTCCATGTGACATCAGTGGGTTAGTTAGAGTGTTTTGAAGCATCGAAAATACATTTTGGTCCAAAAATAACAAAAACTACGACTTTATTCAGCATTGTGCCATACGGAACCGTTGCCACTGAACCTACTTTAACGAAGACAGTGGGGCTCGACAGCCTTAGTCAAACGGGTTGGCGCGGAGAGATTGTAAGATTGTGGTTAGGTCACGTGAATTACGAGGAAAGAGCAATCTCAGCAGCAGGAGGGTGTAAAGGTCAGTAAGCTGGGCTGAGTTGAGTGGGGTGACTAGGGTTGCCAACCGTTCCGTATAATACGGAATCGTCCCATATTTGACACATAAAAGTCTTGTTCCGTATTGAACTGATACGGAACGCACTTTGTTCTGTATTTTTTGAGAATCAATTCAGTGCAAATCCATGACCGACAAATAGCTTCTAATATATGTCAGACAGACTATGAAGGAAGACATTTGTAGGCTATGATAAGAAAAAAAAAAACGACGGTGCGGTAGATACTAATTTCTCCCCCTGTTTGTTTATGATCAGCCGCGTAGCGTTTTTAACATCTTGGAACATCATCAGAGAATGCCCTGTAGAGTCTGGACTGTGTCAGTTGACTCCCCCCAACCTTCCCTTTCCTCAAGAAAGAACGTGGGGGTACACACACACACACACACACACACAAAGACTCACACACACACACATACACAGAACGGTGTTCTGTTACAAGACTGATTACTTTTACGACCGGGGAAGAATTTGCAGGGAACTCTTTCATGATTAACCTTTGATGCATACCATGATTAACCAAATTCATGTGTGGCACGTTTGGTCTCTATAAACTTCAATCTTCGTTCCCCATTTGTTAATTTACATTACATCTTGCTAACTTTGTGACGCAGGGGTATTATAAGAAATCTTGAAGGTTCTTTCTCTTAAACACCCAATGAACTGACATATTCAAATGTCCTGCGAGATTCACCAGAACACTTTACAACTTCGGGTTCAGGCTTCAAAGGAATTCCACGAACCCTTCCCCCCCGTTGTGTGCTCAACGCACGCAGATTCAAACACACACGAAGCTTTAATAAATTTCCTCATTTAAAGACATTTACTAAGGTATATTTGATCTGTTTTTATATTTGCCTGATTATCCACGTCATAGTGGGATATCTGTGATTTTATCGTACCTTTAAATGAAACCTAAGTATGTGTAATTTTGCAGTAAGCTGTATCTTTGTAATTCCTATACTTTTCATGTGGGTGTTTGGGATCAATGTAAACCTCGCGGTGTGTCCTAGCTGAATCCATATTGCAGATTGTGATGAAATGCATTTTACTATGTTTTATCATCTCTGGAGTAAAATGGACCACATGTTTAACACTGTCATAAAGCATGCAAAGTAGGCCTCGACAGGACAAAGAACCACTTTTGCCGCGCACTTTTCTCCCAGCTGATTGGTGCGTTCACGCCAGAGGAGGCGTGAACAGAAGTGTCTTTAAAGAAGACGCACCAAGCACCTCCTCTCTCTCTTCTCTCTCACCTCCGTCGATTCACCATGTAACTCTCGTGCTCCGTGATTCCCGCAGGAATCTTTTCTTTGTCTTTGTCTTTGTTTTGTTGAGTTTTGTTTTCCGTATTCGACTCTGTTCACTTCCACGAAGTGAAAGGAACTTAGTCTGAATTATTTATTTGGTAACTTTACGTCAAAGACCTTTAAGCCTTTGAAATTACGCGCTCCGGACACACCCGCAAACCACGTGACGCTCCAACACCACACACGCGCGCTCCTCGGACCAGCTGCAAACCATGTGACGCTCCAACGGAACACACAGGACACGCGGCGTGTCAGCAACATAAGGACCATGCAAGTATACTCATTTTATCGAGCTCTCAGAGCAGTAAGATTGTGTTTTTCCGTGTTGTCTCTCAAAGGTTTTAAAGTCTGTAATTTGCCAAACTCTGTTGATCCTTCGGGACCTTCCCAACTCTCTCTCTCTCTCTTCCCATCTTTTTCTTCACGCTCCCTTTATCTATGCATTCTCGTTCGTCGATGTTTTTATTGTGTTTGTAAATACATTTATTCTGTGTAACGTTAGTTCACCTGTATACGTAGTTTTCCGATATTAAATTCATTATATTCATTTTATTGATTCCGTCTCTTGCTCATTTCAAGTCACTTAAATGTTAAAGATCTTTGCTGCAAGCTTACAAATTAAAGATACCTTAAACAGTATCTTGTTTATGGAAAAGTGAGGTTGTTTCCCGAGGCCTGAGAAATTGCCTTTCTTGTCCTTCTACAAGGATAACTTTTGTGAGGATTGATAGAATACCGTACGGTCAGTTCGCTGGCGAACAGATTGTTTGGTAGTTGATTAATTCCATTAGAAGTTATTTATACTAGACAATTTATATGTTAATATTTTAATCATAACCCGTTTTGATTGAGGACTGATATACGATTGAGCTAATTTTAACCTGTCTGTAAAATATGTGTACATATACAGTTAATGATAATCCTTTGTGGTTAATTGTCTGTGTACATCTATGAATACAGATGCAGTTAATATACATAACGCCCTCTTTGGGCGATTTAAAATATGGTTATCTGGTCCAAACCCGTATGAATAATGAATAATAATTAATTGTTAATTATTGAATACATATTCCCCAAAACCTGACTAGATACTTTACACTCTTTTAATTGGTCGTTAGTCATTGTGAGTCACGTATCGTAGCAACGATGACGACAAGTGACAACAGCGGGAAATGTAGGGAAAATGAAAATGGGTAGGGAAAATGACTAAAAGAAAAAAGTCTAATTCTATTGAATAAGTTCGCACAAGGCTACCGAAAACTGTTGTTTATTTTTCTTCAAATGCAGTCTAAGCCGATGAGTTTTGAATGTTATATGTTGTATTTGTTTAAGTTAAAAATTAAATGTATTATAAACTAAACAAATCCATGGTTCATTGTTGGCAAAATGATCATGATAGCCTTTATATATCTATGTGGTTCAGTATTGTATATTGATTAGGCCTACTTTGCTATTCTATAAATATATAGGCCTTATAAGTTGTATTATAATATGCTATAATGTATGATAGCATACAATATTCACCAGAAGTCATCATTTCAGAGGTTATTTTTCTAAATCTTCTTCTGTGGGGGCATGTCACTACATTACACCGACTTTTTTATAGTACACTACTGAATGCCAAAGTTGCAAGTTAAATAAAACATTCTTTAGTAAAATTGTTGATTTGTGGCAGAAAATTTATCGTTTTGATTAATCGATAAATTAGTCAATAGATTAATCAATACAAAAATAGTCGTCAGTGGCAGCCCTATTATAAAGATTATTAAAGAGGAGAATGAAGACGTGAAGATTGAAGAAACATTCAGAGTGAAACATGAAGACACTTAATTTGTGTCCATCTGGACTGATTTCAGTCACAGTTTTCCTTCTTTCATACCTTATATATTTCTGAGTTATCTGGATTGAACTGTTTTATCTTTCCTCAGAGCATCAGGTCTGTTCAGGACGAGGTTTATTTACAGTAAACTGGATTAGATCAGAATAATTGTGCTCATACTTTCACTGATCAAGGGTTTACAGTGCGATCAGAGGACCTGGGTTTATACATTTCACATTTATTAATAAACTGACATTTATCAATTTTTCAATATCAATATTTATTTAACGATACATTTTCAATTGAAAGGTATTAACACACACATACACAATGATCTTACTGTCTATATGAGAATTCATTTATTTTGTTATTTCAGTGCCATAAGTTCAGCTGAAGTATTAATGTAAGATTATTAATGTGAAGAGAAAATAAGAGACTCTAGAACATCTCACTGTTACTGGTTTATCATGCGGCTCAAAGCATTATGGGTAGAATCTCTACAGTCTGTTCTCACTCATCAACACAGTTTCACTGATGATCTGTTAGATTTAGAGAAAAGAGAAAACAATCCAGTATAAATCCTAAACCCAGGATAGAGTGTGTGTGTGAATGTGGTCTGGACTGTGTGTATGAGGCTCGTTGTGTCAGAGACGCTGTAGAAGGACAGAGTTCCTGCACTGTGATCCACATACACTCCTATTCTGCTGTCACACACACACTTTCCTGTTCTACAGCTGATGGGCTTCACAGGGAGATAAGTCAATCTGTCATTGTGTCTGAATATGTATCTGGAGGGAGAGCACTCCAAACTCCAGGACTGATTATTATATCCAAACCAACACTCATTACCCCGTCCCTTCCTGCTGATGTTCTTATATGACACTGATATATACACACCAAACTTCCCACTCCACTCAATCTCCCAGTAACAGCGTCCACACACACTCTCTCTACACAACACCTGATCCACATCATCAAATCTGTCTGGATGACCAGGATACGGCTGGACTGGGGGAGTGCCAGTAATTACTCTGTTGTTCTCAGTCAGACGGAGGCGTTTACTCACAGTGTTCAGATCCAGACTGAGCGGAAGAGAATCTGAGGGAGAGAAAACACATCAGAATCAGGAATTATGAATCTGTCAGATCCGTCTAATATCCCGTGCAAATCATCATTATCATTATCCATCATCCAGGTCCCTCACACCCCCCTCTTAATAAAATATTGTCTAATCGTCTTCCCTGAATATTAATGTTGATTATTATTCTCTTTATTATAATTAGGTTTATTATTATATTTACATTATTCAAATGGTAGAAGGAGTTCACGTTTAATTTTATATATTTTTTTAAAGAAACTAATACAGCAAGTATCCATTAAATTGATTTACCAATGAGTGTATTACAATTTTTCTGAATTGCTAAAACACTAAACCAAATTCTCTGAACCAAATTCTCAATAGTTTAAACCAATTTGTTAAATAAATCACTCTTTCTGTAAAACATTAAACAAGGTCAGATAGTTAAAACACTGTTTGCAAATCTCCTGCACTCTTTTTTCAATTTTTCACATTCTCACTCACTAAAACATACTGTGATGCACTTATGTTTCAAAACGCTAAACACAGGCAGGCGAAAGTTAAACACAACTACAACACAGTTGTCATTGTTTACACACAACGACTCAAAATTGTTCGCACTTATTTCTAATGCTGTGACTAAACCTATAAATGTACTATAAACAAAAAATATAAGAGGGAGAGAAGAAAGAGTATGTGTGTAAGAGGAGAGTGAAGAGGAAGAGTGTGAGGAAGAGCAGGTGTGTGCTTGTGTAAGAGAAAGCGTGTGAGGAAGAGCAGGTGTGTGTAAGAGGAAGAGTGTGAGGAAGAGCAGGTGTGTGTGTGCGTAAGAGGAAGAGTGTGAGGAAGGTCGAATGATCTGTAGTTTTTATAATATTGACCCATGTGTGTACGATCTGAAAGCATTGTTTGATTTTCAGCAGATAAAATGGTTTTGAGGCGATAGTTTGATTTTGCCGAAAGAGTCAGAGGTTCTGTTAATGTGGTTTGAAGATCTGTGCTGCGTCCCAATTCGCATACTATCCGTCCTAAATAGATTTCGAAAATAGTATTAGTACGTCCCAAATCGTAGTATGTTGAAATAAGTGTCCCAAAGAGACCCGGATGGTCTACTATTTCCGGTCAGAATCCGAATAGCAGATCGATGCGCACTCTAACGGCTGATACTGTCCACAACCCATCGCGCGTTAGACGAGGATTCGGTTAGAACTACAAACACGAGTGAAAAGTGTAAAAAAAATAAATAAATAACTACAGACATGGAGGACGTGCGAGTCCGGTGGTTGTGTAGAGAGGTTTCAATAAAGGGTTTTGAGTGATTAATTATCAGTATCCAACCTGACGAAAATGTATTTATTCAATGTTGGATACATTATTATATTGCATCTGCAGCAGCATTGTGAACTTTTGTAAAGATACGTCTAGCCATTAACTTTTAAATGCATCATTACATTCAAATTGCAAACACATGAGGAGAGTATCCGCATGAAAGACCCACGACTGGCAGATGAACCTGCGACAACATTTCTCTCAGAAAGAGTAGGAAATTATATTAGATTAAATTGAGGATTTTAACTGAGTTTACGGTTACAGGATGATTGACAGGGAAGTTTACGGTGACCGGATGATTGGCAGGGAAGACAGGGTGATTGACAGGGCAGACAGGATGATTGACAGGGCAGAGAGGATGATTGAAAGGGCAGTTTACGGTGACAGGATGATTGGCAGGGCAGTTTACGGTGACAGGATGATTGGCAGGGCAGTTTACGGTGACAGGATGATTGACAGGGCAGTTTACGGTGACAGGATGATTGACAGGGCAGTTTACGGTGACAGGATGATTGACAGGGCAGACAGGATGATTGACAGGCCAGTTTACGGTGACAGGATGATTGGCAGGGCAGTTTACGGTGACAGGATGATTGACTGGGCAGTTTACGGTGACAGGATGATTGGCAGGCCAGTTTACGGTGACAGGATGATTGACAGGGCAGTTTACGGTGACAGGATGATTGACAGGGTAGACAGGATGATTGACAGGCCAGTTTACGGTGACAGGATGATTGGCAGGGCAGTTTACGGTGACAGGATGATTGGCAGGCCAGTTTACGGTGACAGGATGATTGACAGGGCAGTTTACGGTGACAGGATGATTGACAGGGCAGACAGGATGATTGACAGGCCAGTTTACGGTGACAGGATGATTGGCAGGGCAGTTTACAGTGACAGGATGATTGAAAGGGCAGTTTACGGTGACAGGATGATTGGCAGGGCAGTTTACGGTGACAGGATGATTGACAGGGCAGTTTACGGTGACAGGATGATTGACAGGGCAGTTTACGGTGACAGGATGATTGACAGGGCAGACAGGATGATTGACAGGCCAGTTTACGGTGACAGGATGGTTGGCAGGGCAGTTTACGGTGACAGGATGATTGGCAGGGCAGTTTACGGTGACAGGATGATTGACTGGGCAGTTTACGGTGACAGGATGATTGGCAGGCCAGTTTACGGTGACAGGATGATTGACAGGGCAGTTTACGGTGACAGGATGATTGACAGGGTAGACAGGATGATTGACAGGCCAGTTTACGGTGACAGGATGATTGGCAGGGAAGTTTACGGTGACAGGATGATTGGCAGGGCAGTTTACGGTGACAGGATGATTGACAGGGCAGTTTACGGTGACAGGATGATTGACAGGGTAGACAGGATGATTGACAGGCCAGTTTACGGTGACAGGATGATTGACAGGGCAGTTTACGGTGACAGGATGATTGACAGGGCAGACAGGATGATTGACAGGCCAGTTTACGGTGACAGGATGATTGGCAGGGCAGTTTACAGTGACAGGATGATTGGCAGGGCAGTTTACGGTGACAGGATGATTGGCAGGGCAGTTTACAGTGACAGGATGATTGGCAGGGCAGTTTACGGTGACAGGATGATTGACAGGGCAGTTTACGGTGACAGGATGATTGACAGGCCAGTTTACGGATACAGGATGATTGACAGGGCAAACAGGATGATTGACAGGCCAGTTTACGGTGACAGGATGATTGACAGGGCAGTTTACAGTGACAGGATGATTGACAGGGCCGTTTACGCTGACAGGATCATTGACAGGGCAGACAGGATGATTGACAGGGCAGTTTACGGTGCCAGGATGATTGACAGGCCAGTTTACAGTGACAGGATGATTGGCAGGGCAGTTTACGGTGACAGGATGATTGACAGGGCAGTTTACAGTGACATGATTGACAGGGCAGTTTACTGTGACAGGATGATTGGCAGGGCAGTTTGCGGTGACAGGATGATTGACAGGGTAGACAGGATGATTGACAGGCCAGTTTACGGTGACAGGATGATTGGCAGGGCAGTTTACGGTGACAGGATGATTGGCAGGGCCGTTTACAGTGACAGGATGATTGGCAGGGCAGTTTACGGTGACAGGATGATTGACAGGCCAGTTTACGGTCACAGGATGATGATTTTATAAAAGCTTTTATAAAAGCTACTTAACTGCCCTACCCTGTCTGTGAAACCAGGCCTACAAGTTTCATCTTGTAAATCTTTTTACGCACCTTAGAAGAGATATTGCTTCCAGCGCCCGATGTTCCTCGTTGAAAAACCGCTAATTTACATGATCAACTATGTTTTCTTTCACCTTCTACAGGAAGAACATGAACACACTCAGTGAGTTTATCTGCTTGTTTTCTTAGTGACTTACATTGTAGGAAGTCGCTCCTGGTTCTGGGAACAATGTTGGTGAAAATGACTGTGGAAATCAACAGACATGAAGAGTGTGATTATCATGTCAAGAGAAAATGATCCCTGCATCCGTTCCTAAGACATTTCTAATATGATCTTCTACATGATATGAGATGATGGAGGATCATTTCTGAGAGCAGAATCTCCAGGACTTTACCTCTGTCAGAGATCTTCTTGAGCTCTTCTTTGAAGAAATCCTCCAGTTTGTCTCTCAGCCGAAGGACAGATTCTCTCACGCCATCAAAAGAGGAGAGAGGACTGAAGGGATTGTCATTTACGTCTGTAGATTCAGGAGGAGCCGAGAGAGACTGGAAACTCTACAGAAAACAGAAATCAAAGCTCATCACCTCCACACTTCATCAATAACCTGCACTACTGTCAGATTTGTGCGGCTCTTGTTGATCTTTAATAACTCTCCTCAATCCAGCACTTTCACAACATCAGCTTCATTCTCATTTTCATTACATCATGTTAGAGCCACAAGTTCTAGTGTTTGACACTTACACTGTATGTGAACTTTCTAGAAAATCACTTGGATGATCAAACATCTGGCAATAATATAAATGTCAAGTGCCTCAATGGAGTCACGTTGAGTAAATTGAATCAGGAAAAGCCGGTCAAAGGCAACGAGTAGATTTTCCCTTTATTAATAACTTTTGAGCAGTTCTAAACTTTTGCCTCTGAAATTCACAAGGACTCTTAGGACATTATCCCAATGTCAGGGTTTGTGGTTTATATCAACAGATATGAAGCAGATATATCATGCTAGTGCAATACGTTCTAGCATTTGCCATTTACACTATATTTAAACTTTCTAGGAAAACACTTGGGTGCTCAAACATCTGGCAATAACATAGTAACAGATCAAGAGCATCAATGGCGTCAAACGGCAGGACTGAGTAGATTTGATTAATTCTGAAGTCTTTGACTCATTCTGTCTCATTTGACACGATCCCAAGGTCAGGTTTTGTGGTTTAAATACACTGCAGAAGATGAGAGTCTGACTGATGATTGTATAATAACCGAACACACAGATCAACACTTCAGTCAACGGCTCATTCTGCTCTCATGAAATGTTTCTCTGTGAGTCTCTTGCTCAAGTCCACTATGATCCTGTTCTTCTAGATCTCTGTTACCTGCAGGAAATGGATGTGATCCTGTGTGTGTGAAAGCTGCTCCAGCTCAGCGTCTCTCCTCCTCAGATCATTGATCTCCTGCTCCAGTCGCTCCAGTCGTCCTTCAGCTCGACTCACTGCAGTCTTTTCCTGGTCTCTGATCCGCTGTGTCGCCTCAGAGCGGCTTCTCTCAATGGAGCGGATGAACTTAGTGAAGATCCTCTCACTGTCCTCCACTGCTGTCTGTGCAGAGCGCTGTTAGGACACACATCACAATCACACAGTGAGCTTCAGTGAGTCCTGACTGAGACGTCTCAAACTTCTCTTCTTCTCCAGACTCACCTTATGAGACGCCACAGCCTCTCTCAGCTGCTGAAGATCTTTCTCTCTCTGCTGGATCCTCTGCTGGAACGACCTCTGCGTCTTCTTCAGCTGGTGCTAAAGGACAAACCAGTGACAGGAGAAACATCACACAAATCATCAGGTAAACAGATATAAATCCAGTATAGGTGAAGTCTGATTGGTTAAAGATCTTGCATGTTAAGGTTATTTTCATCAATTTATTTAATCAATTTTATAGGGATAGTTCACCCAGAAATGTGAATTCTTTCATTGTTTACTCATCCTCATGTCTTTCCATACATGTATGATTTTCTCTTGCATAACACAAAAGAATATATTATGAATAATGTCTCAGTTTCTAGGGCTAAAACAGAGAGGGTGAAAACAGACATTAAATATGTAAATGTATTCTAGTAGAGCCATAAACAAAATGATGAGCCTGTAAATAAGTATTATGAGACTCCTTCAAGTTCATACCTGTTTCTCTGTCCTCTGCACTGCAGCTGATACAGTGTCGTGGTTTTTATGTTCATCCATCGTACACAGGAGACATATAAACTTCTGATCAGTGCGGCAGAAAACCTCGAGGAGTTTATCATGTGTTTGGCAGATCATCTCCTGCAGTCGTCCAGTGGCATCAGTCAGATTGTGTCTCTTTCCTTTAAACCAACTCTCATGTTGTTCAAGGTGACTCTGACAGTAAGAGTTCAGACACCCCAGACAGGACTTGATGGCTTTGTGTTTTCTTCCAGTACAGACGTCACACTGAACATCTCCAGCTCCAGCGTAACAGTCAGCAGGAAGTGTAGTCTTCTTCAGTTTCTCCACCACTTCAGCCAGCATGGTGTTTTTAGCTAAAGCAGGTCTTGGACTGAAGGTCTGTCTGCACTGAGGGCAGCTGTAGACTCTCTTCTCATCCTCCTGATCCCAGCAGTCTGTAATACAGATCTTACAGTAACTGTGTCCACAGGGAATGGCCACTGGATCCTTCAGGAGATCCAGACACACTGAACACAGGAACTCATCCGGAGAAAACCTGGCTTCTGCCATTTTACTGCATAAACACAGAGAAACAAACACACAACAGCTCAACTACACTTCAGTGTCTCTTTCCCTGAACTGAAACTGTTTCTTGTTTCCTGGTTCTGTGTTTGAGTGACGTGTGCAAAACAGGCGTGTCTGTAAAGCAGCTTCCTCATTCCTGGTCCCACACACATTGTGTTTAATCAGTCTCAGACACACACTCAAAGAATAGAAGTTACAGAGAAGCAAGACAACACCCTTAATAGTTCAGTAATTCTGTCTCATAAATACTTCACTGGTACCGCAGGACTGAAAACTGTGTCCAGTTCCTCATAGGGCTGGGACGATACACCTATCTCCCAATTCAATACTATCATGATACTTGGGTGCCCATACGATATGTATTGTGATTTTTAAGAATTGCGATTCTACAAGTACAGCGATTCGATTTTGCAATGTATTGCGATTGTTCTGTTAATGTTTTTTTAATACTAGACCCTGGGGAACAGTTGAATCATACACTAATACAGACTGTACATGATGTATAAGATGAGTCATATTTACAAAAACAATTCCTCACATGATGACAAGGTTGGGATAAAATTTTACATAAGTACAGAAAAGCTGTACCTCATTTAGCATTGTATATGTGATAATATTGTGTACCTCACACTTAATACTGCTTGTCCAACATCATTTAATGTGATGTTTGTCATGTGCTGGACTGTCAGACCCTTTTGCAACTGCTGGTCCTGAAGTTTTCGGTTTGTCCCAGTGTTTTTGTGGTGAATTATATTCCTCATCATGAGCACGTGTGTTGATGATGCCATGCTATTTTGAAAATAGTTGTTTTTCTGAAGGCTTCCAAACAACTGCTCATCCACCTTAAAAATTAACCAATCAAAACAAGAACAGAAATAAGATATATGTTTGCACTTTGACATTAACTTTTTATCTGTTCATCTAAAATATAATGGGTTTAGTTCAATTGTAATGCATTTATTTAGAATTTCTCTAAAATTTCCATTATGTACTTCCGGTTAAAACATCTATTAATCTGTTAATATGAACGATTATAAAGTTTTAACATGCTATACAGACACAGATTTAACTGGCACCCCCTGCACGGACACATAGCACCCCCACCCCGTCTGAAATCAAGAGCTGGTTTCCTGCTGTAAGAAATTATAGTCTGCTCCGATCCAACTTCCACTCCAATATAGATATATTGAAATGTTCCTTCACTTAAAAGAGCTTATTTATCATAGAATTAATTCCTTACAATCTTAAAAGTATCACAGAGTCACGTTTATTACCTATAGCGTGGGAATGACAGCGGGTATTCAAGAACCATCTTGATTAGGGAGCTTCAAAGAGATGACATCACCTTAAACATTTGGCCATTCTTATTTGAAAGAATATCAAAGACATGGACACAGAGGTACCACTTTTAGTTCTCTTCAATTTACATTTAAGATAGAGTTTCAGCTCCACGCTGAGAGAGAAGACGAATTTGTTATTCTCAATTTACATTTAAGAGAGAGCTTCATTTACATGCTGAGGGGAAAGATAGATGTAAGACGGCATAAAATGTTTACGTTGGGATGAGTTCGGGGTTCATTCTGACGCGAGTGAACCCAAGGTGCTTCGTGTCCCTTACCACTGCTATGCTGTAATAAACTTCATTTTTGAGATCTTCGACATCTACTTCATTTTTTCTTACACTGCTGACAGTCCCACCTCTCCAGACAACCGAAGAAATAGCAAGGACCCACATTTGGAAAGATGAATGGAACCAGCTAAATACACGAGCCCTGGAATGGATGGAGAGAGGAATCACCTCGACTGAATGTCTCGCCAGTGGGCACGACCTCCCATGGCTAACCTGGAAGACCCTCAACAGATTACGAGTGGAACAGGGGAGGTGCAAAGCACTTATGAAAACATGGAACCACCAGACAGACGATGTCCCATCTACTGGTGTGTGAAAACGCCCCTCAGTGCAGCGCCCAGGACCTGGCTGAATTGGAAAAACAGGTTGTACCTAGACCATGGTGCCGAGCAGGTGGAGTCTTTATACCTAAAGAAAAAGTTGCTACAAGCATCAGTCAGTTTTGTCCTATTTCACTATTAAAACGTTGAAGACAAGATTTTCTTCAGCATTATTGCTCAGAGATTGTCAACCTACCTGTTAAAGAACTGCTTCATTGACACTTCAATACAAAAAGCGGGCATTCCAGGTTTTCCAGGATGCTTAGAACACATCATTGAGATCTAGCAACAAATTCAATCAGCTAAAAAGGAGAGGAAGGAGCTCCATCCTGGATTTGGCTAATGCATATGGTCCAGTGCCACATGAGCTTCTTTGGGCAGCATTTGATTTTCTCAGTGTACCGATGACAATAACAAATTTAGTGAAAGCCTACTTTGGAGATTTGCAATTTAGTTTCTCAACTTCAGAATTCAGCACTGCATGGCAATGCTTAGAGGTTGGAATAATGGCAGGATGCACCATTTCTCCACTGGCTTTTACCATGGCAATGAGAGTAATCATTAGGGCATTAAAATGGGTAGTACCACCAATCGGAGCATACATGGATGATATGACAACCATGACTACAACAGTGTGCCTGCACTAATCGGTTATTGGTAAATTAACCAATAACATTGAATGGGCAAGAATGCAATTTAAGCCATTAAAATGGGTAGTACCACCAATCGGAGCATACATGGATGATATGACAACCATGACTACAACAGTGTGCCTGCACTAATCGGTTATTGGGTAAATTAACCAATAACATTGAATGGGCAAGAATGCAATTTAAGCCATCTAAATCAAGGAGCATCTCTATAATTAAAGGCAAAGTAGTAGATAAAACATTCTTCATTAATGGTGAGGCAATACCAACAGTGTCTGAGAAGCCAGTGAAGAACACTAAAGGCAAAAAGAGGCAAAGAGAAACGCATGTTTTTAATTTAATTATGTTTCTTTGGACAATTTGTACTGTTTTAATTGTTTAATTTAGCTGTAATTTCTTTGGCAATACAAATTTAAAATGTCGCAAGAATAAGATTAGCCTAGTGTTTATTATTTTGCATCGCAAAAGAAATAAACTCTAAACCCGATGCAACCCTGTTTTAAATTAAAAAAATTAAACCTTGAAATGTTCGAACTTGGTTTCAAACTTAAGTAATTTTAGTGTTCTTTTACATTACACAATAATTTAGCAGACTAAAGACGAGCTTCTTCATTTTCATTTTCTGATGCAATCGGCTGACAATCTTCCTTCATCAGTTATTGTCGTTTGTGCAGCAGCTGCGGTTCTACAGGAATGTAGCAAATTTATGTTGTAATGATAATCAAACAAAACTCTTGACTTTAAATAAGTAAACAGATATAAACAGTTACCTATTTAAGCATCAAGGTGGGAAAATATAAACGCTGTAGGACAACATCGGTTAACAACATGTAGGCCTATGCTACATTGAGATTCGATCTCGGGTCTATTGAAGCTCCTCGAAGCTCGTGTTATTGCGTTGATCATTGAGCTACCGTATATAGGCTACGCTGTTAAAGTTGTAAAGCCTCATCGATGTAGCCTAAATGTTTTTATTGCAATGTTTTATGTTGAAATGTTTTCATTATTTATTCAATTACATTTCAGTAGCCTAATTTCAGTATTGTGATTATGAATTATTTTAACTACGTTTCACTTGTTGAATTCTTCTGCTAACAGCTTTCAATCGCTCTGAATCAGCCGCGGTGCGGCAGCAGATTACGCATTAGAGAGAATAAACCGGAATAAACGAACACTTTTCAGAGTCTATGATTGTAGCGCCTCTTAGCGGTAAAAGGCAGCAAATACACCACACATTTTACCGCCGCGGTGGAACGGCTGATGTGGGCATTGTCATGGCTTGCCTCGACATTTGCGTTTGAATAGCGTGCGTCCTCCGTGGGCGTGTCAGATTAACGCGTAATGAAGTGTAATGAGCTGGGAAAAAAATACTGACAGCACTCTCTTTTCATACAGATTGCATAAACTGAGAATATTTGTTTTTTATATAAATTACTTCATTTAAAAGAAGAGAATTCAAGCTTCATAAAGAAAAATCTCTCGTACCTGTGTGACAAGTAATCGCGGAGTTACAGTTAATCTTAGGACGCGTTTCAGAATGGACTTCACTGACAGAGAGAACGCAGAACTCGCATCATGTTTGTTTTTCTTTATTTGGTGAAAAGCACAACACTTTGTTTTTATTGTGAGTATCCACAAAAAAAATAGAAACTTAACAGGATATGGAAGCTTTAGCTTAAGTTCTGTCAGGAAGACTCAATCAGCGCGCCATGTATTACCTCATCCCCATCCAATCAGGTGTTAACAGTCACAGTATATAAGATTGGTACTTACACTTGTCTGAGTTCGCAGATGCTGACGCTGCCATTCACCTCCATCCTCCCCAACCACCACAAAGACGGTACCTTCCCCTCCATCCTCCCCATCACCACCACCAGGATGGTCCCTTCCTTACCTCCAGGGGGTCGGCTGCGCCCCCGCCTTCATCTCAGGCGGGACATGCAGATTCGGCTAACCTCGCTTTGCTCGCTAAGGACGGGGCCTACGCCAAAGAACTCATAAATTTATGCTTGCTGAGCTGTCAATAAATGTATATAGCTTTTCAATTTATCTCCCGAGTCTTTCTGGTAGAACTAATGATGTATAACACTTAAATGTAAGATCAAAATCAACCGAGTATTTTGAGTCTCTTTTGCACTGATAAGAAAAAGCGAGCAGATCACGCCAGCGTGATTGCCGACCCCAGAGAGTTAACCGATGAGTTTAAGTGCGCCATGGTCAGACTGGAAATGACATTAGTAGAGTCACGTGACGCATGTGTAAGGGAGGCAGCACCTGTGTTAAAAAATGGAAGAAAGTGGTCAGCAAAGAAATCTGTGGTAGAGGCAAAGGCTGCCCTTCAAATTGGTGATATCGTGGGGCAAGGACAGCATGGAAGAGGGGGTTTTGGGCTCAGTTTAGCTCCTCCTAAATGGCACAAGGCAGGCCCAGCTCAAAGGAGGAAGCTGGTAGTCAACGAGGTGTGAAAGCAGGAGGAGAAGATGAGGTGTATAAAGGCCATTTCCCAGGCCAGGCAGGGAGAATGGATGAGATGGGAGAGTGTGGAACATCGCAAGATGGGCTGGCAAGACCTATGGTCAATGGAACAGAGTAGGATCAGTTTACTTATCAGGTCAACATATGATGTTCTCCCATCACCACAGAACCTAAACCTCTGGGTAGGAGAGGATCCCTCATGTCCTTTGTGTTCATCACCTGCCACATTAAGTCACATTTTGACAGGATGTAAGGTGGCTCTTAGCCAAGGACAGTTTACTTGGTGCCATGACCAGGTACTGTGATGTTTGGCTTTAGCATTGGAAGACAAGCGTAACATGACCAATAAGTTGCCACCTGTTCTAGCAAAACATTACACACAGAAGACAGTATTCCTCCGCCCAGGCGAGCAACCACCAAGAAAAGGTGTTAAAACCAATTCTCGCCCAGGACAACTGGAAGCTGCTAGAGACTGGAAAATGCGGGCAGATGTTGATCAATGGCTTATTTTTCCACCTGAGATTGCTACCTTGTTCACTTGATAGAGTTAACAGTGCCATGGGGGGATGCTGTGGATGAGGCGTATGAGATGAAGAAACTGCGGTATGCTTATCTAGCCACTGAAGCAGAACAGCGAGTATGGAGAGTCCAGGTTTATCCAGTGGAAGTGGGTTGTCGAGGATTTGTGGCACACTCTACAACCCGGTTCCTCAGAGACGTCGGATTCAGTGGCCAAGAGTTGCGTCGCACAGTGAAGAACTTATCTGAAGCAGCAGAGAGGAGCAGCAACTGGCTGTGATTGAGACAGAAAGATTCTGGCTGGCTGTGTACAGGCCACCACACTACGGTTTCGAAGAATTCTTGAAAAATTTGAAGAGTCTGTTGGATTATTTGTATAGTTTGCATAGTTATTACAATCCCATGTACTGTATTTTGCATGAATGAGGATTTGTGTTGGACAGATATTGTTGTGTTTTGCGGAAGGTAGTATGCCATACAGAACCATTGCCACTGAACCTGCATTAACGACGACACTGGGGCTTCAACAACCTTAGTCAAACGGGTTGGCGCATATGGTCGGTTGTTGTGAGTAGATAGTATGCCATATAGAACCATTGTCACTGAACCTCCTTCAACGACGACAGTGGGGCTTCGACAGCCTTAGTCAAACGGGTTGGCGCGTATGGTCGGGTTGTTAGGTAGTATGCCATTTGAAACTGTTGCCACTGAACCTGCTTAAACGAAGACAGTGAGGTTTCGACAGGCTTAGTCAAACGAGTTGGCGCGTATGTTCGGGTTGCGGTGAGATTGCGGCATTAGAGATTGTGGTTGGGAGATAATGGTTAGGTCACATCAAGGGTTTATGCCACTGAACTACGAGGAAGGAGCAACCTCAGCAGCAGGAGGGATCTCAAGCATAATAGAACGATAGAAACGCCTGTACAGGTAAGTAAGCTGGGCTGAGTTGAGTGGGGGACGGAGGGGGGTGACTCTGGGATGCCAGAATCACTGCCGAGCCCTCTTGAGGTGTCGTGGGCTAGTCAACGAAACACTGAGGATGGAAGGAGCCCACTTGAAGACCCCAGAGATGTACCCTACTTTGCTCAATCCAGACAGTTGTCATGCTGATCCGCAGGGGAGACCGCATTGTGGTTGATCCCCGGAGCCAGCATCGCAGCCGTTGTGTGTGCTGACGCGCCAGGAAATATACTTAAGCCATTAACACCAGACAGAAGGATATTCACATCACCATATGGAAGGAAGCATAAATGGATGGAGACGCATAGGTTACTGTAAAGCTACGTCTTAGTTGGTGCTTATCTTGGTGAAAGCTGAGTGCAAATCAGCATGAAGTTTTAACATCTACTCTCGTGTAATGGAAATCATGCATCAGTTCAGTGGGGAAACGTGTATTTCCACAACAGCACAGTCAAAATTAACCATGTCAGTAGATGTTAATTGTGAGGTTCCTGGAGTTGTTGACAACTACAAGGTATTTGAAGGACAGCTTGTCACAGCAGAGGTAAAAGTGGACTACTTGTCTCCGAAGCAGCATGTAGTGCCAAATGTCAACCTTGGAACAGTAAATACAAGATGCCAGCAGAGAGGGGGCGTATTGCAAAGCCGCTTCAGTTGCAGCAGTTTTGCAATCAAATTTGACTGTGGAAGATACTAAAGGCAAAATTTAAGATTTTGTCATTGATGACTTTGTGCTGCGCCAACTATTGAAAGTGTCTTTGAAACTGATGTTTTGGTCGGAAAGCTGCTTGTCGAAGAGTGGTGGACTTCGTGGTGGACTGGCTCCCTGGAAGTATGGTATTCACATTGTAAAACTAATGCTAATGCGAATGTTACTTTAACTCACTCCTGTTATTTGTCATATAAATAACAGGACTGAAAGTAACAGAATTGAGTTTTTAAGCAAAAAAACTATCAAATACATGACAAATGACCACATAGCATACATGCTAATAGCATAAGGACACTGAGCAAATTCTAGTGACTTACTAAAAGTTAATATTTTTAAAATCAACAAATAACATCACAGAAATAATTTAGGTAACAGGACTGTATGTTGAGATTGACCTTCTCAGTCATAGTTACAAATTCCTCAAATATACAGATAATAAAATGAGAGGACTTACCTTACTTAGATGATGCAACTTCCTGTTGAAAATGTGTCTTGTGGAATGTTCCAAGTTTTTCAGAGGGGATGGGGGGTTTGGGGATGTGTTAGGGTAACAGGACTGAGTGAAAAGCCAGGGACATGACTAAAATGTGTATTTTAGATAAAATATTTTTTTCTCATGAAAAAAACAAACATTTTAATGCATAGATTGAATATAATGTCACACAACAATGAAAAAAAAAAAAAAAAGATTTCTGAAGGATTTTAATCATTATATTTCATGGTAAAATTTAGAGCATACAACAAATGCTATGTTCTAGGTTGTTTTTATTAATGGTTTTAATTATGCATTTCAAATTATGAATTTCAATTACTTGGATTACATTTATTATAAAATATCACTAAATTGGGCTATTTATTTATGATTTTGTGACACAATTACATCAGTATAGCTGCTCAACTCATCTGTCAGTCACTAATGGAGGTGTCACAACATTCAGCGACATGTTCCATGACTCGGTGTCAGTGTTTTGCAACAATGTCAGTGGCAACACTATCCACTGGCACATGCCAATGAAGACCGGATGCATCACTAAGCATACCAACATGTGCCATTGGCTTCTGTGCGTCAGATGCCATGTCACTTAATTTTAAAACCACCAAATTAGCAATGATATTATACACAAATCCTCTAACACCTTACAATCTCTTACTGTACAAAATCTATGCCCCTAACCAGCTCAGGTTCAATGGCAAGCAGGGAAAGTGCAGGAAGCCTGCAAGTGTCATTGTTGTCCTAAGTTAATTTTTCACTCGTTTTAGAGTAGAACAAGACCTCTCTCCTTTACAGTTAGACACTGGCATGGTAAACAGTCTCAGTGCAACAAAAATATTAGGACATGTTGTCTTAAGTCCATTACGATCAACAATTTGCAGCAGCTCTGCTGGTGACGTCTTGTCTTTGCTAAAATGTCGGAACTGAATGAGTTCATCAGCCAAAGCTTTTTGTTTATTTGTACTGACTTGGATTGCGGCTACCTTGTATGGCACCGTGTCATGGAGCCGGTTGACACGTGGAGAGTGTATCAGTATCAGTGGAGATAGCAGGTGTGCCTGCTGGAGCTGTTGCTGGCTCATTGGGAGCTGGGTCATGAGGGACCCAAGGGATGAAAACAAAACAAAATCCCCGTTCTGAATGATTGCAATAGAACTCACAAAAGTGAGGACGGAGATTTTCTGATCTTTTGGCATGGTTTTTGGAAGACGTTGTAGGCATGTATGTAACCATGGCATGCCCCCCTCTTTGTACTTTTGCATGTGTTTGGCATATGTCAGATTGCTTCTTTCCACATTGGCACAGATGTCCCCCATTAGTGCCGCTGCCTGAGCTTCAGTGGATGGCATCTCAGTTTGACTATATAGCTCGATATAGTTTCTTTAGTTCCATTTTGCCTTCGGATGGCGATTCTCATCCCAAAAGACAATTGATGGAAAGTACTTCAATTTGGAAAGGGCCAGCTGCAGGCACTGCTGGACGTCCTGACCCGCCGCCTCAACAAGTTGTACCGCCCTTTTGAAGGTGTGTGGGTACTTGAAAGCATCCCGATTCACCAGGTCCTTGCTGAAATCGCTAACGGTCCTGCACCCGACTAACTTTCCAAACAAAGGGGGGGTCTGCTCTTTAAGTGAATGGGTTGGGATACGATCATTACGTTCGTGCAAGTCACTTAAAAGGACTTGCACAAGGGATTCACCAATGATGAGTGGTGGTGCCTTCAGTGAATCGGTTAGCGGGAATATCCTCATCACTCTCATCTGTTGAACTGGGTCATTGAACCAGGTGCTCAGCGGTGGTGGACATTCTACGCCCTTCTTCAAGAATTTCCAATGGTACTTGTCTTTAAAGACAATCAACAGAAATTGGGACTGCGGCATGTTATCCACCCTGTTGCAGAATACCTCACTCAAAGCCTTTTCAATCTACTAACAGAATGCAAAGGACAGGGAGGGTACATGAACAGTTGGACTGCCTTCCAACTTGAGTTGGCTCTCGAAGAGCTTTTCTTTGGAAAGCCAAACAACAGAGCTTCAGTGCCGTTCTTTGTGAGCTTGGGCACGAATGGCACTAACCCAAACAGCCTAACTAAAAGGAGAGGCTTTCTTGGCTTGTCTCCAGCAGGAAGTGCAAGCGTGGGAGATGTTTCCACAAATGCTGGATATTTCGCATCCCGGTTTTGATAGACTGCAGGCCTGCGTTGTATAGACTCTTCCCTCACTCGCTCTGTGATGGGCCCCCATTAGGCTGGATCAGCAGGAACAATGTACCGCTGCTCGGTTTCATCATCCTCCTCCGCCTGGGTGGAGCTCAAGTCTTGCCATTGGTCGACTGTCTCCTCTGGTTGCTGAGGTTCATTAGGTGCACTGCTGCTTCTTTGATCAGTGGCGTCTTCACTGGCGTTGCTTGGTTGTTCAGCCTGTGGAATGTTGGTCCACTCCTCATCAATGGCTATGCAAAGTTGCTGGATATTGGCAGGCCCTGGAACACGCTCTTCAGAATTTCTGCAAATTTCTGTTATGTCTTCTCTTAATGTACAGTAGCAGTTAGCAATTGAATATACAGTATAACTAACATAGGGAAACCAATACTTAAGTAAAATACCACGTAAGGGCTTCCCTCACTCTCTCTGGCCCTGCACAGTTGATGCTCTCAACTACTTCCTCTGGCTGTGGTGAATCAATCTCTTGCATGCACTGTGGACCTTGATCTTCTTACACCTCACCCTGAATTTCACAAATATTGCGAAGCACACAGCATGCAGTAATAACTGTGGGAACATTTCTCTGTATTACATGTGTTTTACAGGCACATGACCATACACAACACAAAAACGTGGTAATATGGTTCATAACCAAGATTAAGGTGATTAAAGAGTACTGGATTCTCAATACAATACATAAAATAACTTAAAACATTACAGGGACCAACATGGTTTAGAAGGACTTTAATTACAACTTTTTTTTACAGTTTTAACCAATTATACTGGAAATGCAATAAATGCTACAACATGCAGAGAAACTGGTCTATAAGGGGTGGTTCACCCCCCAAAATCCGTATGTTTCAAATCCGTATAATTTTCCATCTTCATCTCAAAAGGAGATGTTTGGGTTCCACTGTAGATATAAAGTCATTCGGGTTTGAAACAACATGAGGGTCTGGAAATTACATAATTGTAATTTTTTTCGGACAAACAATTCCTTAAGGCAGCAGTTTAACTAATCTAGAAGTTTAACTGTTCTTTAATGTTTTTTGCTACAGAATGAAAATAACAAAAACAACAACCAAGTAATAATCCTAATAGAAAAGGCATCAAATGAGACATTTGATGTAACATCACTTATTTTGGGCTTTCCTTTTCAAGCTAATTCCTCGATTTCTTACAAAATCTCTGATGTTTTGTACACTGCGCCTTGCCAAAACAGGATCCTCAGCGGTCTTACACTGCTGGCATTCAGTCTGTGTGGCCAGTTTTCCTTTAGTTATATGTGCCTTAAAATGTTTCATTACAGCTGCAACTTCAGCATTTGACCAGCACACTTTTTGCTTTTTTTTTGTAGTTTTCTCAATGAGTTTCTTCTGAACACCTGAAAGAAATCAGTTATACACTGATTAGGAAACACAGATGCAACTCAATCTTCATAAAATGACAAATACAGTATATAGAAATTGATAATGTCAACTGGTTATACACCTGATAACTAAAAATTATATTTCAAACAACATATTCAAATTATTATTCTAGAGATGAAATGTTGTAGTCTGTTAAACACCTCCTTTTTAAACTTATGTTCATCAGTCATTTATCAGTTTTTGGCGAACATGAAAATGATCAACTTATCGGTATCGGACCATATTACAATGTTGGTGCATATGAATATGTTCTTTTTCTTAGCAGAATGATTGTTCATATTGCACAACTGATTTCAACATTGATAACAATCAGAAATGTTTCCTGAGCAGCAAATCAGCACATTCAGCGAGAGTGCCCTCTACAAGGCAGGCCTAATGCAATGCTATGAACAGGGTTCGTACAAGGTGCTTAAAGTACTTGAATTTGACTTTTTGAAATTGAAGTCCTGGAAAATCCTTGAAAACAGCCATATTAACAAAGAGGTACTTGAAAAGTGCTTGACTTATTTAAATGCAATAAGTATGAAATAAGTTTTTTTTCGAAAAACACAAATACAATCTTTTAATGCAAAATTAACACTTAAGGCCGTCTGATAAACCCCTATCAGACCTTTTCTCGATAAGTACGAATCAATCCAAACCTAGCTTTAGCTGGACAATAACTTAATTCTAGAGCTGCTGTAAAGCCAAAACTATCTCTGTTACTTTAATTTCCAATTATCAATGTAAAGCTGCTTTGAAACAATCTATTGTTAAAAGCGCTATATAAATGAAGGTGACTTGACGGAGTCCGGCAGAAGGGAAAGGCTGTCTCCAAGCAGAGGTTGGCTCACTGGATTGTGGATGTCATAGTCTTATAGTCTTTGGGTGCTTCTAAATATCCATCCTCGTCTCCTCGCTCCTCCATCCTATGACCCGGAAACCGATCGAGCTCAGCCATCTTGAAGGACATCTTAATTCTCTAATTGCACCGGAAGGATCGAAGATCGAGGAGTGAGGAGGCTTCCTGAGGAGTCATGAGTTTTCATGAGTTCACATCTACATATAATAATTATGGTTAAGGTTATGCGGATTTGGCGTGCTGTCCGGGTGGAGGAGATGGAACTAAGTGAGAAGATGGGGTGGAGGTGGGATGCTGATAAACTGTCAAGGAACAACTGTGGGTTCTGTTGTGATTTATCCTATCCTGATTTGATTTCAGATTGAACTCCACTTGCGCTAATTGGGTTAATTATCTGCACCTGCTCCTCCCGAACCTTGTTAAAGGGATAGTTCACCCAAAAATGAAAATTAAGTCATTAATTACTCACCCCCATGCTGGACCAACCCCGTAAGACCTTCGTTCATCTTCGGAATACAAATGAAGATATTTTTGATTAAATTTGAGAGCTGGATCACTCCTCCATAGGCTTCATAAGGGAATACTTTTTGTGCGGAACACAAAACAAAAATAACGACTTTATTCGACTATTCCTTTTCTTCCTTGCATGCGCGAGAACTGAACAAGAAGTAGTAGAAGAAGAACGTCCTCTTCTCAGTTCTCGCGCAGGCGTCGTGGAAATCTCTTGAACTCTCGTCTCAGGTCCACAAAGAAGGAAAGGAATAGTCGAATAAAGTCGTTATTTTTGTTTGTTTTTCCGCACAAAAAGTATTCTCGTCGCTTGATAAACTTATAGTTGAGCCACTGTAGTCACTTGGACTATTTAAACATTTTCTTCAATGACTTTCTGGGCCGTCAAGTTTCTATCCCTTAAAGAAGCCTATGGAGGAGTGATCCAGCTCTCAAATTTAATCAAACATATCTTCATTTGTGTTCCGAAGATGAACGAAGGTCTTACGGGGTTGGAACAACATGAGGGTGAGTAATTAATGACTTAATTTTCATTTTTGGGTGAACTAACCCTTTAATAAAACATAATTTATTGACTAAACGTGACGCACACATAAATTCTCCTCCCCCTTCACATCAGTCACAATAATTTTAATTTATACTTTACCTTTTCAGTTTATATAAACCACACATCTCACAAATTTCAACAGGGTATCTTGCTTTATTATTATTTATTATGAGTTTCTTAACCAAACTAATATAACATAAGGGTAGATAGCGCAGCTGATGACGCTGTGAAGTGACGCTCGAGTGATCAAGTATTCCACTGTATAAAAAAGCTTTCATGCGATTCCTCCATCCTCATTTCCTTTCCTTGCAGCCTTCCCTCGCTACCTACAGGGGGTGGAGCTGAGACCCGAGGAAAGGAAGCAAGGATGCACTAATAAGAATTGAGAAGCACCCTTAGTCTTAGGATAGGAGAGCTCACTCCACTCTTGAGTGCCTCTTCCTGGGCGTTAAACCATTGGTTAATATGATTTGAGCTTGGTTATGCATGTTTTGGAGTTATTTTGAATTTAAGTTGAAAGAATATTTATTGATAAAATCTAGTAGTTTAAAGGTACTGTATATACAATTAAAAATAATAAAAAATCTCCCAAAAAATTGCATTAAAAATAGGAAAATAAAATTATAAAAAGGAAAGGAGACAAGTATTAGACAGCATGATTACCTTGAGAATCAACCACAGTGGAAGCTGCGATCCGTGATTCTTTTCCTGGCGTATCATCTCTATCGGAATCATTCTCCATACAATTCAGGAAAGGTGCATTACGCCTGTGAAGTGAAACATTCACATTACTTCTCAATAGGACAACACTGATTAAATTATGGTATTTCTCAACCTTTCCTTCCTTTTGCTTGTTTCATCATTGCCCTCATCTTCATAAGTTACCTCAGATGTATGGAGATCTGAGGTTTTTTTTTTGCGTTTATTTTGTGCAAATTCTCTGATTTCTCTAGGGATTCTGATATGCATATTATAAGGTCCTTACCTGGGTTAAACCATCTCTACACTCCCCAACCTCACAATGTTCAGTCACTTCAAGGACACCACAACAAGTTATGGTTAATTTATGGTACTATACAGTTTTTTTTCTCAATATTCTATGTTTGTTCACATTAAAAACACTTTTAAAAGCTTGACACTACACCCACCATCTGTGCTCACTCTGCTGAACAAATACTTTATCTACAATGGAGGAAGGGCATTGCAATTGGCCTTTATCACACTTCCACGCTCAAAAAGCAGAAGCTTCAAATAGTAGCGTAAAATAACTTCAGTATCAGTGACTCCGATTTCCAGTGATTTCCAGCCTAGAGTCGATTACTCAAAAATAACTGGTTTGATCATCTTAAACAGGTCATATCCTCTGGGGTTGAGTGCAATGATTGGTTAGCATTATATTGTAAACAAAAAATGGAGATTAATCATAATAAACATGTTCACAACAATAAAAATAATAACAGTTTTATAGGCACAAATAATAATAGTTTTATAGGCACAAATGCTCGCCTTGCGAACTCTCCCGTTCATCAAAATGAACGAAACTTTTTTCGAGTCATTGTCTCGTTCATCAAAATGAACGAATCTTTTTTCGAGTCATTGACTCGTTCATCAAAATGAACAAATCTTTTTTTGAGTCATTGATGAACGAGTTTGAACAGGAGAGTTCGCAAGGCGAGCATTTGTGCCTATAAAACTTTAACTTTTTTATTTATTTTTAAAATGACAGATCGTTTCGCTAGATAAGACCCTTATTCATCGTCTGGTATCGTTTAAAGCCCTTTGAAGCTGCACTGAAACGGTCATTTAGACCTTGAACCGTTTGGCTCCCATTGAAGTCCATTATATGGAGAAAAATCCTGGAATGTTTTCATCAAAAACATTAATTTCTTTTCGACAGAAGAAAGAAAGACATGGACATCTTGGATGACATGGGGGTGACTAAATTATCAGCAAAAGTTTTTTAAAAAGTGAACTACTCCTTTAATCTGAGCCATATACAATCTGCTGCAATGTCTAACAATTGACAGAAGTGTCTTGTTGGCAAATACAATAATTGAAGCAGAGGACTAAGCAGCAGAAACATGGCAACAGAAAAGAGATAAAGGTTGTCACACATATCTCTTTCATCCTTTCAAAACAATGGGACCAGTATATAGCATTCAACCCGTCCACTTCGGTCAAAGAATGAGGCATGAAAGAATGAAGAGAAACAAGTCTATCAGAAATCCCTATTATACCTTGTGATGACAACCTTGTCGTCACTCAAAGACAAATATGCTACTCATTCCCATAATTTCAAAATCCCTATCAGTTCATAGTGGGGCATCAGTTTAAGGATATGTCATCAGCCAATAATAAAAGTATCCACCTGTTTCCGCCGGGGGGCACTACTGTAAAAAAAATAAAGTGGGTGCAACTTCCGGTCAGGCAGCGGAAGTAGCATACCAATGGTATTTTGTGTGCTATTTAGCGAAGAGGCAAGGTGTTTCTCGGATAATGTTTTACTATTTAAACTAAGTCGCAAACCTTTATGAGAGATGTCGTTACCGAGCTCAGGGACAACATGTGCTGTTCGCTGTTGTATAGGCCTATAACCGGACTAAACTAATTCAGTGGCAAATTTTATTATCCAACAATCTTAGACTAAAGATTTTAAGTGAAGGCTACTGTGAAGCAATATATTCAGAACATGAATGACTCACAGTAAACATTTCATAATATATATATAATATAATATAGGCTATTTATATTTCTCAGGTCTGTGAGGCAAGTAGACTATGCTGAGTTTCGGTTCATTTATGAGACGAGCTGCAGTTCAGGCGCCGGCGCCTCCGTGTCTTGATTATTGTCTGCTATATTTACTTATTATTTTTTAAATCCAGGTAATTTGTTGATGAAACATTGATTAAAATTAAGATACAAATACAAAACGAAATTAACTTTAAATAAAGGCTTACTTTCTGTTTGAGGTCTCTGTGAACCTTTTAAAGCAGTCTTTTAGTGCCGCTTTCAGAGAACTGTCACGTCCGTAACATTGTTTTTTCCTCATAAATGCAAACATGAAAAATAAAATAAAATGACTATTTTATGTTCTGTGGAGAGCCAACCCTTCTTCATCCGGTGGGTAGTATTACTTTAGGTTTGCCGGCTCGCAGCTGCAGGTTCAAGAGCACCGCAGCGCATATCTTCAAGTTTAGCCATAACCAAACGTCCAGTTTAACTGCCACAAGTTGATCTTCTTGTAATAAAGAACTCGTCGCGGAAAAACATTTTCGTTGAATTTTTAATTGATAAAAAGTGAAATAAATTAAATAATACATTTTAATATAAATATTAATTATTAATCGATAGTCGAATGAATGAATGAGTATCACGTCTCGCAAAAGTGGAAGACGCGCCCACTTTTGACGCAAGGCCTCATGGGACGTAGGAAACTTGTGGATCTATAATCATGTAATAAAATGAGTGATTAATGAGTCAAATCAAACTTTGTGATGTAGGTAGTTTGGTCTCGTCCACGTGAAAGATTTCAGATTCTGAGCCGGAAAAATATGCTTTAAAAACAAGTAGGTGTTGTTGTTAGAGGTTTTTTGAGTGATGAATTGCCACTATCCGAGATCATATATCGCTTGTGCTTTTCTCCTTGCATGTGCAAGTCCACGGCCTTAACACCCATAGAGCCACATTTAAAGCATTTCTTACTAATGCTGCAACAGCTTTCAAATCATTTCGTGTTACTGGTTTTAACCAGTCCAAGAATTTAATATTTTCAGGCCACTTGCTGGTAAATTTACATTTCCCCTATTACTTCTTGTCCAACTAATCACAACCAAATAACTCTAGCAGCTCAGTTATGCAAATCAGTAACCATCACAATCTCCAGCCAATCAAAATCATGTTTGCCTATTCCAAACGTCTTTGTTTACGCTCCAATTTTTAAAGAAATCTTTGCAAACAGTTGACTTTCCTCTCCTCGTTAATTTTCAAAACACAAATTGATGAAATCTGAGAGCTTTTTGTCCCTCCATTGACAGCTACGCAACTTTGACACTTCAAAAAGTTATAAATAGATTGTAAAACGAATCCATATGAATTGAGTAGTTTAGTCGAAATTTTCGAGCAATATTAGACGATAATTTTATGAACAGACACGAATAACAGATGAACAGATTTAATCCAGGCATTTATTCACATATGTATAAACATAAACAGAACCTCAACCGAACCTGCTTGATGTGCGAGAACAAACCTCATTGGTTTTTGCGAAAGGTCAAACGTGCTACGTGACACGAGAATGAACCTCATTGAGTCAAGCAAATATCCGCTTCCATTTTTGTCCATTGATGAATGTTTATATGTGAATAAAAGCCTAAATTCAATCTGTTCATCATATTAAGTGATCGCGTCTCTTTAGAAAATTTGGACTAAACCGCTCAATTTATATGGATTCGTTTTACAATCTCTTTATGAACTTAGCCTCTAAATGGGAGTAGCGTCAAAATGGGAGTTGCGTAGCTGTCAATGGAGGGACAGAAAGCTCTCAGATTTCATTAAAAGGATCTTTGTTTGTGTTCCTAAAATGAAAAGTCTTACCACTTGTAAAATTTTCATTTTTTGGTGAACTAACCCTTTAATGCGTTTAAAAGCTATGCATGCACAGGTGATTTTTTAAATTGCTCCTTATCCTAAACCTCTTAGAACACTGCGATTTCACTGCGAATGAGTTTGCAAATGACTTTTCAGATCTATGCGATGTGTGAATCTCTTCTCACACTAAAGATATGTGGATCCCTCCAGTGTGAGTTTTCATGTGGCTATAACGGGTTCTCTGTTGTGCAAATCTCTTTCCACACAGTTTGCAGGGGTAAGGCTTCTCTCCAGTGTGAACTCTCATGTGAGTCTTAAGATTTCCTTTTCGATTAAAGGTTTTTCCACACAGTTTGCAGGTGTAAGGGCTCTCTCCAGTGTGAACTCTCATGTGAATCTTAAGAATTTGTTTTCTAGTGAAACTCTTTCCACACTGTTGGCAGCTGTAAGGCTTTTCTCCAGTGTGAATTCTCATGTGAATCTTAAGACTTTCTTTTCCAGTGAAACTCTTTCCACACTGTTGGCAGCTGTAAGGCTTTTCTCCAGTGTGAATTCTCATGTGGACTTTAAGGTTTGTGTTGTTTGTGCAACTCTTTCCACAGTAATGGCACATGTAAGACTTCTCATCGGAGTGAGTTATTAAATGCCTCTTAAGCTGTTTCTTGTCTGTGAAACTCCTTCCACACTGATGACATTTACAAAAGCTCTCTTTAATGTGAACCCTCAAGTGGTTATTAAGGCTCTCTTTACGTGTGAAACATTGTCCACACTTATCACATGTGAAAGGTTTCTCTCCAGTGTGAACTCTCATGTGAGTCTTAAGATGGTCTTTTCGATTAAAGTTGTTTCCACACAGTTCGCAGGTGTACGGGCTCTCTCCAGAATGAACTTTCATGTGGGTATAAATGGATCCTTGATGTGTGAAACTCTTTCCACACTGTTGACATGTGTATGGCTTCTCTCCAGTGTGAATTCTCATGTGACATTTAAGATTTCCTTTTTGAGTGAAACACTTTCCACACTCTTGGCAGGTGAAATAACTTCTATTTGCTGTCTTTTGAGCTCTTTTTGGTGAAGTCTGTTCAGTCTGTGAGCAACTTAATGACTTTTCTCCAATTGTGATATCACGTTTCTCAAACTGATCTTTCTCTACTGTATCATTCGGATCTCGAATCTCCTCTTTTAGCATCATCAGATCTAAGGCAAAAAAAAAGAACAACTACATGTTAACCCCAGTTTAATGGCACAAAGCAACAGACAACAAAACATTTAGACATTTAAAGCATCAAACCCATCAATATAGCTGTAAAAACTGATAACAGGCTCAAGCACTATGGCACCATCGTTACACGGTGGGCAGATGCATGTAGGTAGGTAGATTAACAAGGCCAACTGCTGGTGATATGACCCTGAACTACAATAGCCATATCCATGTGTTTTTGAAAGTTTTCCGGCTTGATGAGAACAATACACGCCGTACCAAGGTTGGTGACTTTAGGTCAGAGACTGCCCAGCAGAGTCTAGATCAGGTGTGTCCAATCATGCTCCTGGAGGGCCACTGCCTAACAAAGTTCAGTTCCAACTCTAACTAAACACACCTGAACCAGTTAATCAAGGTCTTATTAGGCATACTAGAAACCTCCAGGGAGGTGTGTAGAGGCAAGATGAAGCTAAACTCTGCAGAGTTTGGACACCCCTGGTCTAGATCAATCCCTACTCAAACACACCTGAGCAATCTAACCCAGGGGTAGGCAAGGTCAGTCCTAGAGAGCCGCGATCCTGAAGAGTTTAGCTCCAACCCTAATCAAACACACCTGAACAAGCTCATCAGCAGAGGTGGGTAGAGTATCCAAAAACTGTACTCAAGTAAAAGTACAAGTACTTAAAGAAATATTTACTCAAAGTAAAAGTAAAAGTAATAATCTTAAAAGTTACTTGAGTAAGAGTAAAAAAGTATCCAATGAAAAAACTACTCAAGTAGTTAGTTACTAGTTACTTTGGATCACATAGGCCTATATATATATATATATATATATATATATATATATATATAAAACATGATATTATTTAGATATTTTTTCATTTAAATGACTATTATTATCATAATTAGATAAGCTATCTTTGCAACAAAAACAGAAGAGACAAACATTATTTCTGTATATCTGTATATTATATCTATAGCCCGAAAACCATTGCCTGTCTTTTGGTTTGTATAATAGTATAATAACTTATACAACTACATTTGGATTATTAGACAATGTCGGAATAAAGTGACTCTATGGAGTTTTGCATTCATATGTAAAGGGGTGGGAACCATTGACACAGATTAGAAAGTGTTAAAACTCTTCACATGCTCGCAGTCATGTCATGCCCAACACAAACAACGATCAAATGCACGGATCTTCTTCTGTCTGTTCTCCAAAATGTATTTAAATGTAGGCTATATTTATGAAAGCATCTTTAAACTGAGTCTAAGGCAGGCAAAGGCATTCGTTTTCAAGTCGAGTTCGCACGCCACTGCGCAATACACACACATTGTGTGTGTGTACACATTCATAAACTGGACGATGATAGCTTATTTAATGTATAAAGTAATGTATATGTCCAAAAAAGGGTAATGCCATACTTTGTAGTAGTGCTATATGGCGTAATAATCTGTTTGGTTGTAAAATGTATTACCTGAATGAAATGAAATCGAATGTATCGTCGTGTGGAATAATTCATTCACAGACAACTTACGAAGTAACATACGAAGATTTTCAACTAATAAAGATCTTCATCGCTGGCAAAAAATTTGATGCATTTGCAGATTTACTTTCTAGACTGTACTTTAGACTGTGGACCGCCACTTCATACACCGCTCTTGATGTTCTTAAATCTTCCTGTTACAACTCCGAGACGATTCAGTGCGTGAGGAAACTGAACAGATCATTCAAACTGATTCGCGAACCGATTTAGACAGATCTGCCCAACTTGTTTGATGAAGTCTTTGAACAGAATCGACTCAAAAGAGTGATTCATTTGTGAATTGAGCATCGCTCATGCCCAGAAAAAAGAGCTAGCGCGCGCTTAGAATAAACTACGCTTTTAACAACATATTGCATTAAAATAAAGTAACGAGAGGAACGTCGCCCAACGTAACGAAGTAAAAGTACAGTTTTTTCATTAGAAATGTACTCGAGTTAAAGTAAAAGTACCCACAAATAAATCTACTCTTAAAAGTACAAATTTTCCAAAAAAATACTCAAGTAAATGTAACGAAGTAAATGTACTTCGTTACTACCCACCTCTGCTCATCAGTGTCTTCAGGATTACCGAGGATATAGGCAGGTCAGGTTATTTTTTTTCAGGGTTGGAGCTCCAGGGCCGAGTTTGGACACCCCTGGGCAGAGTTTCCAGATAACGATTTATCTTAGCTCTTAAGAGCGCTGTCTCCGTGCAAGGTTACGAACGCTCACCATGATACCACGCGCATTTCCCAATAAATGCACATAGTATAATGCACTACTTAAAGTGCGTATGTCAGGTTAAATTTGTAATTATGATTAACACAAAATAGTTAGGGGAAATACACGTTTGACAAGTTGTTGTATTGTTTTGTATGATTTTCGATACCTAAAGGCAGAATATAAGATGAAAAAGTTCGTTATTTTCAGTTCTCACTTAAAACTGCTCCTCCCCTCAAACGGATCGCTTGACATCATAAGAGGGAGACGTCTCCCAGGGCGCTGAGAAAGTGAGTTTGTGAGCTGTGTTGATAATTGTATGAGTGATAGAGTGATAGAATTAGTGATTAGGACATTCATTTTAGTTAGCTATTTAAGTTAGGTAGTTAGTTAGGTATACACAGGCGTATTTTCACGATGGTGAATTACTGTGTTTGTGCTGGGTGCAAAAACACCGTTAAAACAGGTCACAGAGTCCACTTTTTCCCAAAAAGCAGTTCTACCAGAAAGACTCGGGAGAATAAATACTGTAACAATAAATACATTTATTGATAGCCCAGCAAGCAATAAAGTTCTTTGGCGTAGGCCCCGTCCATAGCTCGCAATCCGAGGGTCCGGACTCTGCATTTCCTGCCTGAAGACGAAGGCAGGGGCGCAGCCGACCCCCTGTGAGGTATAGGAAGGGACCATCCTGGTGGTGGTGGGGAGGACTGAGGGGAAGGGACCATCCTGGTGGTGGTGGGGAGGATGGAGGTGAATGAAAGCGTCAGCATCTGCGAACTCAAACATGTGTAAGTACTGGTCTTTTATACCGCAAGTATTAGACACAATTGGATAGATGAGAAGGTAATAAGTGACGTAGCAATTGAGTCTTCCTGGCAGAACTTAACGCTAAAGCTTCCATGTCTGTGTTGCGTGCCTGGGTCAACTTTGTTCGGACCAAACGCGTTGACTTCAGTGCTGCTTCGGTATCCAAGACTTCGATCATTTGCAGTAGAGGGCTGCATTGGGATTGAGTCCCGCCGGGTCCCACGGGACCCAACGCAAATCTCGCGGGAGCGGGCGATTTTAACTTTGCTGCGGGCGGGAATGGGCGGTTAAAAAAAACAACTGCGGGATCGGGAGATAGCCTAGCGACATGATGGAGATGTCAATGATGTGGAAGAGAACCTCAAACGAGGTATTACAGCACAAAACCTAAGCAAGGCAAGTCTGACATTTGGACTACTATTCATCTTCCTGATCAGTGCGTCAGAATACATGCAGGCCAGGGAAACGAAACAAACAACCCCCTTCTACGATGACAATGATGATAATGGTATCTTTTCAAAAACTTGCACTTTGAATCCAGTTTTTTTCAGGCCCCCAAAATGTCATTGTGGTGTAAATCTGGTGTACGGTCCTGTCCCAAATAGCTTTACAATGACTGCCGTGTGCGCGTTTCCGCTAAGTCCATGAGACTGAATTGTGTCTCATTTGTCATTTTTGGTTTCAGAAGGGTGTTCGCGAGTGCCTCCTTTGCAGTCGATATGCTCCCTCGATCCTCACTTTTGCCAAACCTGCACTGAAGCGAGCTCCACAGCAGACTTCTTCCCAACAGTCAAAGCGGTGTTACATCACGAGAGTGCGACTCGTAGGAAGACCGCAAGTGTTTAACCCTCTAGGCACCACGGTCGAGTTTACTCAAGATGCGGCACTGAATAAAACGGACGATTTTGTCAAATTGGGTGTTAAATTTAGATGGCAGACATGTCATACTTCATCCCCGACTCAAAAAAAGTCATGCTTCTAAACAAAATATTCGAGTTAGAGGGCATTGAATCAGTGCGATCAAAAGCGGAGATAGTGTGTGAGTGAGCCATTTTATCAGAGCCTCTCCACAATTGCAGCGACAATATTGTGGTGGAGACTTTGTCTAATGCCACTGGGTATCATCTCACTCATGATCTGTGCCTTGCCGTGGCGAGTGAGCTTTTGAACTAAACAGGTCTTGTCTACTTGTTTTTGTGTGTCATATGAATAATATACACTCACCTAAAGGATTATTAGGAACACCATACTAATACTGTGTTTGACCCCTTTCACCTTCAGAACTGCCTTAATTCTACGTGGCATTGATTCAACAAGGTGCTGAAAGCATTCTTGAGAAATGTTGGCCCATATTGATAGGATAGCATCTTGCAGTTGACGGAGATGTGTGGGATGCACATCCAGGGCACGAAGCTCCCGTTCCACCACATCCCAAAGATGCTCTATTGGGTTGAGATCTGGTGACTGTGGGGAACATTTTAGTACAGTGAACTCATTGTCATGTTCAAGAAACCAATTTGAAATGATTCGAGCTTTGTGACATGGTGCATTATCCTGCTGGAAGTAGCCATCAGAGGATGGGTACATGGTGGCCATAAAGGGATGGACATGGTCAGAAACAATGCTCAGGTAGGCCGTGGCATTTAAACGATGCCCAATTGGCACTAAGGGGCCTAAAGTGTGCCAAGAAAACATCCCCCACACCATTACACCACCACCACCAGCCTGCACAGTGGTAACAAGGCATGATGGATCCATGTTCTCATTCTGTTTACACCAAATTCTGACTCTACCATCTGAATGTCTCAACAGAAATCGAGACTCATCAGACTAGGCAACATTTTTCCAGTCTTCAACAGTCCAATTTTGGTGAGCTCTTGCAAATTGTAGCCTCTTTTTCCTATTTATAGTGGAGATGAGTGGTACCCGGTGGGGTCTTCTGCTGTTGTAGCCCATCCGCCTCAAGGTTGTGCGTGTTGTGGCTTCACAAATGCTTTGTTGCATACCTCGGTTGTAACGTGTGGTTATTTCAGTCAAAGTTGCTTTTCTATCAGCTTGAATCAGTCGGCCCATTCTCCTCTGACCTCTAGCATCAACAAGGCATTTTTGCCCACAGGACTGCCGCATACTGGATGTTTTTCCCTTTTCACACCATTCTTTGTAAACCCTAGAAATGGTTGTGTGTAAAAATCCCAGTAACTGAGCAGATTGTGAAATACTCAGACCGGCCCGTCTGGCACCAACAACCATGCCGCGCTCAAAATTGCTTAAATCACCTTTCTTTCCCATTCTGACATTCAGTTTGGAGTTCAGGAGATTGTCTTGACCAGGACCACACCCCTAAATGCATTGAAGCAACTGCCATGTGATCGGCTGATTAGATAATTGCATTAATGAGAAATTGAACAGGTGTTCCTAATAATCCTTTAGGTGAGTGTATATGTGCCCCATACATGGAACCAGACTGCCTACTGTATGTACTAAATGGAAAATCTCTACACCAAAAGGCCAACCGCTACATTCATTCGGTTTGTTTCTACCATTTATTAGTAATGATTTACACAGTTTGTTTACTACTTACTATATACTTGAGCATTCAGTATTGTGCAATGTAGCATACAGAAGGTGATGGACATTTTGGGGGGAAAGAAGTGCTGCATTTTATCATTTAAACATGACTTTTCATGAAAATTCTATAATCCAAGATTGTCGCCACCATATGGCGTCATAATATGCAAATTAGATGGGAAAATGTAATCCCTACATAAACGTTGGGTCATCCTTAATATTTCTCCAATTTACAGAAAGTCTCTATCTTTTATAACTTTTAAGATATAGCCTTTTGAAATTAAGATGTCAAAATCGAACGTTTTAGGAAAAAAACTCTGGCGCCTAAAGTGTTAAGGTGCTATTTGGGACAGGGCCTATGGTGTTCATTGCTTTACTCGTGAGCAACAACTGTGCAGATAATCAGTCTCTTCTTAACTTGCTCATCCCAGACTCTCTAGTTGTAGGAGCTAAAATATGATTAATTTATGTATGTTAAATGGGTGTGAATTTTTTAATAATCAAAAAGCATGTCTAATTAATTGAAATCATGTATTATGAATCATTAAACTTATACAACATTTAAAAATAAAAATCTATGAAATAAAGACATAAAACACAAATTTTATCGTTTATCATCAGAAATTAAATACACTTTTGGTCAAATTACGCACTGCACAATGAGCTTTACTGTTAAAATTAAAACATGTAACAAAAATTTATTATTCCTTAAATTAAGTTTGGATGATAATTTATTTCGATTAGTGTTAGTATTATTACATAGGGACATAATCTAAATTCTACTGTACAACAGTAATATATTTCTGTCACGTTAAACCGAACTTTTATTTTGACGGGTTGCCGTGAAGACCTTTTGAGTTTCTGTGTGTTTATGTCATGATGATAGTTTTTCTCAAATAAAGCGGTTAAATGATCACAAAGTGACTTTCAGAGTGAATCTAGAGCCTGGAGAGGAAGTTCATGCATTTGTGTCTTCATATAGGCAAAAAAACAGCGCGACCGTCACACGTGCTTCAGTGTGTGTGTGTGGTAAATAAAAACTGCGCGTCGGCGGCACCATTCATTCACACAGAACATGCAGGTTTCTTATTTAACCCTCTGGGGTCCTTCATTTCAGAGTCACACTCAGGACCTTCGGGTCCAAATGGGCCGGAAGGGTGGGATTAATATTTTTTTTATAATATTTTTGGTGTTTTGAGATAATTTCAAAAATAAAAATGATTTATAATTAATATTAATGCAATAATTATGACCCATTTTTTCCCCATTGAATATAATAGAAATTTTTTAAAAATATTTGTATTTTTTTATATTTTTTTTAAAGCTGTATTTCATTTTAGAGTCAAGCCTAGGCCTCATGAAAGCAATTTTTGAAATGAGATGGATGCCATCTGGTGGACAAACTGAGCATTTTAAAAATTCAAAACCCATATGTAATCTGAATTTATTAGTGTGTATGTGTATAAAAGTGTGTTTGTGTGTGTGTGTGTGGATGTGTCTGTTTTGCACTCTTGATGTTTTATAGATTCACCCCTTCACTGTTGTGTGCTTTTTTTCCGGATCGTGGCTGATTTGTAGTTTGTACGCACAAAATAACTCTGTATTTTCACATTTTTGCCAATTTCCCATTCATTTCCTATGCGGGTCCATTTGGACCCGAAGGTCCTGAGTGTGACTATTTTTTTTTACAACCACTTAGACTATTCAAATCCTGTCCCCAATTTTTTGGGGTGTTCATATGCCAAGTACCAACAAAGTCACCAAATTTCGGACCATTCCGATAAAGCAATGATTTAAAAAAAAAAAAATATTTAAATGCTTCGGGTCCATTTTGGGCCGAACAACCCCAGAGGGTTAAATAGTCTTTGTGTTTTAATATTCACACACACTAGTCTACATCATGATTTGATTTCAAGTGTACTGAACTGCTTTCTATTTATTACTCAAAAAATGAACAAATTCCGAGAAATTCCGCGTTATACACTAAATTCCGTTTTTATGACTGGATTTCGTCAGCATTTTAGGGGCCGCACCGCCCAAAACAATGGTTGGGGAAACACTGGTGTTATTTTTGTTGGTGGGGACTAATATGTATTTACCTGCTGATGGGGGAAGGAGTCTGGGAATAGTTTGGGATGGAGTTATTTACAAGGAAAAAAAGCCAGGAATGCGCGAGTGAAGAGACTGACTTCTGCGCATGAATAACGTAAAAAAAAAAAAAACATTCTGCCACAATATCATGGTTAGTTAGCATTGCTACATTTAATCCAACCTAATTTGTGGATTATAAAGCCTTTTATAACTTGGTCGCTCATGGCACAATGTTTCTCTTGGTTTCCACATCAGTGCTGTTTGATCTGATATCTTCGAATGCTTCCAACTAGATCTTGCCGTAGCAATGTTTTTAATACTGTGGTGAATTCAAACGCTTTCTCACTGGATCTCCCAGAGCTGTGTAGTAACGGTGTCGTGTAGCGTTGTTTTGTTTCACTTTCGTTTGCCATTTGATGTTTCTCACATGCAACATTAAAGGCAGCTCTTATCAGTTGGCAATGTGCTGTTGGCATTAGAAATGGCTAACAAAATTAGTCGCACCGGAAGGAAAAAAGCAAAAGTCAACCATTTGGTCGCAGTCTGGAGCCCTGCTCTCTTCAAAACTATCATTAATTTCTGTAGAGCTTGACATTATAATAAGGATCATATGACTGAATTCGGTTTGAGAATGAAACCAACCTGTTTGTTCATTAGTATCTTCATGTTTCACTGTGAATGTTTCTTCAATCTTCATGTTTTTACTCTCCTCTTTATTAAACAGCACCTTTTTCTGTTCCTCGGTTTTTTCATGTTTCACACTGAATGTTCCTTCAATCCTCATGTGTTCAATCTCCTCTTTAATAAACGCCATCTTTGATTGTCCCGCAGTATCTTCATGTTTCACTGTCAATGTTTCTTCAATCTTCACGTCTTCACTCTCCTCTTTAATAAACGCCATCTTTACAATAGTGTGTCATGTGGATCTCAGTCGCTTCACCAGGAGTTTGTCCTGTTTAAGAAGAGAATAATTAAAAGAAAGAAAAAGTCTTAATAATCTCCCTAGAAAGGGAGTCATTCAGAGTGATAGTTATTGATCTTTATTCCCTCCACTCAAAATTAGCACTACAAATTAAGAGATGAACAAAAAGTATACACTTCATCATTAGTTATGATTTCTTTGGTATTTAATATTTGCAGATTATATTTAAAATATTACACTTTCATGAAAACTAGGGATGCACTTTTTTTTTTTTGGCCGGTACCAGTAACACTTTAGTTATAAACTATATCAAGATAATAATTTGACACTGCATAAATGACACTTGCAACACACATGTGAGGATTGAAGATGCCAATGAAACTACAAACTACATCAAAATAGAATTGCGAGGAGATTTATTAACAAATTGTCAAGAGTGCTTGTTATTGTGCTTGTTAAGGTGTCTGAATAATTTTTGGCTTGGCCTTTCATTTAATTGATTTCATGTAGTTATTGTTTTACCTTCTGTGAAATTTAATTCAATTGAAATACAATTCAAATATGACAAATGAAATAAGAAAAAGAGAAAGAAAGAAAGAAGTTATGCACTGTAAAGCTTTTAATAAACAATCTTTTCCCAGACATATTTATATCACGGCGACATCGAACGTTCAAGAAAGCGTTAAGAAAACTGATCTATTTTACACTTGTAACACAAAATAGTAACAATCAGGAGCTAAAGGACAGAAATGTCCCCGTTGAAAACCCTATTAAACTGCAATTTTTAATCTCAGGGCCATTTAACTATGAAATGATGCAGTCTTTGTTAATCGGCTTTCATTCAGTTGGCAAGGCTTTTTTTTTTATATATATATTTTTTTTACTATTTTTTAACAGATGGTGCCATTTTCTCAGGTTTCAAATACTCACTTTCTTCTTATTCTCTGCTAATGCATATTATCCAGTCTTCAGTGTCACATTATCCTTCAGAAATAATTATAATGTGATGATTTACCAATGATACAAGAAAACAGTTGTGCTGCTTAAATCGTGATACATTTGTCTTTCATGATTATTTGAATAGAATTTTTTTTTTAAAGAATGTTAAATAACTTGCTGACATTTATAATAATAAATTCAAATATATGTTAATGTGTTTAGGCCTATATAACAGACCTTTCACATATAATGATAACACTAATATCAGCATTACGATGGTAATTTACGTTAATTAGCCTATAAACAATTGGCTGACAATTGCCAAAGACCCATTACTCAAAGTTTTAAAGCTGACGTTTCTTCACTGTGCTCAGTTATTTTACTTTTATTGCAGGACTACGGTTCCTGTTATTTACAGACAAATAATAGATTACAAGACCCATATGACTCATAACCTGTTGGTTTATAAAACAATGAGACGACTTGAACGTTTGCTGTTGTCGTGCTGTGACTTGGGTGGAAGATATTTGGTTACAAAAAGCAAACAATGCTGAACTTTATTTATTTTATTCATCTTTTTAAATTGAAATTCAAAAATACAAAACAATTCAGTATGTTCTCAAAACATTTAACAAACAATGTAAATCCACACAAGGCTGCAATAGCTACATTAAATCAATAAAATGAAAATAAAAGGCCAACACAACGTATTCAATTCATTTTGCCGCACCAATGTCAGCAAATGACGTCGTGCGGGTGCACGTGGAGGGCAGTCGAAATATGACAGGAGTAAATAAACACGTAATGGAATAAGGCGGCAGAATAATCATCACATTAGTAAACTATAGCACTTGTGCTACTGATTCACTGATAATAACCTCATGCACGATATAGGGAGCTAAATGAGACGCATCTTTTACTGTTACTCGAGTATAGATGCGTTTTACTCATAAACATAACGTGTAGTACAAGTACGTACAAGAATATAAAAAACGTATTCGTTTTACAGTTCTTGTAAAAACGATAAAATTATCGGAAAGGTTTGCATAGATTGATACTTTAAATGATTTAAAACACAAACCTTTCTTCAGCCGAATCACAACAGTATAGTAGCGCGACGCAGCCTTGTGACGTCACACTAGCATACCAAAATAAAAGTCCCGTTCACACGCTAAATCACAAAAGCGCACAGACACTTACATGCATAAAAAATATAAATAATAAAATTGTGTCAGAGGACACTAACAATGCTAATAGTTATCATCAACAACAACAAATGAATCCCAATGTACTGTTGGAATTGATTTCTGGATATTGTAATGCTATATTATTATTATTGAAAAGTCAAAAAATACAAAAATGGTGTGCACATCCCGAACACCCAAATTGGGCTCAGGTGCAGGACAACTAAATGATATAAACTAATAAAGAAGTGTGAAGTCCGCACACTGAAAATTACTGCTCCAAAATAATGTATTAAAAGGCAACGTTTCGACCCTCAGGTCTTCATCAGGCACAATATCAATGTAGAGTGAAGTCAACTTTAAATAGACACAGGTGATCACCTTAAGTGGGCACACACAAAAAAAGCATATGACAAATACAAGTAACGTGACAAGTCACACACACAAAAAAATAATAATAAAAAATGTTTTTACACATCACTATAAAAATGGCTTAATATCAAAATCCTCATTCAACCCTAAAGGTGACAAAGTGCTTAAAGTATAAATCCAAAAACATTCCCTCTATAATAATTTCTTCTCATAATCTCCTCCTCTTGAGGATTTTGTAACCTTTTCTATACGGATATACTGCAAAGCGCTGACGTTATGGCCTACTTGTCTAAAGTGAGACGCTATAGGACTGCGCATATCTCCATATCTCTAATATTACTGCGATGTTCACTAATACGAGTGCGTCTAATATTTGTCACGTTACTTGTATTTGTCATATGATTTTTTTTATGTGTGCCCAATTAAGGTGATCACCTGTGTCTATTTAAAGTTGACTTCACTCTACATTGATATTGTGCCTGATGAAGACCTGAGGGTCGAAACGTTGCATATTATTATTATTGTACACATTTATTGTACTTACCTGGGTGATATCAGGTAAAATGGGCCATTTAAGGTTTGGGGGTCCCAGCCCCTCTGGAATTTAGAGCCAATGACTGCAAAGGATTTCAAACTGTTGTCATAACTGTGCTTGACAAGTAACAGGTGATTTGATTGGTTTATGGTTGCTATGGTGAGCGGAGGAATAATTCAAATCAAGACTACACCAGAAAGCTGCATGGTAAATAGCCTGGCATACCAAGGCCATGTTCACACTAATATGTTTTCGTTTGAAAACGTATATTTTTCTCTCCGGTTTGGCCTTCCGTCCACACTGAGACAGCGTTTTAAGGCAATGAATACGTAGCTTTTGGAATACGCTCTCCAAAGCGGATAAATTTGAGAACGCCGTTTTCGCGTTGTAGTGTGGACTGTGAAGCCGGAGGGATTTGAAAACGATGACGTAAGTTTAGTCATGTGATCCATGTTGTACCAATATATATTCATGTTTACCGGTATTGTGCCTGTTATGTGCTATTCACTTTTACACTGTTGCTAAAATATGTTACTTTGCACACTCTTCATATCGCAGTCCTGCAAAGATGACAGAAAATGTACCGGTACTCAGTCGCGTTTTAGACCAAACATATGGTGACTGAGTGCGACCTGGACGCATCAGTGATGGGGAGAGATTTAGCTAAACAAACTTATCCTCTTAGACGAATTGCGCGATAACTTTATTATTTATTTTTCCATCTGTATCATCTCAGTGAGCTTTTGTGAGGTTTCACGCATGCGCAGTAAAGGTGAATTTAGAAGTTTCTCATCCACACTGAAACGCCTGAAAACGCTAGTGTGGACGGAGAGCGTTTTTAAACGAAAACGCCGTTTTCAAATGTATCCCGATTAATGTGGACGTAGCCCAAATCTAACTAAACTATTATAAGGATGATAAATCTCTAAAAAAAAAACATGCACAGAAAAAAACTATGCATAATATCTGTCTTGATGGCATCAATCATAAATAATATTGTAAGTTAGGTATATGACCATATTTTTTTAAAAAGTGATGTTTTTCTTGGCGGCCCAATTTACCTTAACCCACTGAGGTAAAATGGGCCATCATCTGTGTCACTCACACTCACCGCCGCAAAGGGAGTGAAGCCACCATCATATAACCTCACAAGTGACCAACACTGAATATATTAAAACAAAAAAGTCATCCAGCAAGCAACCAGCCAAGCAAGCCAGCAAGTACCGGGCAGCAAGCAACCAAAAGGGGAAAAAAAGCAGGGCAAGAGAAGCAAGTCACCTTGCGAAGTCTACAACACCCACTATGGCGACCCAAATGACCCGAAGGCTACTGAGGAATGGGTCAAATGTGATCCGTGTTCTGCCTGGTTTCATGAGAGCTGTGGTGAAGAGAACGGTATCTGTGATGACGAGTGTTTCATTTGCAAACACTGTGTTTGAAAAATGTTTTCATCACACACACACACACACACACACACACACACACACACACACACACACACACACACACACACACATACACACACACATATCAGTTATCAATTTTGAATGTGAATTTTTGTAATTTGCACATTTCGTTCTAAATGTGTTGTACACACACACACACACACACACACACACACACACACACACACACACACACACACACACACCACTGACATCAGTTCACTGATCTATGCTGTTCCAAAATTGACTTTTTTAATTGCACATTTGAATATGTGAGTTTGCACCCAAAATGTTTGTTTTTTAATGGCACATATGTTTGTTTAATGCAGTTTAAATGTTATGTGGCTGTATAAGCAATTTTGTTTTAAAATTAAAATTGATGATAAATTACTATTTCCCTTTGCAGTTTGACTGGCCCATTTTACCTGAAACTGCTCATGCAAAAAAAGTTTGCACAGCTGATGTTTCAAGAACTGTAGGGCCTAAATAATTACATAATTTCAACACAAAATGATCAAGTCATTATTAATCATAAAAGCACATGGAAAAGGCATATATGGTATTGTATTATTGTCCCAAACGATTTACCAAAAAGTGGCCCAATTTAGCAGATATTACCCTATATATGATTTAGTATTGTATTAGACATAAGCCTTTATTAACTTTTGGAATGTATAACATAAAATTATTACCATAAAAACTCTTTCCTAGAATCAATTGCCGTCTGATTATTGTAAGTGAACAATCTAGCAGTAATCCCGATTAATCAAAAATCATTGATGAAGCAATGCAAACATATATCTCACTCATATTCAGTCATGTTTCAACTTGTTCTCCCCTTTCCTTGTGTGTCAACATCAGCTAACTACACCCCAAAGGCTCTTTGAAGAGCCCTAGCACAGATCGTCTTTGGCTTTGTAAGTATATGTTTGACTAACAATCAGACATATTTTTTAGAAGTTCTTCTATTTAATGGCAGGTCACAACTTAACTGTTATTATGGCCACTTTCTGTTAGACTGGCACACAAAGAGGACATGCTTTTGCTCTGGGACATATTTTTCATATTGCATCCACATCGCAGCCTTTTGCGATTAGCTAATCGCAACGTTTCAAATCGTGATTGATTTCGATTAATTGTGCAGCCCTAATTCATTATGCAACATGCATGAAATTTCTCAAGATTTTTTTTAGTGGCTGTTAAAAGTTCTCCGGCACATGTCTATCAATTCAGACCCATGTAATATCTGATACTGAAATATTCATATAGGGTAAGTGTACCCATTAACTGCATTCACTAGGTTTTTGCCGTTGTCAGTCTTGTTTTCTCTGTCAATTTTCCACTTCCGACAGAAGATCACTCGTATGGCTTTCATAGACGGCGCGTGTCTGGAGAATGGGATTTGCAATTACCCAGTTGTCGTAATATAGTGCGCCGTGATCGTGATGAAGGACTGAGTTGCACGCGAGGTCCACCCATCTGTAGTTAAAGCAATGTATTTTGCATTGCTCATTTCCTCCACCAGTTTGGCTTTCACTTTGTTGTTAAGTTGAGGCAAAACATTGACTAAAATGCGGTCGGCTCGATAGTTGATATCTGTAATGAGATCTACAGCAGGGGACATTGTTACGGCACAGAGAGCAAGCCTCTCACCAGAGAATGTGGACATGATGGTGTTTTGAAAGAAGAACTTAAACCTTAGTTTAACATTTTAGATGTATGCTAAAATATGACTGCGCTTTCACTCCTGTTCAGATAACTTCAAATGAACTTGAAATTTAGGACATTGTAGGGTGTTCTTGTAACAGAACGAACCAGAGGAGAGACGTACAGATCCATTCGCAAGGCTTTATTCCAAAAACGTAGTCTTAGTACAGGCAAGGTCAATGAACAGCAGACAGGTATGGCAGAGGCATAGCACAGAGAAACCCTAAGGGCAAGCGTGGGTCGACGAGGTGCAAACAGAATCCGAAGGGCTAGGCTGAGGGAGAATCCAAGTGACACAGGCAGGAATCAAAACACGAAGGACAAGGCAAGACTAGAATTCAATGGAAGGCTCAGTAAGTAGCTAACACTTGGGGAGTGTTAAACGCTGACAATACAGTACAAAGAAACAATATCCGGCAACAGAGAGAGGAAGTCCAAGGGTTATAAAGGGTGTGAGATGGTTCTCAAGTGTGAGCGTGATTAGTGGAATCAGCTGTGTGAATCGTCAGTGCAATGAATGATGGGGATTGTAGTGAAGTGCAAGAGTTGTGAGTGGGAGACTGTCCGGAAGGGAATGGACCAGATACGTGACAGTTCTCTAATATTGATCTCTACTGTATTTTAATAATCACTTTTGTGTATTAAGTTTACCCAATTACACAAAAATATATAATTGTAATTGTATATTAGCTTAATTCTAAAGGCAGTGGGAAGAATTTCCTGTTTCTTAGGTCTCTTACGTGAAACACTTACGGCAGTTATTGCGTTTTGTCTATGACACGATTTACATTAATGTACTCCACTGGAAAACCAAAATGTGCCCAGGAGACGTAATTGTGACTGGAGGGTCTGCAATCTCAATATGACGCGGAGTTGCCATCATGCAGTGTGAATGTAAACTGCCGAGCGTGATCGATCACCCAAATCATGTGACTTGCACTTGGTTGGAAGACAAAAGTTAGTGAATATTTAGTAAATAATATTATTATACTAATATTTAGTAAAAATACAGCTCTTATTAGTTGTTAAAAGTGTACTAATGACTATTTAATCAAATGTCAAGGAAGAAAAAAATAGTTTTGTGACATAAGGTGAAGTAAGAGCTGGGCCGGGGCGCGTTCGGTTCGACATGAGAGTATCACGGTTCGTACAGTGGGTGGTGTATCGCGGTTTTGAATACCGTTACACCCCTACCTCTCACACAACTCGCGTGTTTTCAGTACCAAATTGAGTTCTTTTTTGTGGCTTATTGCAATTAAACAGTCAAATATACACAAAATGATGTGAAAATGTCAGTCTTGGTGAGTATTCGGGTAAAATCAGTCAGTTTTGGAATGTAAATATTAGAAAAAAGATAACATGTTGTGTAACAGTATATTAGAGCTGTGCATCAGGTCTTAAAGTGACAGCAGACTAATAAACCTGCTGATGTCTGTCGTGTTCATCAAAGAACTATGAAACGGTTCCTCCGGTGCGAAAACCCATAGTGAAAGATTAGAAAATTCAAAATAGTATATCACTGTAGTACATATATTGAATTACCCTAAATCTAAAAACAAAACATAAAAACAATAACACTAAATCAAGAAACAGTACACAACTTTAAAGTTTACTGTCCTCATATGTAGAAAACACAAATTCTTAGTGTAAAAATAGAGCATTTTAGTACAAAGGTTTCTGCGAGGCCTTAAAACTGGTTTGATCAAATTTAAGGTCATAAAGTTTTAAATAGTATAACAAAACTATCTAATTTTAGAATAAGTAAAATTATCAGTTTAATAGGTCTTAAACTTGGGGATGGAAAAACAGAGTCTGACATACAAATATATGTTGTTTGTTTCAGAATTGTTGTGAATTAAGGGACACATCATTTTTCTCATAGTTCATAACTTCTTTTTAGCTTTTCATTGTAGTTGGGAGAATGAGACCATTTTACCAGTGTGTGTGAGGTGTGAGCTGCACTGTGTGCTGCATCTCAGAAGTTCCTGTTGCATATGCAAGAGATAGTTCAAGTGTTCATTTTTATGAGGGCCTTTTGTTTCCTCGAGGGGTCGATCAGACTTACTGGCACCAGTCTTACAAAATTATAATATTAGAGTGTAATTGTAGGTTAATTAAAATACATTTTAATAAATAAACATATTATTAAAAAGCAGATATTATTGTTGTTGTTTTTGTCACTATTTTTGTGCTGTGGGAGGATTTTTCAATCTGCTATGCCTGCTAGTATATTGTAAACCTGTGGGAAACACTGTACGTGGTGTGAGGGTTTTAAATTGATTTGTGCAAATATGTGTATTAACAGGTATTAACAGGTCATCTAGGAGTTTAAGGTCATGTACTCTAAAATTATTTTTAGTAGATATTTTTAAGTCTAAGAACTTCATTTAAATGTTAGGGATTAGAATGTAGTCAATAGAATGCAGTTCTACATTTTTCAAGATATTTGGGCAAAATAATTTTTAGATTTATTTGAGTTTTAGTCTCTCATATATTGCACAGTGGTTCATGTAGGTTGTCTACAAACCGGAAGGTTGGTGGTTCAATCCCCGGTTCCACCTGACCAAGTGTCCATGAGCAAGACACCTAACGGCGGGAAGATGGCGCCTTGCATGGCTGACACCGCCGTCGGTGTGTGAATGAGTGTGTGAATGGGTGAATGTGAGGCAAATGTAAAGCGCTTTGGTGGCCATTGGGTCTGTGAAAGCGCTATATAAATGCAGTCCATTTACCATATATATTACACATGCACAGTGGTGACCAACATTTTTAGAACACTTTGCATATTTAAGAGGTTGTTTAGTTTGTTTTTGTTGAATTGGCCATTAAAATATCCCTTAAAACGGATAAAATATCTACAAAGTTATGACTAGCTCTATAAATCATAGAATAGAGCCATCATAAGGAGATTTAGGCCATTTTCCTTACAGAAATGTCACACAATCATGTTTCTTCACAGAAGAAGCCGATTGTCAGGAATGGGATCTGTGGTTTAACTGTAAAGCGTAATGTATTTTTTTGTAATAAATTAGTGTTTTGAACAAAACAAATTAATGAATGACTGAACTTCTTAAATCAGTGATTAAGACATTTACTGCTCTGTAGTGGCAGTTATTTTTTTAAGTGCATCATGTGTTAAAAAATATATATTTTATATTTTTCATATTAATAAAAAAATCATTTTAATCTAAAAATTGTTATTTATTGAGTCATATTATTTTAAATGTGTTTTCTGTTGTGCGGAACGAAACATGTAGGATTATGTAATAGAGGGTTTTTTTGCGTTTGTGCGCACAAGTAAATAAAGACTTTTTGTTTTGTTTCAGGTTGCTACTTTTAGGTTGCTATCAGTTCATGTCGGTTCTGCAAGTGAAAGCGTTGAGATCAGGGGAGTACCAGTGGATATGCAAACTTGTTACGTAGCTGATTACACCGATGGTATCAAGCTGAATTTGTGGGAGACCCAAGTGGCGTCGTTGGTGAATGGTAACTCGTATGAAAATACCAATCTCTCCACTAGGGAGTTTGCGGGTGATCTGTATGTGACAGCCACCTGATCTACACAAATGAAAGAGGTGCCAGCTCTTTCTGATCTGGCCATAGATTCTCCACTTACAGTTGATGAAGGAGAAGTTACAACACTGACTGGTGAGATCAATGGTGTCGGGGTCAGTGTCCGTCACTGCGGTGTCAAGTGCCATGCTTGGCAGGCTGACTTTGATGCAAAAGCGAAGTTTAACCATATAAAACGTGGGCTGCTGCAAAGGATGGTCAGTTTTCAGCCAACGGTCACAGCAAAAATCTCTCTGTCAGGTGAGTTTGGGGAAGATGAATTGAAACTGTCCAATACAGTTTTGAAGAATCATTTACAGGAAGAGGGACTGGGCAACTTGCTTTTGGATGCGCAGAATGTTAAAGGAATATTTACTGGAAATGGGGATGTGTTCGTTGTGATTGCAGTCAGCAAGGAGAAGCATGATGGAAAGGCTGAAGCTGAACCTGAAGTCGAAGATTTGCTTGGAGAAGGTTAGGAAGGTGAGATGGAGAGTTGGTTTGACGAGTGTGCTGAAATAGAAAGTGAGGTTTTGTTGGCTGACAGCTGAATCTAAGAGTTTGTTGGACAATCCTGTATCAAGTGAAGCTGACAATTTGAAGGATAAACCTGCTAACTGAAAGTGCGAAGCACATGTGTCACACTTACGTTTAAGTGATTTCAGAAACTTCAGATTTCTTTTTAAAAAAAAAAAATGGTCTAGAATGACACTTATTTTGTTTAGAATGCTAAACTTAGTGTTTTTATTTTAAGGTGTTCTTTTATTAAATTGTTCGCATTGTTATTTCATCCTACTGCATTTTATAACATTTTAATTGTTTCAGTAAAAGTTCCTTTACCATGTTTGAGTGTTTGTGGTGTTGTCATAGTACCAGTATGAAGAGGGTGTAATATTTTTTGGGAATAACCTTTAGAGTTGGTTAAGTTTCTTTCTTGTTTTTTATCTGAGGCATTTATACATTTTGCAGTAGTTAACGGTTTTAAAAATTGAGGACATGATTATGTTGTAGTTTCTGTTTATATGAAATTCTTGAGGCAAGTTGGAACTAAACTCTGCAAGACAATGTTCTTCCAGGACCGACTTTGGACACTCCTGGTGTTGGAGCCCGTGTCAGCAGAGGTTTACCGTTTCAAGTTTACTGTTTTGATTTTAATAAATATACTAATTTACGTTGTTATTAAAAAATCATAGTAACTACAAAATGAAATATGGTTTAATCATATTTTTGTAGACTTCTGATAACGGTTTGCATGGAGAGAGCAGCTCTTGTCTAAGACACTAACTACACGTCAAACTACACAAACAAACAAAACAGGCAGGGGGCAGAGGCAAAAGAGAAATCCAGGGAACAGGCAGGGAATCCAAAAACAGGGGAACAGGGAACCAGGGAGAAATGCTCAGAAATGCAGTGTGACAAACATAATGACCAGGGAATAAATAGACTGAAACTAACAAGAGAATGAGACACAGGTGTGATGCAATCAGTGATAATGAGACACAGGTGTGATGCAATCAGTAATGAGTCCGGGGCAGTGGGTATTGGGAAATGTAGTCTGTAATGGAGTGTTAATAGTCTGGTGTGGAGTACCCTCAGGTGGCTCTCAAGGGCACTCCAGTAGGTACCGTTACACATGAACAGACGATTGCCGACAATAATGGTAGATATCTAATTGTTTGTGGAGAAATCAATTTAGTTCCTATTACATTAGTTAACTTGTATGGTCCTATTTATGATGACCCATCCTTTTTTGAAAGGGTTTCAGACAAAATACCTGACGATGCTTTGTCTAATGTGATTATAGGGGGAGATTTTAATTGTGTTATTGACACAGTTAAAGATGCACAGCTTTAACTGCCCATTGACAAGACCAACGTGATCTGTGTGTTTTGTCGTTGTGAACTGAGCTATCATCATCGCAGCATGTCCAGTCTGAAAAACCACTTGATGATGGCCAAACACACACACACACACACACAGCTGATGCGAATTCTCCGCACCCTCATCAATATCAGGACCTCGTCAGTATTTCTTTCACCCTTTTATTGATGGACAGTGTTGCATTGTGTGAGAGATTATTTGCTCCAAGTGAGAATGTTTTAGTGTGAAATTGAACACAGTATATGGCAATGTTGTTTTCAATAAAAAACATTTGCACAAAGCAAGCCGATCCACTTTTCCATGTTGATAAGAGCATTACAATTAGAAAAAATAATGGGACAAAAAGAAATCAGGAGACATTGATAATAGATAAAAATTTGCGATTAATTGAGATTAATCGCGAGTTAACTATGACATTGATGGGATTAATGGCGATTAAATATTTTCGTTTGACAGCACTAGTTTAAACCCATCTGCTCGAGAATATTCCTTTTATTCATCAGTGCATAAATCCTATTCCAGAATTGATTTCTTTATTATAGATTCCAATCTCTCAAAAATGGTTAAATCATCTCAATACCATGACAGATTAATATCAGATCATGCCCCATTAACATTGGATCTAAATTTGAAGTCAGAAAAAGGGACCTATAATTGGAGATTTGACAACTAAATTTTGTTATTACATAATAGAAAAAATTGGGTACTTTCTGTCTGAAAATGATATAGGCAATGTGACAGACTCAGTACTGTGGGACTCAATTGTTAGGGGGATATAATCTCATTTCAAATAAGGAAAAACAAAGAAGATCAAAAGAGATTAAATGAAATACAGTAGACACCCTAGTTACTGAATTAGAGATTTAGAAGTTTCTCTGTATGATTAATCACTCATTAGCCCAGTTGAACTTATATATTAATTACTCTAAAAAGATTTGGATTTGGGGCCAAATTCATTGATCAGTATTTTATAGGGGTGTAACGATTCATTTTAAAAACAATTTGATTCGTATCACGATTCATGGTTGTCGATACGATTCAAGGACGATATTGGCTCATTTAGAACGATACGATCCGAAACGATTCAGTGACTTGAAATCGATTCAGTAACTTTTTAGCCAAAGATTCAACCAGTGTGACTGAAATAAATACCTGGATACTGGACAGTGCCTAGATTCATGTTGTTTCTTGTAAAGGAATCGGGTATCAATTAATTATGGATATGAACAAACAAGTAAACAACAATTAATGGCAAATACATTCACATTTTCTTTGAATAAAGTGCAACCAATTGACCTTTACATATCCTACAAACAGCGAGTGACTTATTTAGAACACCTCCGTCTTTGCAAAAGCCAAAGTGTTTCCACACACTGGACCGCAATGGTGGCTTGATAATTTCTCGCTCGTCGGCTTCTCCTCTGCCATCCGCCATGCTGTTTTGTTGTCTTTGCGCTGCTCCTGGCGCGTGACGATGACGTCACAGATGGGCAGACTGAATCGAGTAAGGTTTAACGCCTTTATGCTTAAATCCAATGCGTTATTTCCTAGTATCGATAAAATCGATTGATTACCTTTTAAAACGATGTTAGATCGATATATGTCGTCCGGAAGGATGTAGTTGGATCATAGGAATATAAATCGATACATCGTTGTAGTAGATGAATCGTTACACCCCTAGTATTTTATATGCTAAACCAGAAGCTTCGGTCTTTACAAACTTGACGCTGTCAGCCTCGTTTTCACTATACAGAGGAACACGTCAAGGCTGTCCACTTTCCCCGTATCTATTTGCACTAGCGATGGAAGCCTTGGCAGAAAGTATTCGGGGGAATGTAGAAATCGCCCCCTCTTTATTAATGATAGACCCCAACATATATATTTATATGCAGATGATGTGTTTTTTTTATATATCAAAGCCAGAATTGTCCATTCCACCTCGTCCATGTGGGAGATGTTGGCTTTCTCTAGTAGGATTTTGTTCAACAGGGAGTTTGCGATTTTTAGGTCCACTTTGTTGTTTTTTATCAGGAATGTCAGGACACCATTGCATTTTGTTGTGTATTTGTCAGATTTTCTCAGAAATTTGCATTTGTTGCATCGGTGGAACTCTGTTTTGGATTGAAATTAGGTTGAGCACAGAGACATTTTGGACATTGTTTAAGTACCTTTATTTTTGCACTTTCCAGTGGTGCAGTCAAGTGCAGGAGTGTTGTATTGAATGGTACTGGCACGGCCAATGCGGTAATGACTGGGCTCCGTGTTGTTGTCAAGTGTTTTTCGCCTTGGTATACTCTTGTAGCCAGATCAGTGAAGTTTGATTGTTTTGAATTAATTCAATGTGTGACTCCCATAGTGCTAGTCTGATTGTGTCTGTATTGTCAGCAAAGTGACAGTATTTGACCTCGCAGCCAACACTGTTCACGTTCACTGTTTCAGATGTACTGTCAACTTTGTAGACCATTGCAGACAATGTGGAGACCTCTGAATGACAACAGTGAAATTAGATATAGTTATTAATAATCCTTGCTAATGTCCAATTGGTTAAAAACGAGGTGGACAAACTTCAGGCATGAGTATCTTACACACATGAGTTCAGAGATGTGTCTGTGTGTGTGTGTTGCCTTCACAGAGACGTGGCTGACGGACGCTGACATGGATTCTGTCATTAATATCGATGGATTCTGAGAACCAGTACATCTTGATCGTTAAATGTGGTGATAAAGGGGTTGTCACATGACCCTGAGCAGGATGGACGCTTGAGATTTCGCTCCTCGCTAAAACACAGATTTTAATCCCATTTTTCCTAAAACAAACATCATTTTATCAGTTATTTTTTATTTCAAGTATGCCTAAACATCCTCATGACAAAGATTTTCCTATATTTTCAACCCCCGGTCTGTCCATCGGGAAGAAGAAAGCGAAGACTCAACCGACCGCGTGCTCGACTACTGAGGATCAGCATGGCGAAACCAGCCCCGTGGGGGCTATCGGCACGGCAACTATGGATCAGATTTTGACGGAAATCCAATCCGTAGCCTCACGCGTCAATAACATGGATGAATCTGTTGAAATCGGAGAGCCGGCAAAGCTTCGGCCCGTGGTCAGACCCTTCGTTTGCTTCGGGCGGGACTGGCCCTGGAGTGTCACGTGCCCAGGTGTGCTGTGGTTTTCACGCATGGACACGTACAGCGGGCATGCAGTCGCTCGGGTTTGGACGGGTCCACACCTGTATTTCCACATCATCTGCCTCAGTTTGCTTGCTGTGTGTCTAAAGATCTAAAATAGCAAATGGTGCAGCCTGGTCTCTCAACTTATTTATTATTATATAGCTATCCTTTGCTGGGCCCTGGTGGTTCCAGGAATTAGCTGAATCTGCAATAGTAATAAAAAAACTAATATAAAAAATTTTCATTTAATTTCAACAACAAACTGATCCCCTTATGGGCAATTTGGATGCAGCACAAATAGACACAAACTGACACACACAGTACATCTTAAAGGAGTCATAACCTGTAATTTTCACTTTTCCACGAGAATCAATGTATGTTATGATTGCCTAACGATTATACATTGGCCGGGAAGCCGATATTCAAAAGTGAAGCGTTTGTTTACCCCAGGGTTCGTAAACCAGCCCACGTGCACACGCACTCAAATACGAGATTTTAATTTCTCCCCCGACTTGACGTCAAGACGGGGCAGGATATACCATATATGGACACCGCAGACATATGCTGCAGGAAGCCCGCCCTGCCCCGCTCCCCCTCATATTCAGTCAAGAAAGATGCAGAAATGTAGTGCACACGTGAGTTGCTCTGTGGTTGACTGCCAGAATCAACATTCAAATGTGTTTTCTCTACCAAAAACGGACCAAACTACCAGGGACCAGTGGATGAAATTCATTTTTAATGACGCTGTTCCAACAACCCTATCAACTGGCTCAACGTTAGGTGTCTGCGCTAAACATTTTACACAGGAATCCTTTACAAAATTGGGGCAATATCTGGCGAATTTGGCCTCGAAGCTACGTTTGGAAAAAGGTGCCATTCCAACAATCAGGGACTTGCCTGAAATTGAAACGGTAAGACTGTGTTTTTATTACTCTACTGTGCGTAACAAACAGCAGCTAACTACTAATGCGGCTATTGTATGTAACGTTAGCTTCGAGGTAAACATGGGGAATGGACTCTACGAATGCTAGCCACATCTTTCCACTTTGTTTTACACTACAGTAGTGACGGTCGCGGCCAGGTCGGGTTCATTCACAACTTGCGCCATGATGTCATTTTGGAATGAAATGCTGAAGTTACCTGCAGTGTCAAGCCCCCTCCTTCCTGCCACCAATCAACGCACCCCTCATTTGCATTATTAAAATGACCGTCCACGACAGCCAAAATATGGCATCAGATCTCGCGAGACAATAATGCATTCAGAAATAAGGGTCAGAGGAGCTCTGTGTTGATTTTTTTTCCACTTTTCTTTTTTAGAAGGGCCTGAAAGACTATAATAGAGCGTGGGTATCCAAGGTAATACTAGCTTATGACTCCTTTAAAAAGTAACAATAACACATTACAAAATACAAATAAATGAATAAATAAACTAAGAAATTTCTTTAATTATTTTCCAGAATTATTACAAAAAGCTACATAGTGTATGTTCTCGCTAAATTGCTCCCAAATGTAAGATTGTTGTATCATAATAGTAGAATAAGAACCCCTTAGTTCTATAATACTTACAGTATAAATATTTTTTTAATTCTCCTGGTTGTTACCCCTTTATTCCCCAAACTTAAAATATTGTTCCCTTATACTTACATGTAAGTACTTTATAGGTACACTATAATTACCGAAAGTTACTCTGTAAATTCCTCTTAATTACACAGTACTTTCCGGGCTGTAATCTAAAGCGTTACCAGGAAAATAAACCTGATGCGCGTTTTGCCTTCTCTCTGTCAGTGAAGTCCATTCTGAAACGCGTCCGAAAAATGAACTGTAACTAAGTCAATACTTGTCACAGAGATACGAGAGATGCCTCTTTGTGAAGCTGAAATTCTCTTCTTTTAAATGAAGAAAAAATCCAGTTTATGTAATCCGTTTAAAACCAAGGAGAGGTACAGTTTTTTCGTTCTCCCTTCATTATCTTAAATTAGCTGAGGCCGCCACGCCCCCAGAGCTTTTCACATGGTAAATAGGTGATCTAACGTTATGCATCGCACACGGCCAGCGATCAATGACATAAAAATACGTTTCTTCATCAGATTCACTGATAGCTCATCGCGTTTTGAGAATGGCACTCTACTCCTTCAGATGATTCTGGACAGCGAGGAAGGATTCACCTTTTCCTCAGAGGAATTTGAAACTCGGACGACGAACGGCTGCATTTTGAAGAAAGAATTGACCCCGCCGAGGATACAAGTTCGGAGTAAGTTGTTTAGTGTATAAAGGAATATAATTCCTTTTCTGATTATAGAGCTCAAATTAATTTGCAGACTATATTTTGTCTAGTTTTGGCTAGCTTTTGACATAGGAAAGATTACCTCACAGTCACAATATCCCTATACGTAGGCCTACACGCTCGTGTAAACTTTTTAAATGTGATATTAGCCTACTACATATATTTCACTCAGTTTTGAGATTAGTTTATGACACTGATTATCATGCTAAAATACTGCCTTATGCGTAATTTATTTTGTTTGCGAATAACTGCTTAGGTTATATAATGATTTAGTGAAATATATTTCAGCCTCCGGTAAAATATGTGATACTGTCTAAATACAATATATTATTTATGTATAAATGTTCAGTTAGGCTAACTGAAATAAAACCATGTCTATATTGTGAAGGGTAGTCAACTTTAGCATGGGTGTATTCACTTATTCTAAGCACTGTGTGTGTGTGTGTATATATATATATATATATATATATATATATATAATTAAATCGCAATTTTAACCAGAAAAATCTACAATGCATGCCCAAAGTCGTGCAGCCATATAGTTTCTCTTGATATCAGCATGTTCAAAGGTGTTTATTTTATTTTTTACAGGGAGAGATCCCACTGATGAGTCCTGCTGACTTCAACATTCAACTATCTCTGTACATGAACATGGTAAAATTAAAAATAAAACACCTTGGAAATGACGGGTATGTAGCTACTATGTTTCAGGAATGGCACAAAGTTGTGTGACTGTTCAAGCCTCTGTCTTTAGATCAGTGTGTTTACTAATGTGCTTTTTTGTCCTTTGTTGTGTATCTTTGGATTATGTTGTGTTGTAAATAAATCCAAACAATCTAAAAGCCATTCTTTTTAAAATCTCCTCATTCTTTGTGCAAGGCTCCTCGTAATGATATGGCCTGATAGCACCTAATAGGGCCATTATGGGAGGGTCTTTGTCTTTCTCAGGTGTGAAATGCATACATATTAATGAGAGATCACGCCTCCTCGCATAAAGCTTTCTCACACTAAACACGTCATTAAAAATGTAAAAATACTTTATTGTCTTATCTGAATGAGTAGTCAGGATGATTCTCACATAGGTTTGAAGCAAATATTCTAGGCTATGTGATACAATTTTCAAAAGTCTTGTGAATAAATAATCAATATGTGTTTTGTGGCCTTATTTCAGAAACTTTAATTTTTAGTTCTTTCAATAACCATGCATAAACATTATTCTCTCAAAAATACAAACATGTACATACATGTTGCTCACATATTATGGTAGACCTGTTTGTGCTAAATAGCGTGTAATTAGACCTGTGCCATTAATATGTTTATAAGCAACTGAAAAAAGCACAAATGTCAGGGCATGTCAAAACATCTCAAGGACCCCAAAAAGACCTTAGAGCCCAGAGGGTTAATAAATAAACATATTAAAAAGCAGATATTATTGTTGTTGTTTTTGTCACTATTTTTGTGCTGTGGGAGGATTTTTCAATCTGCTATGCCTGCTAGTATATTGTAAACCTGTGGGAAACACTGTACGTGGTGTGAGGGTTTTAAATTTGTATTGATTTGTGTAAATATGTGTATTAACAGGTCATCTAGGAGTTTAAGGTCATGTACTCTAAAATTATTTTTAGTAGATATTTTTAAGTCTAAGAACTTCATTTAAATGTTAGGGATTAGAATGTAGTCAATAGAATGCAGTTCTACATTTTTCAAGATATTTGGGCAAAATAATTTTTATATTTATTTGAGTTTTAGTCTCTCATATATTGCGGCAGTGGCTCAGTGGTTCATGTAGGTTGTCTACGAACCGGAAGGTTGGTGGTTCAATCCCCGGTTCCACCTGACCAAGTGTCAAGGTGTCCATGAGCAAGACACCTAACCCCAGCTGCTCCCGACGAGCTGGATGGCGCCTTGCATGGCTGACACTGCCGTCGGTGTATGAATGAGTGAATGTGAGGTAAAGCGCTTTGGTGCCCATTGGGTCTGTGAAAGCGCTATATGCAGTCCATTTACCATTTATATATATATATATATATATATACAGTATATATCACATGCACAGTAGTGACCAACATTTTTAGAACACTTGGCATATTTAAGAGATTGTTTAGTTTGTTTTTGTTGAATTGGCCATTAAAATATCCCTTAAAACGGATAAAATATCTACAAAGTTATGACTAGCTCTATAAATCATAGAATAGAGCCATCATAAGGAGATTTAGGCCATTTTCCTTACAGAAATGTCACACAATCATGTTCCTTCACAGAAGAAGTCGATTGACTTGTGTAATCATCGTCAGGTATGGGATCTGTGGTTTAACTGTAAAGCGTAATGTATTTTTTTGTACAAAACAAATTAATGAATGACTGAACTTCTTAAATCAGTGATTAAGACATTTACTGCTCTGTAGTGGCAGTTATTTTTTTAAGTGCATCATGTGTTAAAAAATATATATTTTATATTTTCATATTAATAAAAAATTCATATTAATCTAAAAATTGTTATTTATTGAGTCATTATTTTAAATGTGTTTTCTGTTGTGCGGAACGAAACATGTAGGATTATGTAATAGAGGGTTTTTTTGCGTTTGTGCGCACAAGTAAATAAAGACTTTTTGTTTTGTTTCAGGTTGCTACTTTCAGGTTGCTATCAGTTCATGTCGGTTCTGCAAGTGAAAGCGTTGAGATCAGGGGAGTACCAGTGGATATGCAAACTTGTTACGTAGCTGATTACACCGATGGTATCAAGCTGAATTTGTGGGAGACCCAAGTGGCGTCGTTGGTGAATGGTAACTCGTATGAAAATACCAATCTCTCCACTAGGGAGTTTGCGGGTGATCTGTGTGTGACAGCCACCCAATCTACAGAAATGAAAGAGGTGCCAGCTCTTTCTGATCTGGCCATAGATTCTCCACTTACAGTTGATGAAGGAGAAGTTACAACACTGACTGGTGAGATCAATGGTGTCGGGGTCAGTGTCCGTCACTGCGGTGTCAAGTGCCATGCTTGGCAGGCTGACTTTGATGCAAAAGCGAAGTTTAACCATATAAAACGTGGGCTGCTGCAAAGGATGGTCAGTTTTCATTCAACGGTCACAGCAAAAATCTCTCTGTCAGGTGAGTTTGGGGAAGATGAATTGAAACTGTCCAATACAGTTTTGAAGAATCATTTTCAGGAAGAGGGACTGGGCAACTTGCTTTTGGATGCGCAGAATGTTAAAGGAATATTTACTGGAAATGGGGATGTGTTCGTTGTGATTGCAGTCAGCAAGGAGAAGCATGATGGAAAGGCTGAAGCTGAACCTGAAGTCGAAGATTTGCTTGGAGAAGGTTAGGAAGGTGAGATGGAGAGTTGGTTTGACGAGTGTGCTGAAATAAAAAGTGAGGTTTTGTTGGCTGACAGCTGAATCTAAGAGTTTGTTGGACAATCCTGTATCAAGTGAAGCTGACAATTTGAAGGATAAACCAACTGAAAGTCCGAAGCACATGTGTCACACTTACGTTTAAGTCATATAAGAAACTTCAGATTTCTTTTGAAAAAAAAAAAAATGGTCTAGAATGACACTTATTTTGTTTAGAATGCTAAACTTAGTGTTTTTATTTTAAGGTGTTCTTTTATTAAATTGTTCGCATTGTTATTTCATCCTACTGCATTTTATAACATTTTAATTGTTTCAGTAAAAGTTCCTTTACCATGTTTGAGTGTTTGTGGTGTTGTCATAGTACCAGTATGAAGAGGGTGTAATATTTTTTGGGAATAACCTTTAGAGTTGGTTAAGTTTCTTTCTTGTTTTTTATCTGAGGCATTTATACATTTTGCAGTAGTTAACGGTTTTAAAAATTGAGGACATGATTATGTTGTAGTTTCTGTTTATATGAAATTCTTGAGGCAAGTTGGAACTAAACTCTGCAAGACAATGTTCTTCCAGGACCGACTTTGGACACTCCTGGTGTTGGAGCCCGTGTCAGCAGAGGTTTACCGTTTCAAGTTTACTGTTTTGATTTTAATAAATATACTAATTTACGTTGTTATTAAAAAATCATAGTAACTACAAAATGAAATATGGTTTAATCATATTTTTGTAGACTTCTGATAACGGTTTGCATGGAGAGAGCAGCTCTTGTCTAAGACACTAACTACACGTCAAACTATACAAACAAACAAAACAGGCAGGGGTCAGAGGCAAAAGAGAAATCCAGGGAACAGGCAGGGAATCCAAAAACAGGGGAACAGGGAACCAGGGAGAAACGCTCGGAAATGCAGTGTGACAAACATACAAAACTTCGCCATGACGAATGAATGACCAGGGAATAAATAGACTGAAACTAACAAGAGAATGAGACACAGGTGTGATGCAATCAGTGATAATGAGACACAGGTGTGATGCGATCAGTAATGAGTCCGGGCAGTGGGTATTGAGAAATGTAGTCTGTAATGGAGTGTTAATAGTCTGGTGTGGAGTACCTTCAGGTGGCTCTCAAGGGCACTCCAGTAGGTACCGTTACACATAAACAGACGATTGCCGACAATAATGGTAGATATCTAATTGTTTGTGGAGAAATCAATTTAGTTTCTATTACATTAGTTAACTTGTATGGTCCTATTTATGATGACCCATCCTTTTTTGAAAGGGTTTCAGACAAAATACCTGACGATGCTTTGTCTAATGTGATTATAGGGGGAGATTTTAATTGTGTTATTGACACAGTTAAAGATGCACAGCTTTAACTGCCCATTGACAAGACCAACGTGATCTGTGTGTTTTGTCGTTGTGAACTGAGCTATCATCATCGCAGCACGTCCAGTCTGAAAAACCACTTGATGATGGCCAAGCACACACACACACACACACACACACACACACACACAGCTGATGCGAATTCTCCGCACCCTCATCAATATCAGGACCTCGTCAGTATTTCTTTCACCCTTTTATTGATGGAGTGTTGCATTGTGTGAGAGATTATTTGCTCCAAGTGATAATGTTTTAGTGTGAAATTGAACACAGTATATGGCAATGTTGTTTTCAATAAAAAACATTTGCACAAAGCAAGCCGATCCACTTTTCCATGTTGATAAGAGCATTACAATTAGAAAAAAATAATGGGACAAAAAGAAATCAGGAGACATTGATAATAGATAAAAATTTGCAATTAATTGAGATTAATCGCGAGTTAACTACCCTTACGAAACAAAAATATATTGCAATATACTAGAATTTATATTGCAATACATTAGAAAATATATTTCAATATATCAGAAACTGCCTCATATATTTGAAAATATATAACAATATATGGATGGACATCCTATTGCTATATATTGATTCATATATTAAAATACATTGATATAGAAACAAAACTGTATTACATTATTGCTTTGTACAACTGGCAAACAGGACTACAGATGAAAATTAGCCCTTGGCTAACTCTGGCATGTTACAGGTGTACTGTTGTTAATATGCATTGTCCTGGTAAATAAAAAATAAAAATAAAATAAAAAAAAAAGTATGTTTATTGAAACAAAGTATTTTTTTTATGAGTTAAGTAAGCTCATGCATAGGTTTACAGAAAGGTTGATTAACAATAGTCCAAATCAAATTTTTGCATGACATTCATTATATTTTACATTATATAGCCATATGGATGGACCATATATGGCTATGTGTAAATAACCATAAGTATATTTTGTTACAGAGAAGGTTTTTGTCTTTTATTTTGAAAATTTTGTACTGAGATGGTTGACTTCCGGTCTTCAACTGCGCGCTTTTGTTTTCTTTTTGGAAGCGCGCGCGCCCTGGCTAGCGCAGTGTATAGCATAGCTTGCCATCTCAAATACGGCAATAGCTTCGACGCGGAGCTGTGTTTAAACGTTAAATTTATACTTGCAGCCCCTCTGAAGAGGCCAAAGGTATGCAATTAGTTGAGACATGAGCATTTTGTCTGTTAATATGTTCATTCTTGCACAAATGTAAGACAGCATGTGAATGTGAACAATGTTAGCTGATCAGTTACATGTTTTGTATACATTTCAGCTCTTACGTTGGTAATATGGTGAATGGACTAAGGATTATAAAGGATTAAACATCATAAAACCACCAGTAAAAGTCTCATCCTTGTTCGGGGGGCATGCTACACTATGTATTGATTCATATATTGTAAAATGTAGATGAGTATAAATTAAATTATCATTAACAGCAACAATTACAACATTTTTTAGTCCACTTTTTATTCCCCCACATGGTAAATTATTGTATACAATATATAATATGATAATTATATATAATATATTATGTAATATAAATCAATATATTTTTCAACATATTTAAGACATGTTTGCATATATATCTGATTATATTTTCTGGTACATTGAGGTATATTAGCTCATATAATTTTACATATATATTTTCACATATATACAATGCCTCTTCCAATATATAATTTCATATAATATGGGACATATTTCAATATACCTAACAATATATTAAATCGTATAATAATATGTATTTATTCAATATATGAAAACGGCAATAATTGCAGTATTGTCCCATATATTGCAATATATTATTGCATATATATAATATATTATTATATAATATATCATATGATATATTACAATGTAAATTTCACAATATATGGAGACACATGAAATATACACTCACCTAAAGGATTATTAGGAACACCTGTTCAATTTCTCATTAATGCCATTATCTAATCAACCAATCACATGGCAGTTGCTTCAATGGATTTAGGGGTGTGGACCTGGTCAAGACAATCTCCTGAACTCCAAACTGAATGTCAGAATGGGAAAGAAAGGTGATTTAAGCAATTTTGAGCGTGGCATGATTGTTGGTGCCAGACGGGTCGGTCTGAGTATTTCACAATCTGCTCAGTTACTGGGATTTTCACGCACAACCATTTCTAGGGTTTACAAAGAATGGTGTGAAAAGGGAAACACATCCAATGTGCGGCAGTCCTGTGGGCGAAAATGCCTTGTTGATGCTAGAGGTCAGAGGAGAATGGGCCGACTGATTCAAGCTGATAGAAGAGCAACTTTGACTGAAATAACCACTCGTTACAACCGAGGTATGCAGCAAAGCATTTGTGAAGCCACAACACGCACAACCTTGAGGCGGATGGGCTACAACAGCAGAAGACTCCACCGGGTACCACTCATCTCCACTACAAATTGGAAAAAGAGGCTACAATTTGCAAGAGCTCACCAAAATTGGACAGTTGAAGACTGAAAAAATGTTGCCTGGTCTGATGAGTCTCGATTTCTGTTGAGACATTCAGATGGTAGAGTCAGAATTTGGCGTAAACAGAATGAGAACATGGATCCATCATGCCTTGTTACCACTGTGCAGGCTGGTGGTGGTGGTGTAATTGTGTGGGGGATGTTTTCTTGGCACACTTTAGGCCCCTTAGTGCCAATTGGGCATCGTTTAAATGCCACGGCCTACCTGAGCATTGTTTCTGACCATGTCCATCCCTTTATGGCCATCATGTACCCATCCTCTGATGGCTACTTCCAGCAGGATAATGCACCATGTCACAAAGCTCGAATCCTTTCAAATTGGTTTCTTGAACATGACAATGAGTTCACTGTACTAAAATGGCCCCCACAGTCACCAGATCTCAACCCAATAGAGCATCTTTGGGATGTGGTGGAACGGGAGCTTCGTGCCCTGGATGTGCATCCCACAAATCTCCATCAACTGCAAGATGCTATCCTATCAATATGGGCCAACATTTCTAAAGAATGCTTTCAGCACCTTGTTGAATCAATGCCACGTAGAATTAAGGCAGTTCTGAAGGCGAAAGGGGGTCAAACACAGTATTAGTGTGGTGTTCCTAATAATCCTTTAGGTGAGTGTATTGTCACATAATATATTGAGAAATATATTTTTGTTGCGTAAGGGTATGACATTGATGGGATTAATGGCGATTAAATATTTTCGTTTGACAGCACTAGTTTAAACCCATCTGCTCGAGAATATTCCTTTTATTCATCAGTGCATAAATCCTATTCCAGAATTGATTTCTTTATTATAGATTCCAATCTCTCAAAAATGGTTAAATCATCTCAATACCATAACAGATTAATATCAGATCATGCCCCATTAACATTGGATCTAAATTTGAAGTCAGAAAAAGGGACCTATAATTGGAGATTTGACAACTAAATTTTGTTATTACATAATAGAAAAAATGGGGTACTTTCTGTCTGAAAATGATATAGGCAATGTGACAGACTCAGTACTGTGGGACTCAATTGTTAGGGGGATATAATCTCATTTCAAATAAGGAAAAACAAAGAAGATCAAAAGAGATTAAATGAAATACAGTAGACACCCTAGTTACTGAATTAGAGATTTAGAAGTTTCTCTGTATGATTAATCACTCATTAGCCCAGTTGAACTTATATATTAATTACTCTAAAAAGATTTGGATTTGGGGCCAAATTCATTGATCAGTATTTTATAGGGGTGTAACGATTCGTTTTAAAAACGATTTGATTCGTATCACGATTCATGGTTGTCGATACGATTCAAGGACGATATTGGCTCATTTAGAACGATACGATCCGAAACGATTCAGTGACTTGAAATCGATTCAGTAACTTTTTAGCCAAAGATTCAACCAGTGTGACTGAAATAAATACCTGGATACTGGACAGTGCAGGTTAGGTTTCCTAGATTCATGTTGTTTCTTGTAAAGGAATCAGGTATCAATTAATTATGGATATGAACAAACAAGTAAACAACAATTAATGGCAAATACATTCACATTTTCTTTGAATAAAGTGCAACCAATTGACCTTTACATATCCTACAAACAGCGAGCGACTTATTTAGAACACCTCCGTCTTTGCAAAAGCCAAAGTGTTTCCACACACTGGACCGCAATGGTGGCTTGATAATTTCTCGCTCGTCGGCTTCTCCTCTGCCATCCGCCATGCTGTTTTGTTGTCTTTGCGCTGCTCCTGGCGCGTGACGACGACGTCACAGATGGGCAGACTGAATCGAGTAAGGTTTAACGCCTTTATGCTTAAATCCAATGCGTTATTTCCTAGTATCGATAAAATCGATTGATTACCTTTTAAAACGATGTTAGATCGATATATGTCGTCCGGAAGGATGTAGTTGGATCATAGGAATATAAATCGATACATCGTTGTAGTAGATGAATCGTTACATCCGTAGTATTTTATATGCTAAACCAGTAGCTTCGGTCTTTACAAACTTGACGCTGTCAGCCTCGTTTTCACTATACAGAGGAACACACGTCAAGGCTGTCCCCTTTCCCCGTATCTATTTGCACTAGCGATGGAAGCCTTGGCAGAAAGTATTCGGGGGAATGTAGAAATCGCCCCCTCTTTTAATTAATGATAGACCCCAACATATATCTTTATATGCAGATGATGTGCTTTTTTATATATATCAAAGCCAGAATTGTCCATTCCACCTCTTTTGAACCTTTTGGAATTGTTCAACAAATTATCAGGTTTCACAATAAATTGGGATAAAAGTGAGTTAATGCCTTTAACTAGTTGTTAAATAATTTTGCTAAGCTGTCCAATGTCATGTCTTCAGTTGAAGGTGATGCAGGAATTTCTTCATCTTTGTTTTTTTTTTTTTGGTGGGGCAGAACAGTCAGTATCATTTGTTCTTCTTTCGGTTGAGGATGGTCTTATAGGTCTGCAGGGGTTTCAGCAGAAGGACATGGTGGATTAGTGGGTGTGTGTTCTGCTGAAGTTGACAGCTTTTCGTATTGCGTGACTTGCAGTTCTGGAGAGGCGGTAGTACGCTGTGGAATTGATGTGATGTAGAAGTCAGATGTATACGTAACATCTAAAGCTCCGCACTTCATCAGCATCTCTTCAATGTCCTGCTCGTCCATGTGGGAGATGTTGGCTTTCTCTAGTATGATTCTGTTCAACAGGGAGTTTGCGATTTTTAGGTCCACTTCGTTATTTTGTATATTTTTAAAACTCAAAATAATATTGGTTTTAAAAAACAAGTTAAGGAATTTTATTATGTTAGCTTATAGTAGTGGATAGAGCATATTGTGTGTGTGTATATGTGTGTGTGTATATGTGTGTGTGTGTGTGTATGAGTGTGTGTACGTATATATATATATATATATATATATATATATGTATATTTGTATTCCATGAGAATTTGTTTTAGTGTATGATTGTGCATTGGTTGTGTACATTTTGTAATATGTTAATCTTGTATTGATTGTGTAGTGCATTTTATTCGTGTTATGTATTTTTGTGTGGACCCCAGGAAGAGTAGCGGATACATCTTGTTGCATCAGCTAATGGGGATCCTAATAATAAATTAAATCAGGAATGTCAGGACACCATTGCATTTTGTTGTGTATTTGTCAGATTTTCTCAGAAATTTGCATTTGTTGCATCGGTGGAACTCTGTTTTGGATTGAAATTAAGTTGAGCACAGAGACATTTTGGACATTGTTTAAGTACCTTTATTTTTGCACTTTCCAGTGGTGCAGTCAAGTGCAGGAGTGTTGTATTGAATGGTACTGGCACGGCCAATGCGGTAATGACTGGGCTCCGTGTTGTTGTCAAGTGTTTTTCGCCTTGGTATACTCTTGTAGCCAGATCAGTGAAGTTTGATTGTTTTGAATGAATTCAATGTGTGACTCCCATAGTGCTAGTCTGATTGTGTCTGAATTGTCAGCGAGGTGACAGTATTTGACCTCGCAGCCAACACTGTTCACGTTCACTGTTTCAGATGTACTGTCAACTTTGTAGACCATTGCAGACAATGTGGAGACCTGTGAATGACAACAGTGAAATTAGATATAGTTATTAATAGTCCTTGCTAATGTCCAATTGGTTAAAAACAAGGTGGACAAACTTCAGGCATGAGTATCTTACACACATGAGTTCAGAGATGCGTCTGTGTGTGTGTGTTGCCTTCACAGAGACGTGGCTGACGGACGCTGACATGGATTCTGTCATTAAAATCGATGGATTCTGAGAACCAGTACATCTTGATCGTTAAAAGTGGTGATAAAGGGGTGGTCACGTGACCCTGAGCAGGATGGACGCTTGAGATTTCGCTCCTCGCTAAAACACGGATTATAATCCCATTTTTCCTAAAACAAACGTCATTTTATCAGTTATTTTTTATCTCAAGTATGCCTGAACCTCCTCATGACAAAGATTTTCCTATATTTTCAACGCCCGGTCTGTCCATCGGGAAGAAGAAAGCGAAGACTCAACCGACCGCGTGCTCGACTACTGAGGATCAGCATGGCGAAACCAGCCCCGTGGGGGCTATCGGCACGGCAACTATAGATCAGATTTTGACGGAAATCCAATCCGTAGCCTCACGCGTCAATAACATGGATGAATCTGTTGACACCGGAGGGCCGGCAAAGCTTCGGCCCGTGGTCAGACCCTTCGTTGCTTCGGGCGGGACTGGCCCTGGAGTGTCACGTGCCCAGGTGTGCTGTGGTTTTCACGGATGGACACGTACAGCGGGCATGCAGTCGCTGGGGTTTGGACGGGTCCACAGCTGTATTTGCACATCATCTGCCTCAGTTTGCTTGCTGTGTGTCTAAAGATCTAAAATAGCAAATGGTGCAGCCTGGTCTCTCAACTTATTTATTATTATATTCCTATCCTTTGCTGGGCCCTGGTGGTTCCAGGAATTCACTGAATCTGCAATAGTAATAAAAAAACTAATATAAAAAACACTGCATTTTAGTTTTAAAAATACGTTTCAACAACAAACTGCAAGTTCAAGGTCAAGCTTTTATTAAGATCCCTTATGGGCAATTTGGATGCAGCACAAATAGACACAAACTGACACACACAGTACATCTTAAAAAGTAACAATAACACATAAAAAAAAAAAACTAAGAAATTTCTTTAAGACTATTTACCAATCGCATTGCACAGGGAACAAAAGAGTATCTGTATCGGTTATTTTTCATCGTTGGCAATCTATAACGGCGACCTGAAGGCAGCAGAGCAAACTCCGGGAATAGGAAGTGGTCACTATCTATCATCATGACATGACCAACCTTAGCAAAGCCGAGTGAAAATCAATGGGCCACATATTACTTTAAAACTATACATCATCATAATTTTTATGTTTTTGCACTTTATTTGCACCTCATACAGATTTTACACATAACTTAATTTCTGAACTTATTTGTTTTGGTTTCTTTGTATGTATGGATTACTTGAACATCTGGTGAAAATGTCAAGTCAATAGCACCTTTGGAAATATTTTTACTGGGAAAAATGGTGACGTGTTCAATACTTTTTTCACCCGCTGTACATACTCACATTAGGGGTGTAACGATTCATTCGTTTTCTCGATGCATCGATTACAAATCCTGATGATGCATTTAAAATGCTAAGAATCGAATAATTTGCGATTCTATATCGATTCAGTACTTTAAAACATATAAACATTAAATGACTACATGCGCGAATTAGCGAGGCGTTGTGCGGCGTCATTTCGCGTCCTCACAGCTCTCACATACTCGCTGCACTCTTACCATCTTTCACTGGATTTCGCTCGCGCTCGGTCCCATATAGCTCTCATCTACAGATTTTTGAGCAGTCCATGTTTGAGCTCTCCTCAGGACAGCCATTAGTGTTCACATGAGCAGATGACAGCTCTCTATCGAGAAAGCAAGCCATTGATAAAGCTGCCATATCATTGCGCGGGCACTGCTATGAAACAACGCGTTCGTTGCGTGGAAACGTCACCGTTATTTCTTTAAGATAAGATACTGAAGTTTTACGGAAATGGGTCATACCCGTCCTGAGCAGTTAAAGTAAAACCCCACTTATTCAAGGGTGCGCATTTATTACATGGAAAGAGAAAACGTATAATAGGTGTCTAAAATGTACACCGATTAATCATGAATGATGAATGAAATGTAACTTAATGTCGTTAAACTGAACTGATGAAATAACTACAACATTAATTACACTGAAATAAGAGCGCGTGGTTTATCCATCAATCAGATGCGCATTAAAGTTGCATTCGTAATCGTTAATATAGCACAAGTAGACAGCCGGCGCGTTTTCTTTCAGAATCACAAGGAAAATGTTCAGTCGGATAAAGAGAACAAAGAGTATAGCTATTCCATGAGGAAACGTTAGTTAAGGTTTAGTTGGGAAAGTTCATGGTATTTTTAGTCTCACAATGGAAGGCTGTTTAATGTACCAGAAACACTTTAAGGTTGTGTATCCAAAATAGTTAGCATGATGAACTAACTATACTTTTAAAGCCTTTGTAAATCTTGGTTTACATTTTTACAAATGCTAATTTATAGGCTTTGGAAATATTTTTATAATAATAGATTCATTAAAAACTAACATGAACTAACTGTCATGATCTATAAACGAGACTGGAAGCAAAAGCAGGTACTCAAAGATTTATTGGTCAGATAACACGAACACAGAAGGATGACACGGGCGTGGACGGATGACGCAGGAACTTTGATGGCCAGTGAAGAATCCGTGATGTGAAGTCCGTGCAGAGAAGAATACGTGAAGAGAAGTCCGTGCAGAGAAGAATCCGTGACGTGCGATCCGTGAGGTGAGGAATCCGTGCAGTGAAGACACGAAACGACAATCCAACACCGAGACAACGAATCCACAACAACACGACGAGGCAAACGGCAGGAGAACGGAACAGGAACACACACGAGACATCAACCAACGATCTGACAAGGGAATGAGAAAATGGTGAGTATATATAGAGGGATGAGATCGGCTGCAGCTGGTGATGAGATGATGAACAGCTGGAGCGGATCAAGGAACGTCACTCAGTCACACCCACTACACACGTGCTTTCATACAACAACATAAACACGAGACAAGAAGGAACCAGTGGTTTGTATACCGTGACAGTACCCTCTCTCCTAGGAACGCCTCCTGGCGTTCCCAGCCTCCTTTACCTGTCGATTGAAATCATCGATCAGAGAATGATCCAGGATGTCTCTGGCAGGTACCCAACTTCTCTCCTCTGGACCGTAACCTTCCCAGTCCACCAAGTACTGAAACCCACGCCCCCTCCGCCTAGAATCCAGAATGCGATTTACCGAATAGGTGGTATCCCCATCTACGAGGCGCGGCGGTGGGGGAACCGGGACTGGCGGATTAATGTGAGCATGAAATACGGGTTTAATTTTGGAAACATGAAACACGGGATGTACCCTCCTGTACGCTGGAGGTAAACTAAGGCGGACTGCCACCGGACTAATGATCTTGGTGACAGTGAACGGGCCAATGAATTTGGGAGCAAGTTTATTGGAGACGGATCGGAGTGGAATGTTCCTGGTAGAAAGCCACACTTTTTGACCAACGACGTATACGGGAGGCCTTGACCGGTGGCGATCGGCCTTAGCCTTGGTGCGCGCCCCCACTTGGAGTAAAGTCTCACGGGCTCTAGTCCAAGTGCGGTGACACCTCTGGATTAAGGCGTGGGCGGAGGGGACCGCGACCTCGGATTCCAGACTGGGAAAAATAGGTGGCTGGTAACCTAAGCTACACTCAAACGGAGATAGGCCCGTGGCCGACACTGGTAATGTATTGTGGGCGTACTCCACCATAGACAGCTGTTGGCTCCAGGAGGAAGGATTCTTGGACACCATACATCGCAACGCTCTCTCCAGATCTTGGTTGGCTCTCTCGGTTTGGCCATTGCTCTGGGGATGAAACCCTGAGGACAGACTAACCGTCGCCCCCAGTAACTTACAAAATTCTCTCCAAAATTTGGACACAAATTGGGGTCCCCTGTCGGAGACCACGTCCATCGGGAGGCCATGTAAGCGAAAGACGTGGTCAACGACAGTCAACGCTGTCTCCTTAGCTGAGGGTAATTTGGGTAAGGGAATAAAGTGAGCCGCCTTCGAGAACCGGTCCACCACGGTCAAAACGACTGTGTTACCCTGGGAGGGCGGGAGGGCGGTGATAAAATCTAGAGCGATATGGGACCAGGGTCTCGAAGGGACAGGCAGCGGTTGAAGGAGCCCATCTGGAGGTCGATTGGAAGTCTTACCAGTGGCACAAACCGAGCAAGCCAAAACAAAACTGTGAATGTCACGAGCCATGAGAGGCCACCAAAATCGTTGCTTTACTAAAAACTTAGTACGATTGACACCTGGATGACAAGCCACGTTGGAACCATGACCCCATTGGATAACGTCGGACCGTAATCCCTCCGGCACAAATAAACGATTCGGTGGGCAACCGGGCGGAGGCATTACCCCTTCTAAGGCCGTCTTGACCTTCGATTCGACCTCCCATACGAGTGTGGAAACAAATAGGGTCTCCGGTAAAATGCACTCGGGAGTAGACGGGCGTTCGGAACGATCAAAAATGCGAGATAAAGAGTCGGGTTTGATGTTCTTAGAACCCGGGCGGTACGAGAGGGAAAAATCAAAACGACCGAAAAAAAGTGCCCACCGAGCCTGCCTGGAGTTCAGTCTTTTGGCGGTTCTGATGTACTCTAGATTCTTGTGATCGGTCCAGACGATAAAAGGTACCCCCGCACCCTCCAACCAATGACGCCATTCCTCCAACGCAAGCTTGACTGCCAACAGCTCCCTATTACCAATGTCGTAATTGCGTTCCGCTGGGGACAAACGATGAGAAAAAAACGCGCAGGGATGCATCTTGTCGTCTGCGGAAGAGCGTTGGGACAGAACTGCTCCTACCCCCACCTCTGACGCATCGACCTCCACCACGAACTGCCGTGAAGAGTCAGGGGCAACGAGGATGGGAGCTGAAACAAAGCGGCTCTTGAGTTTGGCAAATACAGCCTCGGCTGTATCTGACCACCTGAACGGAGTTCTGGGGGAGGTCAAGGCAGTCAGAGGTGCGGCTAGTTGGCTGAAATTGCGAATAAACCGCCGATAGAAATTGGCGAACCCCAGAAACCTCTGTAGGGCCTTACGGGAATCTGGGCTTGGCCACTCTACCACAGCCTTAACCTTCTCAGGGTCCACCCGCATTCCCTCAGACGAAACGATGTACCCTAGGAAAGGAACAGACTGTGCATGAAAATCGCATTTCTCCGCCTTGACAAAAAGCCCATTCTCCAACAACCTCTGAAGCACTCGTCGGACGTGTTGCACATGTTCCTGGAGAGACGAGGAAAATATCAATATGTCATCCAGGTAGACATATATGAACTGATCGATCATGTCTCGCAACACGTCATTGATGAGTGCCTGGAAGACTGCTGGGGAGTTGGACAGCCCGAAAGGCATGACCAAATATTCAAAGTGCCCCCTGGGGGTATTAAAAGCAGTCTTCCATTCATCCCCCTCCCTAATGCGAACCAAATGATAAGCGTTACGCAAGTCCAATTTCGTGAAGATGGATGCTCCCTGCAACCTCTCGAAGGCTGAAGACATCAACGGCAAAGGATAAGTATTCTTTACCGTGATGTTATTCAACCACCGGTAATCAATACAAGGTCGTAGAGACCCATCCTTCTTCCCCACAAAAAAGAACCCCGCCCCCGCTGGAGAAGAGGAAGGGCGGATGAACTTGGTTGCCAGAGAATCAGAAATATATTTCTCCATAGCCTCCCTCTCCGGGACAGAAAGCGAATATAATTTGCCCTTAGGCGGAGACTTACCTGGCAGTAAATCTATAGCACAGTCATAGGGACGATGCGGAGGAAGAGAAGCAGCCCGAGACTTACTGAACACTTCCTTCAGATCGTGGTACTCCTCGGGCACGTTAGACAAATCCCCTGCCTCCTCCTGAAACACAAAAACAGGCACAGACGGACAAGCAGACATGAGACAAGACTTATGACATTCCTTGCTCCACTCCAACACGGTTTTCTGATGCCAGTCCACTCGGGGGTTGTGACGGATGAGCCAAGGATGTCCGAGAACGATGGGTGCCAGGGGTGAATCCAATATGTAAAAAAAAATAGTCTCTGAGTGATTGCCTGAAGTAATGAGAGTGATGTCCTCAGTGATGAAAGAAATAGTGGGAAGTTCTTGACCATTTAAGGCATGTACTGCAATCCTCTGTGTGAGTGGTTTGAGGGGAATCTGACATCTGTGTGCAAAGGTGCTATCCATAAAATTACCTTCCTCCCCAGAGTCCAGAAGTGCCCGACAGTCCTGTTGGTGAACTGACCATCTCAGTCTTACCGGAAGGAGGGTAGATGTGGATGAGGTCTTCTCGGCGGAGATCCCACCCGATAGTAGCCTCATACTTACTATCGGGCTTGGCCTTTTACCGGGCAGCTGTAGGCATAGTGTCCCGCGCCACCGCAGTATAGGCAAAGACCCTGGGACCTCCGCCTCTCCCTCTCCTCCCGGGAAAGCCGAGCTCGACCCACCTGCATGGGTTCGTGATCGAAGACTGGGCCGACCGCGTCCCTGCCACTGGACCGTTGAGTCTCTCCCGGTGGACGGAAAGATGAAGTTCTTCCTCCGGCTCTACAAAGTCTAGCGTCCACTCTAAGAGCCAGCTCGATCAACCCGTTCAGCGACGTGGGGAGGTCCAGGGCGTAGATCTCCCTCTGGACGCGGTCAGCCAACCCATGCAGGAACATATCCCACTGCGCCTCCTCGTTCCAATGGCATTCGGCCGCCAGGGTGCGGAACTCGATGGAATAATCCGAAACCGGCCTCTCCCCCTGGCGGAGGTCGGCCAACACCCTAGCGGCCTCTCTCCCAGCGACGGCTCTGTCGAAGACCCGCCTCATCTCTGCTGAGAGTGCCTGGAACGAGGCACAGCAAGGATCTTGATTCTCCCACACCGCTGTTCCCCATAGCGCCGCTTTTCCAGTCAGCAAAGTTATCACAAATGCCACCTTGGCTTGTTCGTTCTGGAATGTCCTGGGCTGTAAAGCGAAGTGCATGGAGCATCTCGTTAAAAATGCACGGCAGTAAGCTGACTCACCCGCATAGGGTTCAGGAGCCGGTAGGCGTGGCTCCGCTGATGCAGGATTCGCCGGTGGTGTGGGAGGAACAGCGGGTGTGGGGGGCGCAGCGGGCATCTGAAGCTGTTGGAATTGTCGGGTGAGCTCGGACACCTGCGTCACCAAGGCTTGTATCGCACGACCCGTGTCACTCTGGATCCTCTCTTGGGCATCCATTCTTCTCACGCTGAGGTGGACGAAATCCTCCAGCGTGGTGGGTGCTCCTCCTGCTGCTTCCATAGCTTGGTCAGATCGTTCTGTCATGATCTATAAACGAGACTGGAAGCAAAAGCAGGTACTCAAAGATTTATTGGTCAGATAACACGAACACAGAAGGATGACACGGGCGTGGACGGATGACGCAGGAACTTTGATGGCCAGTGAAGAATCCGTGATGTGAAGTCCGTGCAGAGAAGAATACGTGAAGAGAAGTCCGTGCAGAGAAGAATCCGTGACGTGCGATCCGTGAGGTGAGGAATCCGTGCAGTGAAGACACGAAACGACAATCCAACACCGAGACAACGAATCCACAACAACACGACGAGGCAAACGGCAGGAGAACGGAACAGGAACACACACGAGACATCAACCAACGATCTGACAAGGGAATGAGAAAATGGTGAGTATATATAGAGGGATGAGATCGGCTGCAGCTGGTGATGAGATGATGAACAGCTGGAGCGGATCAAGGAACGTCACTCAGTCACACCCACTACACACGTGCTTTCATACAACAACATAAACACGAGACAAGAAGGAACCAGTGGTTTGTATACCGTGACACTAACGTTAACAATAGACAAAATGTCGTTGTTTTTGTTTTGTTTTTTCACTCTCTGACCCCCGAAGGCAGCTGTATAATTCACACCCTGACTAAGACCCATTGGGGGAAGCATTTAAATAATCCTATGAATGCATATAAAAAATTAAGAATCGAATCGAATTAATCGAATCGCATCGAATTTTAATGTGAATCGCATTGAATCGAACCTTTCTGAATTTGCAAAAATCGTTCTTGAATCGAATCGATTCGCTGCCTACCCAAAGATTCACAGCCCTAACTCACATACATATATATATACTGTATGTATGCAAGTATATATATCTGTATATGTATGTGTGTGTGTCTATATATGGATGTGCGTGTGTGTGTGTGTTTATATATATATATATATATATATTAATTAATTATGTCACTACTAGCCATTTGTCTTTTAGGGGCTCTTTACACCTGGCCACCTCATGCGTTTTCTCAGATCGGACAGCTATCAGATATATCAAAACGATTCAATTTAGACCTGGTCACATAAATGTGTTTTTGCAAAACGGATATAAATCCGATCTTCAGTTTCTGCGCTATATGCAGATTTAATGTAGTGCACGTCACCGAAAGCAACAGATATGAGCAGCATTTTATTGATCATCAGCTAAAATTTCAACATCAAAGACCGCAATAAGAGAGAGCGGCAACAGCCCTGGTAAGATCAAGATGAAAATGATGAAATGAAATGATGATGAAATGATTCAGCTCTGGCGCATGCGTTAGCTGCGACGGCACTGTCGGTGCGTTTGTCTGTATGTGTTTTGTTTGAGTTTATTTTTTGTTAATTCTGTCAGCCTTTGATACATCAGGTATGCTCTCTTGTTGTTTTTTTTCTGTGTTGTTTGTTGTAGATGTTTATATGTTCATGTTCTTAATATGTTATACATGTGTGTTTGTACGCATCTATGGTGGAAACAAATTTCCTCTCGAGGACAAATAAATCATCATCATCAAGATCATTTCGGTACTTTACTTTTAATGAAGATGATTGTGTGTTAAGCGTCTGTGACTCACTTTCACTGTGATTTGCGGTAGTTTGCACGTTTGCTTGATGAATAGATGCTCAGCTGCTCATCTGTGTGGCGATGTGTGTTGCAGTAGCGTCGTCATATCTGACTATAACATGACATATAGCCAATATAACACGCTCTCACACGTTTATTTTTTAGCATTTTTAAAACTTACATATGTGGCTTCAACAACCAGATGCATTTACACTTGTCCAGTTTCGTCTGGAATGCGGCCCAGACCTCCTCCTGAAGTGGTTTAAGCGATCGGATTTAAATCCGTCTCGAATGCGTTTCGGAGGGCATTTACACCTGGTCTTTTCACGATCGGATAGCTATCCCATCACAGAAAACGCATGAAGTGGCCCGGTGTAAACAGCCCCTTAGCGGCATGTTACTACCTAATTTCAGCCGCTGAACTTGGCATCTCTGCCGTGTTTCTGCTTTTTTCAGGATTATTTCATACAATTTAATACACGCATCGGCATTATACCTTCGCCCACGCCTTTGGATTCCATCGCTGTGGAGTATCGAGAGAACAACCAGCGCTGTTTTCCTCTGTGAACATGCACTCATGGAAGGTACTATTGGGGATCTCGAAAGACATGCCTCAAGTCTACCTCACGCAGTGACAGAAACGACAAGGGACATCAAGTGCCATGTGGAGAAATGGTTTGGGATTGTCAAACACTTCATCATGGGTAAATTGAAAAAGGAAAAAAAAAACAGTCACCAGGAACATTAATCAGAAAAATTTACCCGTCCTTGCAGGCCAGATACAAAGAACATGTGATCCAACAAGACCTGACCCAAGGTTTATTGCTCAAGCCTGTGCCTCCAGTGGATGTTGGGGAACCAGGAGACGTGGAAGAGGAAAGAGAGGCAATTTCTGTTCCTCCAACAACTCTGAAGAAAGAGGAACATGATCCCTGTAATGTCCCACCAGAAGTCACTCTCAGAGAAAGAAGTAATATTAATATCAGAGTAAAAAAATGACAGTTACACAAGCAAAAAGAAATTTTACATTTTAATTTTATAATTAAAGACAAATTATTGAAGTTTATATCACTGCAGGTTGACATGTTGTGGACCAATAAACCGACGGAGCTACTGTACGTGTAGCTATTATGCAGGACCCAGAAGAAGACACCGAGCTCCTGCTCCATCATAAAACATGCCGGACACTGAAGCCCCATGAATGGGTATTTGGAGAGGTAAGCTCATTATGACAATAGTTATTTTATGTACAAGACAGTATAGCATTTGGGACAGAATCTGGGTCATTTCAGTGTCAATATTGCCGTTTTTTCTACTTGCTGATGGATTCAGGCAATAGAGAGTTACATTCGGGCCATTCCCAACACAAAGGGTTCAACTACTCCCCTATACCAGTTGAGGCATTATACCACATGTGTAGTTCTGCATGGTACGAAGCAGCAACTGGCATGACAAGGATTACGAAAAGTAAGTAATTCCAGAATGTTTTTGAGTCACTCTCATCTTCGCAAAAATAGCGGTTTAAGTTTCTATCCGAACTTTGAGAAATATGATGGGGCGATTACTTTTGTAAATATAAACAATGTGCACTGGAAGTTTGTGGTGAGTCAAAAGTGTATTGCGTATTACTCCATAGCGTAATGATGCATCCTGATACTTGTGTTAGAAGGACACTGTATTATTATTATTGTGAACATAAATAATAATAAAAATAAGAATAGGAATGGGTTTTTTATTTATCCTAGTACCTGGATGCTAAATCTGAAACAATCTTTGTTCTCGACCCTCAACGTGGTGCCATGGAAATGGAGCAAGCCTCACATGTTGCAGATTTGGGTACATCACCTTGTTGTTTTCCATCAACCTGAAAATATTCAGATTCATCATAAAACTGAAAAACTATTACAAAACTGATTCCATGTACTTGTCCAACTTTAGTGAATTGGCCAACATTGAGAGAAAGAATCAACATGCAGGAGAGGATTGGATCAACATCAAACAGACGCCGTTTCAGAGGGAGTGTGTGAGCTGTGGTGTCTTCGTGATGCAGGGAATGACAGAAGAAAAGCTGTACATGAATGTGTGTTTTTCACTGTACTGTTCACTTCTGTCTCTCTAGATGTGGAGAACGTCCCTATCATCACTATCATTCCCTCAGATGAGAGCATGCTGGACTGTAGAAAACACATGGCAAAAGACGTCACCCTAGTGAAGAATACCTATAACAACATTTAGTTCATACTAAGTATACTACAAATCCATTTACATATTTACTGACATATCCACACTTACTGATATAAATATTGCAATTAAACTTTATTTGGAGTACTTCTGTATTGCACAATGCACATCTCTAAAATGTGTTTAAATATCAGTATATAAGGATAGTTTGATCACTGTATAATATCAGTCTTTAAAGGCAAGATATTTAAAGTGTCCCTGAAGTATACTTGCAATAGTTCCACTTTAGCACAATCAGATATAGTTTCAAGTTTACTTTATTTATATAGCACATTTAAAACAGTCGCAGACTGACCAAAGTGCTTCACAACAAAAGAACATAAAGTGAACACAATCCACTTTAAGGCATGCAGTTTCTGTTCCATCAAGGTTTCCATATTAGGCAATAATACAATCCTAATATGCCAAAGAGAACAAATGAGTTTTTAAAAGAGACTTAAAAATGGTCAAACTCGGAGCCAATCGAATTTACACTGGCAAGTCATTGCAGAGGCGCGGACCGATTACCGAAAAGGCACGGTCACCTCTGCGTTTAAGTCTCGAATGTGGAATTAAAATAAGATTCTCTTCTCCAGATCTTAAGCTTCTTGAGGGGATATACTGATGCAGCAGGTCAGATAGGTAGCCAGGTGACTGAAAGTGCAGTGATTTAAAAATAAATAGTAGAATTTTAAAATGTATTCTAAATTGCACTGGCAACCAATGAAGTGCCTTTAAAAGTGGAGTGGCGTGATCCCTTTTCTTCTTTTTCAACAGAAATCTTGAGGCAGCATTTTGAACTAACTGGAGACTGGCAATTTGGGCCTTAGAAATGCCACAGTATAACGAATTGCAATAGTCAAGACCTGACGTAATAAAAGCATGCACTGCCATCTCCAAAGTCTTATCAGTAAGGAAATGTTTAATTTTTGCAAGTAGACGGAGCTGATGAAAACTGGACCCAACTACTGAAGAAATTTGTTTATCAAATTTTAAATAGTCATCCAGGATAACACCCAGATTCCGTGCCTGCGAGGACCTAAAAGTCGATAGTGACCCCAAATCCAGGTTAAGTGTTTTCGTATTTTCAGAAGGGCCAAAAACAATTACTTCAGTTTTCTCCTTATTTAAGGATAAAAAATTTAGAGATAACCAGGATTTAACCTCATCTAGACAAGAGGAAAGAGCAGTCAAGGCCAATCGATCATTTTTCCTGAAAGGCAAAAAGATTTGGGTATCATCGGCGTAAAAATGATACGACACCCCGTGTTTTCTGAAAATAGATCCCAGAGGCAGCATATATAATGAAAATAAAGAGGGGGCCAAAATCGAGCCTTGAGGAAGGCCACATGGGAGAGGAGCAGTAGAAGATAAAAATTCTCCTGTCCTAACCACAAATTTCCTGTCAGATAAAAATGACTGGAACCATTTTAGGACTGTACCAGAAAGACCCACCCAAGATTTCAGTCTATTAATTAATACCGAATGGTTAACGGTGTCAAAAGCAGATGATAGATCTAAAAGAACGAGGACCACAGAGCTACCCGTATCAGTTGCCAATTAAATGTCATTTAACACTCTCAGAAGGGCTGTTTCTGTCACGGGTGGTGTATGGCAGGAAGCACGAGGAATTCCAATAAACAATAAACTTTACTATAAATCAAAACAACAAACAGGTACAGGCAGACAGATGGGTAGCGGATGCAAACACCAGGTAACATTGACGAGAACCAACAAAGACAGACTGAACAGAGAGAACTAAATACAGATACAAACGACCACTAACGAGGTGAGGACAGGTGACACAGATGATTAAGACGATGAACAGGTGGATGAATTGAGGGAGTGAGTTCAGGTGTGGAGACAAGAAAGATTCTGGGTAGTGTAGTGATGACTTAGGCTACGTTTACACATAGCCGGGTATTTAGAGAAACGAATATTTTCCCCCTCTCCGTTTTCAAAAATAACATCGTGCACACACCCGCATAAATACGCCGTCGAGCGCCATCATAACTATGCCAAACCTATGGGCGGCAGTGTAGGGAGAAGGATAAAGCCATGCAAGCCAATCAAAATCCTCAGAATCGACAAGAGAGAACCTAAAACCCCGTTTCTCCCAGTTTACACGGCAACACATAACCGGCGTTTTCAGAAATCTCCACTTTGCCCGGAGTTTTTAGAAATAATCGTTTTCTGTGATAAAAACGGCGTTTTCGTGTAAATGAGAGGGCAAAACGCAGAGAAATATTTGCGTTTTCCCATCGTGTAAACGGGGCCTAAGACAGACAGGTGCAGTTTCAGTGCTGTGGGCAGTTTTAAAACCGGACTGAAAATGTTCAAACAGAGTATTTGCAGCAAGGAAGGATTGTAGTTGTAGAAAAAACACAATCTTTTCCAAAACCTTGGAGATAAAAGGCAAAACAGAGATAGGGCGATAATTTTTTAAAATAGACAGATCAAGTGAAGGCTTCTTTAGGAGAGGTTTGACAGTTGCCACTTTCAGAAAAGTAGGAACCACCCCAGTTAAAAGACACTTATTTAAAAACGACATTAGACCTGGTCCAACTGAGTCAACAATTTGCTTTAAATACCTAGGGTGGATAACATCATATGAAGAAAAAGAAGGTTTCAGCTTGGCAATTGTTTCACTGAGTGTCAGAAGGGAGACAGGTTCAAAGACATCCCACGATATAGACAACTGTGGATGGGGAGGCAGCTCAATAGAGGGAGTATGAGTTACTGGTCCTAAATGAACTGCTTTATCCTTAAAAAACCTCAAGAAGCTTTCAGAAAGAGCAGCAGAGGCAACAGACAGAGTATTGACTGGAGGGTTAACAACATAATTAATAACAGAACACAGGACTTTAGGTCTAGAGTGATTATGTAAAACTAAATTTGAAAAATAGGTTGCCTTAGCCGATTTGGCGGCTCTCTGATAAGCCAGTAAACTATCTTTAAATAACTGTAATGTGGAGATTATCCTTCTTCCATTCACGCTCAGCCTTTCTACAAGCTTGCCTTAGCACCCTCAGCGGTATACCACAGTTCAGATTTATCTTTGTGCTTAAGAGGCCTTAGAGGAACAGTCTCATTCAGTACATCAAGCCATACGCTATTTAACAAACTCAGGTGTTCATCCGCGTCCAGATCCGCTAACGTAGACTCCAGGAGTAGATGAGAACAAGATTTAAAAAAGCACTGACTAAAACTTTCACTGAACTGAAGAGAGTAGACCCTAGACATAGATGTCGTTTTAGTAGAGACATGAGGAAGGCTAGGAAGAGACATGGAAAATAAAATAGGCTTAAGAACAGAGAGCATATAATCAGAAACTATAATATCAGAGATATCGAGCCCGTAAGAAAGAACAAGGTCCAGAGTATGACCGTGGAAATGAGTGGGCTCGTTAACCCACAGTATCAAGTTAAAAGCATCAATTATATTAATAAATTCCCTAGCCAGAGGGTTTGACTTACAGCAGACATGAATGTTAAAATCACCCACCAATAAAAAACGATCAAATTTAGTCAGGATTTTACCAATAAAATCAGTGAATTGCTGTAAAAAGTTCTTAACTGCGTGTGGAGGACGGTAGATCACCCCTAAGCAAACAGGACCGTTCCAGTCGAGGTGTAGAAGTTGGGCTTCTGGAGTAGATATCCGCAGGGAGGTGAGAGTCGCAGTGAGAGTTTTTCAGCACAGTCACAAGCCCACCCCCTCGTCTGGTTTGGCGAGGGGAGTTAAAGAATGTACAGTCAACCGGGACCAGTTCAGAAAAGGGGGTAAGATCACCATCCTTAATCCATGAATCAGTGATGAACATAAAATCCAAATTGTGTGAAGAGAAAAGGTCATTCAGCAGGAAAGTCGTTTACCACAAATCGAGCGTTAATTAGAACCATATTGGGTGGAGGGACAGCTTCGGAAGAGAGTGACACTCTGCGCAGCGGCCGCAGCACACCAAGAGCCGCTCCAGCTCTTCGGAAAAGATGGCCGATACGAGGAAAACCCGACACAAGGGACGGAGGACGGAACCAGGGGAAGGACAGGTCGGAGCCACTGATGAGCCTGATCTAGGAGACGCCAGACCACGGAGTCGCCATAAGACGGCTCGCAAAAGGAGCTTGGAATACAGCCCGCATGCAGACGGGCTTTTAGCTTGATCGTACGACCTCCTCGAGACCCGCGTTTCCTCCGTGTTTTGCTTATAGGCCAACAATGGAGGCACTCCGCGAAGTCTGTTGTAACACCTTCAAATGGTTTATTAAAAACACACTCCACATCCAGTTTCTAAAATGTTGATCTGATATCTAGAAGAGATTGACGGTCATATACCATAAGGGCTTCACAGTTTAAAAACCAAACAAACAACAGCCAAACTAGAACAGAGAGGAGCAACCGACGGCATGCCGACACAGGCGCCATCTTGGTTTTAATTATATATATTTAAGATATACTTAAATTCATCTTTAGTTGGACCTCAGCACTATTTATGGATTAATAAAATGTACTTTTGTGCAAGTACAAAATTAGTTGTTCCAATTTAGCAGACTTTAAGTATATAAGTAAATATAATCAGTATATTATAGGGTATTTTTATTAAGTACATACTGTAAATATGTAAGTGTATTTGTAGTATACTTGGCATAAAATAAATGTATTTCAAATACATTTTGGTACATTTATTTTTTCACTAGGGCATCATTTTCAAAAGAATGATGAAAGTACTGTTGTATTTGAAACCCAGAATTACAGTATACTTAGACCAACTTTACAATAATTGCAGTGTCAAGGGAAGAGTACGGTTCAGTTTGTGGACTAAAAGGAGGTGTCCAAACTGAGGAGCACTGCATTTGGGTCATTATCATGTTCAATCTTATGCTAATCACTGTGTTAAACACTGCCAATGTATAAATATATCCTAAACAACTACACTAATATGGAAAAACAATTTGCATGTATTTCCAATTTTCTTCTTGGATACAGTGTGAATCATGCAGAAGGTGGTTTCACACTGAATTCCTGAACATAGTGGTCCCACCTGAAGATCAAGCATGGTCCTGAGTTTTGTGCTGGTAAATAATTGATTATTTTCTATGTTTTATAGCAGATGTAATGTTTTGTTTTTATTTGTTACCATGTGTTTGTTTACTTTGTTACCATGCACAGTATAAATAGAAATATATAAACTGAAGTGTTTTGTAACCTTTATGCCTTTATGTATTTGACTCAATACAACACTGTTTTTACTATTTTACTTGTTTTATTTCTTATCTGAAAACACTAGCAAAGCAAAGTAGAAGTGCCCACAATAGAGAGCATGTCCAGATTTCAACAAAATCCAGATAAGGCTACAGTAAATATTTACAGCTTGTGTCACGAACACACACAGGGGACAGAAAATCCAAATGCAGCAGTCTTTTATTTAAAGGGTAATCCAATATCAAAGTACTCCAGGCAGGGGTCAAAATCCACAAAGGCAGTCCAAAACATAAAACACAAACAAGGCTCAGGCAAGGGTAAGACACAGAAGTGTGAGGACATAAAACAACGACTCCGTACACATACTAACACAGACAGGGAATATATACACATATCTAACAAGACTAACACAGAACAGCTGGGAACAATAATTACGGGGAACAGCTGAGTGCAATGAACTGATGAGTGACAGTGACAGAATGCTGGGAAATGAAGTCAATGTGAAGGACACCGTGAGAACGAGGACCTCTAGTGATAAACAAGGGAACACAACCAGACACTGTGACATAACCCCCCCCTCTACGGAGCGGCTACCAGACGCTCCACGACAACACACAAAAACACGACACCAGAGTTCAGGAGGGAGATGGAACGGTGGAGGATCAGGGGGAAGGATGGTGGGCCAGGTCCGTGAAGGGAGACAGGAACAAGGGGTGAGGCCTTAACCGGGGACCAGAGCAAAACAGAGAGTCCATCGGGCGGGCAGGGCGAAACAGAGAGTCCATCGGGCGAAACAGAGAGTCCATCGGGCGGCCAGGGCGGTGAAGACCCCTCGGGCGGCCAGGGCGGTGAAGACCCCTCGGGCGGCCAGGGCGGTGAAGACCCCTCGGGCGGCCAGGGCGCTGAAGACCCCTCGGGCGGCCAGGGCGCTGAAGACCCCTCGGGCGGCCAGGGCGGTGAAGACCCCTCGGGCGGCCAGGGCGGTGAAGACCCCTCGGGCGGCCAGGGCGGTGAAGACCCCTCGGGCGGCCAGGGCGGTGAAGACCCCTCGGGCGGCCAGGGCGGTGAAGACCCCTCGGGCGGCCAGGGCGGAGAAGACCCCTCGGGCGGCCAGGGCGGTGAAGACCCCTCGGGCGGCCAGGGCGGTGAAGACCCCTCGGGCGGCCAGGGCGGAGAAGACCCCTCGGGCGGCCAGGGCGGAGAAGACCCCTCGGGTGGCTCAGGCGCAGGTACAGCAGACACCGGTGGCTCAGGTACAGCAGACACCGGCTCAGGTACAGCAGACACCGGTGGCTCAGGTACAGACGACACCGGTGGCTCAGGTACAGACGACACCGGTGGCTCAGGTACAGACGACACCGGTGGCTCAGGTACAGACGACACCGGTGGCTCAGGTACAGACGACACCGGTGGCTCAGGTACAGACGACACCGGTGGCTCAGGTACAGACGACACCGGTGGCTCAGGTACAGACGACACCGGTGGCTCAGGTACAGACGACACCGGTGGCTCAGGTACAGACGACACCGGTGGCTCAGGTACAGACGACACCGGTGGCTCAGGTACAGACGACACCGGTGGCTCAGGTACAGACGACACCGGTGGCTCAGGTACAGACGACACCGGTGGCTCAGGTACAGACGACACCGGTGGCTCAGGTACAGACGACACCGGTGGCTCAGGTACAGACGACACCGGCTCAGGTACAGACACCAGAACTGTAACAGTCACAAGAACAGACACAAACACAGAAACAAACACTGGCTCTGGCGCTGGAACAGGCACTGGCTCTGGAACAGACATTGGCTCCAGCTCTGGAATAGGCACTGGTTCTGTCTCCGGCTCAGGAACGGGCACTGGCTCTGCCTCCGGCTCAGGAACGGGCACTGGCTCTGCCTCCGGCTCTGGGACAGCAGACACTGGCTCCGACCCTGGAACAGCAGACACTGGCTCCGGCCCTGGAACAGCAGACACTGGCTCCGGCCCTGGAACAGCAGACACTGGCTCCGGCCCTGGAACAGCAGACACTGGCTCCGGCCCTGGAACAGCAGACACTGGCTCCGGCCCTGGAACAGCAGACACTGGCTCCGGCCCTGGAACAGCAGACACTGGCTCCGGCCCTGGAACAGCAGACACTGGCTCCGGCCCTGGAACAGCAGACACTGGCTCCGGCCCTGGAACAGCAGACACGGGCATGTCCAGGATCCGAGCCAGACGCTCCAGATAGTCCAGATCCATGAAGGCAGACGGCACTGGCTCTGTCTCCGGCTCTGGAACGGGCATTGGCTCTGCCTCCGGCTCTGGAACAGGCAATGGCTCTGCCTCCGGCTCATGAACGGGCACTAGCTCTCCCTCCGGCTCTGGAACAGCAGGCACTGGCTCTGGAACAGGAGACACTGGCTCCGGCTCTGGAACAGCAGACACTGGTTCCGGCTCTGGAACAGCAGACACTAGCTCCGGCTCTGGAACAGCAGACATGGGCATGTCCAGGATCCGAGCCAGACGCTCCAGATAGTCCAGCTCCATGAAGGCAGACGGGACGTGAACAGTCTCTGACTGGGCAGACGGGACGTGAACAGTCTCTGACTGGGCAGACGGACTGTGTCTCTTCCTTCTTCTCCGGACCCCCGGACTCGCGACCACCGGAACCGGGACCAGCTGAACAGGGACCACCGGAACAGGGATTGTCTCCCGACTACATCCTCCTCTGTGACCTCCACGGGTTCCGTGAAACTTGACCAACCGGGTCCCCTTAAAAAAATTCCCTTCTCTCCCGCTCGGTAGCTGGGGAAGAGATATTAAAAAACATACCGCTGGATCTGAGATGACGGAGTCGTTCTGTCACGAACACACACAGGGGACAGAAGATCCAAATGCAGCAGTCATTTATTTAAAGGGTAATCCAATATCAAAGTACTCCAGGCAGGGGTCAAAATCCACAAAGGCAGTCCAAAACATAAAACACAAACAAGGCTCAGGCAAGGGTAAGACACAGAAGTGTGAGGACATAAAACAACGACTCCGTACACATACTAACACAGACAGGGAATATATACACATATCTAACAAGACTAACACAGAACAGCTGGGAACAATAATTACGGGGAACAGCTGAGTGCAATGAACTGATGAGTGACAGTGACAGACAGAATGCTGGGAATTGAAGTCAATGTGAAGGACACCGTGAGAACGAGGACCTCTAGTGATAAACAAGGGAACACAACCAGACACTGTGACAGCTTGTGGAACAAAATCAAGTAAACTATGTGACTTTATCACTATACCCAAGTTTTGATTCAATTTGTGCAACAAATGAAAAAATATTGATATTGAGAAATCTGACCTAGCAGATGTCTAAGATGTATAAGGTTGTCAAGTATTTTTTCAGCAATTGAGTTTCCCATCAAAAGCACTGAACCCAAAACTTTGTTGAAAAGTCAATCTTTGTAAAAACTCAAAACTTTCATTAGCAGATTGATAATGATTTTTCATTGTTGTTGTTTTTCCTCATTTGTTTGTCAGCAGCAGTAGATGGAAATAACTGGAGTCAGTTTTAAAAATGTATCAGATTATCTTCATTTGTTTTATATTTTAATGCCTGAAATTAGTTAATGTTATACTTTATTACAAGTTTGAAAACATTATGGACATAGTAGAGTTTCACCTTATAACTTTAATGGTTCTGCATATTGGGCTTAAATAAATCTGAAATTATAAAGCACACTTTATAATACTCACTACACCTTACAGCTTGGCTATGGACATATCTACTGAGTTTACTAGACCTTGTCATTATGAAGCTCAATACATTTTGCATGGATGAAGAAGTGTTTATTTTTTATTTTATGTAATGTCTATCTTTTACTCACTGGATTTACTACAGCTAAGAATTGGCGATGCTCATAAGAAAAGACTTGTCTATGTCAAGTCTATGTTTGTATGAGAAATGGCCGTGCACATGTGCTGATAGTGCAGGATTCCTCTGTTCCCCAGTGTATTGAAATAACCGTTAGTGTTTTGATTCATCAGCATTTAGGTTCTTTATGAGTGAGTCAGTCAGTATAGAAGACTTTTACATTGAACGGACTGAAACTTGTTGTGATTGTGAACACTGAGGAGTGTCAGGCAGTCCCTCCAGGATTTCACGATTTTTTTTTTGTGTGATTTTTGCGATGAAAATGACTGATTTTGTGGTGGTAATTCCCAAAAATTTGTGAAAAAATTTGCGATTTATATATAACATTTACCATAATAGTATTATGTCAGATGCACAATACAAAACATGACACAAATCACAAACAAAATGCATAAAGCTTTTTTATCCTGGTCTAATCAAATTGTCATCAAATTAACTTTTAAAACAACCTATGGGCAATTTTTCTACCTGACCTTTATAAATAGTAACAACAGGTGTAGCAATTTATACTGTAGAACTCTGTGTAAATCAAATTCATACATTTGCAAAAAAAATAGGTGACATTAAAATCGATCTGTAATTCACTGACAAAAACCAAAGCTTTATCATAAACTCATACTACAAACAAATAGAATGCAAACATTTGCCATTCTAATATATTAACATATGCTAATCTACAAACATTTTGTGTTGCCACATTTGGCAGAGGCAATTACATTTAAATTTCAAACAATATCATCCATTTCAAGAAGACCCCTTTCCACTTTCTGATTGTAATAGAGAAAGACCAGAGCCCTCAAGTTACTGCTTGTAGAGGAACGCCTTCGGTCGGAGAGGACAAGTTTATATATGCTGTTGCAGCGTTCTGCATCTGCAGAGTTGGAAACTGCATCTTTGTAGCGCAGGGCCAGTTTGCTCAGTACAGGAAGCCTATCCTGCAGACCTACCCAAAAGGTGTCAAGGTCTACAGTCCCACTCACAGATGCTCGAAGTGCTTCTGGACCCAGCTTAGTAATTTACCTTGTCATCTCATCCTCAGGCACTGAAGAAAATCCAGGAATGGCTTTGTAGCTGTTGGGGCTGTCATCCATGAATGCCAGGCATCGTGGTTCAAAAATTCTGACCTCTTTGAGAAACTCAATGCCAGGTTGTCCATGCTGCATGTACTTACTTAGCTTTTCATCAGCATAACTGAATGCTGCTCGCACCTGATTTAAGACTTTTGTCTTGAGCTCAAGAGGCAAAAGAATTTGTGAGAAGTACTGGCTACACACCTCATCACAGAGCTCTTTGTTTGCCACAAAGTTCATTTGTAGATCCTCAAGATAATCAAATACCTTTGTTGTGACAGGACGTCTGCTCTGAAAGAGGTCCAACATTTGCAGGATCACCTTGCACTTGTCAGAAACAATGTTCAGTTGGACCTGTAGGGTCTCTGCACACTCATGGTCTTCCAGCATTTTGTTCAGATTTTCCACTGAAGTTGGAGCACTGCGCCCACACACCTGAGAGAGAAAAGAGAGAAGGTGATAGAGTTGGGTTCAGGGTTATTTTGTTTTGTTTTACCCACAACAATAAATAATTAACTTAAAGGTTTTAGGATTTCAAACGTACCTGCATTTCTGCCTGCAGAAATTCCCAGTAAAAAGTGAAATGCTCAGTATGATATTGCGCTGCAGAAAACCAGGAGTTCCAACGAGTATCACATGGATTTGGAGCCATTGTTGTTTTACCGCCATTCAGTTTGCCAGACAAGTAGGAGAGGTATCTTCTCTTGCGACCACCTGCCATGTAAAACATCTGACTGAAGTACATCATAAAGGAGTTCAAGTCTGTGAAGGGTTTGCGGAAGGCACCTCCAATCAAATTCATAATGTGTGCCATGCAGGTAATATGGATGGAATGAGGAAAAAGGGACTTCAGTGCTTCTCTGTATGCTTTCAGCATGTATGCCGCATTGTCTGTATCAAAAACAATGACATCTTCATTGGCAATGTCGTACTCTTGAAGAGTTTTGACAACAGCCATCGGAACAGTGGAGTGATTGCATTTCTCCATGAAGACTGTATTCACTAGATGTGCAAGGATTCTTCCAGATCCATCTTTTTTTAGTGGTGCGATCAGTATGTTTAATACACATCTTCCCTCCACATCTGGAGTTTCATCAAAGATGACAGCAACTGGCTCCCCTGAAAGTTTTACTTTTAGTCGTTCCTTCTCCTGTCTGTACACTTTTCCCAGGTATTTCTCTTGGAGCTGGTGGGACTTGGGGATGCTTCCACCATTTGTGACCTTTTCATTTAGAAATTTTCTCACTAAGGGATGACCAGACTTCGAAAGGGGGATATTAAGTGCGGTGCACAGCTTTCCCCAGTCTTCACAAATCTGAAAGAATAATCAAAGTTGTATTATTTTTTGTTGTTATACAACACATGACCAGGAACATCCAAGTAATTATTTAAATAATCAAGTAAATACTCAGTAATGAAATAAGAACAAATAAACAAATAACAAAAAGAAAAAAAACAGGACAAATAAATAAAAGGATACAGTTAGAAACAGTGGATAATTTACAGGTTTTAAAAAAATTGTGCTGTATTGCTGTTGCTTGAATAGCATTAACAACAGCAGGTAAATTAGGTTACTGTCACTTTAAGACCTACTACAGTATGACAAACATCCCAATCAATTATTACTTATTGTTTTACGTAAATTCTCTTCAAGATGAATATTTTGAAGTAATTGTAGCTATGTGTATTTGTTCAAGCGCTATAAAGAGAATTCAAAACTCTAACGCTGATAGGCGGTGACACACAGTCAGTCACACACACACACACACACAGACTGGCAAATAGTACTTATGAGGACAGTTAGGATTAACCATGGTTTACAAGGACACTCCTTTCCCAGCATCAGGGTATCAATACAGTTATGCAAAAGGCTTCATTTATTGATCAATAAGATACACCCATCTCGCATTTAGCTCCAAAACTCTGGAATAGCCTTCCCGATACGGTCCGATGCTCTGACTCGCTGACACAGTTTAAAACTAGACTAAAGACGTGTCTCTTTAGTCAAGCATTCACATAATGCTTACCTTTTAGTCCTCTGCTATGCCATACGGAACCGTTTGCCACTGAAACTGCTTAACGCACCAGTGGGGCTCGACAGCCTTATAGACAAACGGGTCGGTCCGTATGGTTGCGGTTGGGTTGCGGAGAGTTTGGGTTGCGGAGAGTTGTGAGATTATGGTTTTCTAACACCTACTCCCGTGTAATGGAAATCATTATGAACATCAGCTATGCTAATTATTTCCCATCTGCCTTTCTGCTGTTATCTCGGGACGCTTGTCCCGAGAAAAATGGCGTTCGTAGGCTCCAGTTTTGTATCCTGCCTCTCACGGGGATTTCGGATGCCCCAACGCCTGTGATGAGAAGACCAACGCCTGCGAAGAGACGACTCAACGCCGGCGATATGTTATCCCCTTAATATTACATGATTAACTAAATGTATTTTTTCCAGGTACTTTCTGATATGCACTTACTGTAAAGCTTCTTTGAAACCCTATGATTGTTAGCCAGAGGAGAACTGGCCCCTGACTAGCCTGGGTTCTCCCAAGGTTTTTTTCTCCATCCAATCTGATGGAGTTTTGGTTCCTTGCCACTGTCGCCTTGCTTTTGGCTTGCTTAGTTGGGGATATTTAATATTCAACAATATTATTGAACTGTGTTGTACTACTTTCATGTTATCACTGTGAAGCTGCTTTGATGCAATCTGTATTGTGAAAAGCGCTATATAAATAAATGTGACTTGACTTGACTTGACATCCGACTTCATATTAAGAATATAATGTATATCATCGAGAGGAAGTGCTACAGAAATTTCACAGGTTTATAAGGTCATCATACAATCATGGTTTAAAGGGACATCATGGTTTATGAGGTCTATAATACACACATTTGACCATTTGCCTGTCTACAAGGACATAATTGATCAAGTTACAGTTTTTTTTCGATTGCTAAACGACAGTGAGCCCAACTGGAACTACATGTGCAAAACTAACTCCAGTCTGCACAGCAGCAGTTCATGTGGGCCAAACTCTAGTTCGTTTTTTATTGCTTGAACACAGTTTTCAAAACTCTACACACTTATCCCATGACTTTAACCACAACCTGCACAACACTGTGGATTTACAGCACTTTGTTCAAATGCTAACACACTGCTGTCAAAACTGTGAACCACACATTCAAAACAGAATAGATTTCAGCCTTGTGCCTTTCAAACACTGCTGATTGCAATTTCAGCTGAAAGGCTAAGCAGGGGTCTTGTTTTAGTCTTGTTAGTGAACACACATACACACACACACACATATATATATATAGGCAGAGCTCAGAAAGACTAATTTTGGAAATGGAACAAGAAAGACGGGTTCGTGGAGGGAGAAGGGTGGCAGGGAGAGGGCAGATGCGTGGAGGAAGACAAAGAGCTGTTATTTCAGATGAAATAAGGGCTATGCCGGATGTGAGGACTGCCAGGGATGGATAAGGCACTCCAGAAGGTTCTTTTCCAGGTGCATGGCAAGAGAGAACATTAGATGTAATGTTGATGAACACCTGTGGCCTGATGCTAGAGAGAGGCAGGATTAGCCCCTCAATTATTTGTTCGAATTGTACTTTTAGTTTCTACCTTTTTTTTCTCATTACTGTAATTTCATAAATTATTACAGACTATTGAAGCAAACTGCTAATTTTCATTTACCTTAAATAATTGTTCTGTTCTAAAATGTAAATAAATCATGTGAAAGAATGTCACTCTTCTTTGAGGAAAAGTCTTTGTATGAACTCACTGAAATTTTTCAAACTGTAAAGATGAAAAGTTAGTATTTTCTGTATTGGTGTTTGATGCTAGTGTTGTTACTCTCAGTGTGTTCTGAGTGACAGTGTGTGTTATCTCAGTGAGGGTTGTGTGCAGTGTTGTTACTCTCAGTGTGTTCTGAGTGACAGTGTGTGTTATCTCAGTGAGGGTTGTGCAGTGTGTGTTATCTCAGTGAGGGTTGTGTGCAGTGTTTGCTGCACTGAGCCTGTTTTGAGCCGTGTGTTAAGAGTTGTGTTGCTTGGAATGAGTTTTGCTGCTTGGAATGAGTTTTGCAGGTGATGTGAACTGTTTAGCTCAGGTGACTGTTGGTAGTGCAGACTGTAGTTAGAGTTTTGCACATGTAGCTCCAGTTGTGCTCACTGTCGTTTAGCAATCGAAAATATTAATATTAAATTTAAGATGTAAATAGTTTTTAACCTTTTAAATAGTGATATTTCATACAATTTTAATTGTGCCATCTTTATGTTTTGAAATGTTCCTGCGATCATATTCTGATTTTCTTAAATCGTGATTTTCCCTAATTCTATATGCAACCGATCAAATAAATTAGCCAAATCTTTATGCAAAAACACAACACATTAGACAACATATGTTTTTATTTCAACGAATATCTAAAATCTTAAATACAACAGTATTTTGGGCTAATTAATTACTTCATCTTTTAAACACATCTTTTAAAATAATAAAATGTATGTATACACAGTCACTATTTCATTACACAGATAATTAAACATTAAACATTAATAACAATAAAAATTAACAATAAAAACATTTAAATTTAAAATAATCACTTGTCACATAAATTAAAACAAGTATATTCGTAAATTACTATTCCATAGATATTTAAGAATTAATTTTAAATATTTAAAAAATAACTCATTGAACTTTAATAAGTTGTTGCTTAACACCGCTACCTCTCAACTGTCAAATATTTATGGAGGACCAAACCTGCACAAATTAATAAATAAATGTGTGTGTATATAATAATATAATATACTATATATATTATAATAAAGGAAAGAAAAGGGTAATTCAGGATTAAATTAAATCAAAAATGTATTTATTCATAATGTCTGCAGATTTGGTTCTCCAATATTGGGTGTAGTGTCTATATCACAGACCTTTCAAATAAAATTTTAAAAAACCTCAGTTCTTTTTCCTTTGGATCAAGTTTTTTTCTGAACAGATCAAACGTTTTGTAATGCATTTTTTCGCTTTAGTGTATTCCCTTGTTTCGGACAAAGTCCCTGATGTTTTGGGTTGTCCGTCCATGCAGCATTTTTTTCTCCGCATTTTTGCAGGATTGGCACTCCTTTAGAGAGGCAAGATGCCCCTTGGTTATATGAGTTTTAAAATGCTTGAACACTGCTTCTACTTCTTGCTTCACCCATGGCTTTTTGACATAGTTTGACCTGACTGCTAAAAAGAAAAAATACAAATAAGATCAAAATATGTTGTTAATTATCCCTCCACCTCAAATTAGTTGCATGTGTATATAACTGTTTTGTTTTAATTTAAACAATTTATTCTAAAGGATCTTACAAATTCCGCTTATACCTTTGTGTGTAGTGATCACAGTATGATTAACTGCATCATTTGTTTCCATAGATTCACCTGTAAAATAAGAATTTTTAGAGAAAAAAAACAAACAGCTTATTGCATGCATTTCAAAATAATAGTTTGATGACCAGCCAAACAACCTCTTACATTACCATTTATAAGCAGCATGGAAATAACTGGTGTCTTACAAACCAAGACACCATTTCATGCAAATTTAACATGACAAAGAACAAGATGTCTTGATCTTTTGAAATAAACATTTTAATGAGCAGCAAGATTCTGTATTTTTCTATTGAAATGTGTTTTTAAATAACATTGCAAGCACATTTAATTTAATATCATTTCAGACTTAAACTTTCATTACATACCAGAAGTGTCATCCAGATGTTGCTCATCTTCACATGAATCTTCACTGTCACTCTCATTGACTACTGCAAATTCTATTTAAGGGGGACAAATGCAACACAAAATTAAATGGTTATAAAAACATTGGTCTGATTTACTCAATTATAAAGTTTATTGTTACAAACACACCCAAAAATATTGTTCTGGGCTGAACAATATTTGCATGTAATTTGCATGTAACAGCCGCGCTTGTTCCATGGCGGATTGTTATTACAACGGTGGATTTGCCAGGCACACGCCAGGAGCGGTTCACAGCCGAGGAGACCGACGTTCTCATCAGGGCCATAAAAGACAGAGAACTGACATTGTATGGGGATGGAGAAACCCACCCAAATTAGCTTCGGTTAAACAGCCGTATAATAATTTGGTTAAATGCGTGAGCTAGATTTATGCCTTTTTGGGGTTTTTTTCCACATCTTTATGGAGACAACAATGATTTCCCTCGTGTGTTCATATTTTTCCTTGTAATGATGTATGATTTGCAAAAATGAAAACTGCTGCGTCTGTGTAGATGAGAGAATTAAAGTGTATGCGTGTATTGCACACACTACATTATGGCCAAGCATGCCCCCTTAAAATAGTATATGAATAAAGCGCAAGGCACCACTGACTTTAGACTAGGTTTTTCCTGGTCAGTGGCGGAATTGTTTTCTGAAACTGCAAAATAGCACCAGGGAACGTTTGCGCCGGAACACGCCTCCTCTTTGCGCTGAACCGCCCCCGCGAGCGCAAGTTCAAGTTCATTCCCTAATTTACAGACGTACGTCTGTGGAGGGAAAAGTCTGCTGTGCGTGGGTGCAAAATAGGAATGATACATGCGTAGGTGTACAAAGTCAATTGCGCTGGGTGCAAGATAGGGCCCATAACGTTTTAAGTCAGTTTCTCAAATCCAACCGGAGGCTCACTGCCCTGCAGAATATCAGCTTCAGCCTTAAAGGGATAGTTCACTCAAAAATGAGAAAATCTTAATGAAAGATGACTGAGAGAATGCTACATGTGAGTTTGGTCAGGGTTTCAACTAAACTTTGCAGAACCCTGCGCTGATACCATGAATGTCTGTAAAGGTGCTTTGAAACCTGTATTGTAAAAAGCGCTATACAAATAACATTGACTTGACATGCTTAAATAAAATAAATTTGTTTTTTAAATACCTTGAATTTCATCGAGAGATTTTCCCTGAAGGTCTGCAACAGTTCCTTTTTCCAATGCTAAAAGAAAGGGATAGTTCACTCAAAAATGAGAAAATCTTAATGAAAGATGACTGAGAGAATGCTACATGTGAGTTTGGTCAGGGTTTCAACTAAACTTTGCAGAACCCTGCGCTGATACCATGAATGTCTGTAAAGGTGCTTTGAAACCTGTATTGTAAAAAGCGCTATACAAATAACATTGACTTGACATGCTTAAATAAAATAAATTTGTTTTTTAAATACCTTGAATTTCATCGAGAGATTTTCCCTGAAGGTCTGCAACAGTTCCTTTTTCCAATGCTAAAAGAATTTTGGAAATTTTTGCGACCTAAACTGTTGCATCAGGCAGTCTGTAGTCTCTGTGAACCCTTATATCATGGCCCAAAAAATCAGCGAGTTGGTCCATCTCATTGTTTTTCAGGTTAAGTATCTGCGATGTTGTTGCAACCTGTTTCCGCAACTGAGTGGATCTCAAGTATTGAGGCTGCCTTGCTCCAGATTCTTCTGCAAACTTTCTAACACAATCATGTCCTCTGAAATATGTCAGACATTTTGGAACTGCGAACAAGTATCCATTTTCATCCAGGACATTGCAATCCTTTCTTTTTTTTACCAGCAATCTGAGTGCGTTTACAAGATCTGGTGTCAGCAAAACAGCAACTTTCCGGTCTTTCTTTCCCTTTAGTTCAACCCTAGTCAGATAGGAACATAGACGTTTCTCGTAGTTTGATAGTCCGAATTCTGGAAGAGTAGATGAGGCATCCCTTTCAGTAAAATTACTTAGTTGCATTCTCGAAACTTCTCCAGAACGTCGTCGGTTGAAGGTAATTATTCTTGTGAGACAGACTCTGGCAAGATCAGAATAATTCTGAATTGAAGCAGCTTTTTCCAGTTTGTTGTAGGCTGATTCAGAAACCTTCTCAAGATATTTGGTCAACATCTGGATGTCTTCTGTCCGTGGTAGATTTATTGTTTTGTTGTATTTCTTTTCTTTGGCAGACATCCGTGCAGTGTAAGATACACACTCTGTCCACTTTGTCCTGTACAATGTGTGGAACTCTTCTGCACATTCTCTGAGTTCCTTATCACCTGCAATGATTGCATTGCACTGGATGATTGAGCTCACTTGTAGTAAGTGTTGTCCAAGCTTTAATGCTAAACTTGGTGCTTCAACTGTCTTTTCATCCTCGCTAAATCCTGCAATTTCTTTAGCAGCTTTAACAGTAGCCATGAAATTTACTGGCTTTATGACATCCTCCAGGGTGGTGATGGACGAGTTCTTTTGAATGTGCATTAAAAATCTGCCAAGGTCACGAATTTTTTGGCGTATATGTCCATGCTTTGATACGTCACGGCCATGTTTGTTGAATAGCGATTGGGCAAACTGTAAAAGGCATGGGTCACTTCGCACCACACTTGCAACTTCATCATTTCGCATACTTCCTAGGAGTTTTAAGACCCCATCTGAAACCGTTCCTGAAAATGCAGCCTTTGCCACTGCAGCAAGCCCGAGTATTCTTTTTTTCCCCAGAGTGTTTTCATGATGTTCTTTTTTGGCTGAGCACCTTTTCATGTGCCTCCAGAGTTCCTTCCGAACAAACATTCCATGACAATAAATGCAATACTCGTATCTTTTAGAGCATTCTTTCTTTTTTGAACAACGTTGAACTTTCAGAAGACCTGTTCCTTTCTTCAGGACATCATTGTTGTGCATAAAGTTGCCTTTATTTCTCAATACCTGGAGCAATTCCTTTCTTTTTTTGGAGCGAGCTGGGAAACTGAGTGCTTCAGCAATTTCAACATTTTCATTTTCATGGGCTTTGAAATGTCGCGCTATTTTGCTTTGTGCTTTTCCACAGACAAAACAGAAATTGTTTCCACATTTGGATACAGTGGTACAGTGGATGGAGGTATTTGTCTCATCTATCTTAGGTGTTATGCTGGTAGGGCTTGAGTCATGTGAATCTTTTGGTGTATCCTTCAGGCTAGATTTCTTCTTGGTCATGTAAACTTCCAGAGAGTTGTTGCTGATAGGGCTTTCTAAGTCAGGTTCTATGTTTGAGTCAGACATAGATTCTGAATTAGGGAGAAATTCTTCACCTGAAGACAATTCTCCTTCACTGGTTTCAGATAAATCCTGTATAAAATAAAACATTTTAGACAGCATTATTAGTTTCTTCATGTACCAATAGAGACAGTAAATGTACAGATGTGACTGCATTTTAGAAATCTAATTTAGAATTTTTGTTTTAATGTTCCAGTTATTTCCTGACGCTAGTTTAATACTCCTTAGTACTCTTACATATTTGTCCTGAGAATATGTTTGGCAATCATTATAGCGAGTGGTTATTATGAATTACTCCGAGACGCGAAGGTTGAGGATCCAAATGCAGTTTATTAAAGTAAATCAAAATCGTAATCAGAATCCAGGCAAAGGTCATACACAGGCAGGCAATCCAAACAAACAGACAAATCCAGAGGGTGAGGCAGGAACGGGAAAACCAGGACACGGGCAGAGATCAATAACCAGGAGCAATGACGACAAAGGAAATGCTCAGAAATGCAGTGGAATAACGTACAAGACTTCGCAGGGAATGATGAGGTGAACCATGCTTATATGGGGTAAACTAAACAATATGATGAGACACAGGTGAATGTGATAATCAGGGATGATGACTCCGGGCAGTGAATTATGGAAAATGTAGTTAATGGAGTAATGTGAGTGAATAATGATAGTCTGATGTGGAGTGCCCTCAGGTAGCTCTCAAGGGCACTCCAGCTGATGATCGTTACATAGCCCCCTCTCAAAGGAGCAGCTTCCAGATGCTCCGAAAATTATCCATGAGTGAGGTGGAGCCGGACCCGGGGGTGGGATGGAGGGCCAGGCCCGTGGAGTTGAAGAGGCCCTGGAGACTGCGGCAGGACGGAAGGCCGGGGCAGTGCAGGCGACCAGGGCGGACCAGACAGTTCAGGAGACCATAGTGGGGCGGCCTCAATGGTCCTATAAAGGGACCCACTGCCCCCATACCCCCCCCCCCCCCCCCCCAAGAAAAGTTTTCTTGGGGGGCGGCTATGGGATTATGGGCAGGAACAGACACCGGCTCAGGAACAGAGACCGAACAGACACCGCCTCAGGAACAGACACCATGGCGGCGGCCATCTTTGCTGAGGGCTCAGGTTCAGCCGTGGCAGCGGCCATCTTGTCCGGAGACACTGGCTTGGCGGTGACCATCTTGTCCGGAGACACTGGCTCTGCGGCGGCCATCTTGTCCGGAGACTCTGGTTCGGCAGACGTGACATGAATGGTCTCTGGCTCGGCAGACGTGAGGTGAACGGTCTCTGGCTCCGCAGACGTGGCGTAAACGGTCTCTGGCTCTGCAGACCTCGGCAGGGCTGGCGTGAAGAAGCTCAGGCTCGGCAGGGCTGGCGTGAAGAAGCTCAGGCTCGGCAGGACTGGCGTAAAGAAGCTCAGGCTCGGCAGGACTGGCGTGAAGAAGCTCAGGCTCGGCATGACTGGCGTGAAGCTCAGGCTCGGCAGGACTGGCGTGAAGAAGCTCAGGCTCGGCAACTCCCATGGCAGCATTAGGGTCTGGTGTGACCGCGCTGCTGAGCAGTGTTAGCACTGGAGTTGCCAACACTAGAGCGGGCATGATGTGAAGTTGCTCAGGTTTAGAGGATACCATGGGCTTGCAAGGTTCCTCATCCGTAAAGCCCACAGTAAATGATGAGCCGCTCAGTAAAAGGGCAAGGTCAATATATTGAGCTAGAGTCCAGTGAGGGGTATTGTCAGGCATGAGGTAGTTAAGAAGCTCATTAAGTCCATGGCGAAGAATGTCCTTTAAGACAGCATCATTATAGTTCACCCCATGGCTAAGCTCACAAAACTCGTTGACAAAATCCTCAATTGGATGATTACCTTGGCGGAGGTGAAAGAGACAAACTGCTGGATTCATGTAGGCAAAGTTTTCTGTTATGAACTGCTCCGAGACACGAAGGTTGAGGATCCAAATGCAGTTTATTAAAGTAAATCTTTAATTTTCTTGGGGGCGGCTATGGGATTATGGGCAGGAACAGACACCGGCTCAGGAACAGACACCGGCTCAGGAACAGACAGCATGGAGGCAGCCATCTTTGCTGAGGGCTCAGGTTCAGCTGTGGCGGTGGCCATCTTGTCCGGAGACACTTGCTCGGAGGCGGCCATCTTGTCCTTGTGACACTGGAAAGTGCAGGCGACCAGGGCGGAGCGGGTAGTTCAGGTGGCCAGGGCGGACCAGACAGTTCAGGAGACCATTGTGGCGCAGTCTCCATGGTCCTATAAAGGGACGCACTGCCCCAAAAGTTTTCTTGGGGGCGGCTATGGGATTATGGGCAGGAACAGACACCGGCTCAGGAACAGAGACCGAACAGACACCGGCTCAGGAACAAACACCGGCTCAGGAACAGACACTGTGGCGGCGGCCATCTTTGCTGAGGGCTCAGAAACACACACCGGCTCAGAAACAGACACCGCCTCAGGAACAGACACTGTGGCGGCGGCCATCTTTGCTGAGGGCTCAGGTTCAGCCGTGGCGGTGGCCATCTTGTCCGGGGACACTGGCACAGCGGTGGCCATCTTGTTCGGTGACACTGGTTCGGCGGCGGCCATCTTGTCTGGAGACACTGGCTCGGCGGCGGCCATCTTGTCCGGAAACCCTGGTTCGGCAGACGTAACGTGAACGGTCTCTGGCTCGGCAGACGTGACGTGAACGGTCTCTGCTCTGCAGACGTGACGTGAACGGTCTCTGCTCGGCAGACGTGACGTGAGCGGTCTCTGGCTCGGCAGACGTGACGTGAAGCTCAGGCTCGGCAGGACTGGCATGAAGAAGCTCAGGCTTGGCAACTGCCATGGCGGGATGAGGGTCTGGTGTGACTGCGCTGGTGAGCAGTGTTAAAACTGGAGTTGCCAACACAAGAGTGGGCATGATGTGAAGTTGCTCAGGTTTAGAGGATACCATGGGCTTGCAAGGTTCCTCATCCGTAAAGCCCACAGTAAATGATGAGCCGCCCAGTAAAAGGGCAAGGTCAATATATTGAGCTAGAGTCCAGTGAGGGGTATTGTCAGGCATGAGGTAGTTAAGAAGCTCATTAAGTCCATGGCGAAGAATGTCCTTTAAGACAGCATCATTATAGTTCACCCCATGGCTAAGCTCACAAAACTCATTGACAAAATCCTCAATTGGACGGTTACCTTGGCGGAGGTGAAAGAGACAAACTGCTGGATCCATGTAGGCAAAGTCTTCTGTTATGAACTGCTCCGAGACACGAAGGTTGAGGATCCAAATGTAGTTTATTAAAGTAAATCTTTAATTTTCTTGGGGGCGGCTATGGGATTATGGGCAGGAACAGACACCGGCTCAGGAACAGACACCGCCTCAGGAACAGACACCGCCTCAGGAACAGACACCGCCTCAGGAACAGACAGCTTGGCTTGTCTGGAGACACTGGCTTGGCGGGGGCCATCTTGTCCGGGGACACTGGCTCGGCAGACGTGACGTGAACGGTCTCTGGCTCGGCAGACGTGACGTGAACGGTCTCTGGCTCGGCAGACGTGACGTGAACGGTCTCTAGCTCGGCAAACGTGAACGGTCTCTGGCTCGGCAGACGTGACGTGAACGGTCTCTGGTTCGGCAGACGTGACGTGAGCGGTCTCTGGCTCGGCAGACGTGACGTGAACGGTCTCTAGCTCGGCAGACGTGACGTGAACGGTCTCTAGCTCGGCAAACGTGAACGGTCTCTGGCTCGGCAGACGTGACATGAACGGTCTCTGGCTCGGCAATATAAAATATTGCTCATTGTGGGTATTATTTAACATTAGGGTTATTATTAGTAGTACTACTACTACTACTACAAAACAATCCAATTTTAGAGTAAAGTCTCTGTCAAAAAGTTTTATTGTCTGTATTTGTAGTTGTTAAACATGTCCTCCTATACCATGATTGAGCTGACACACAAAATGACTTATTATTATTAAATATTGCTCATTGTAGGTATTATTTAGCATTGGGGTTATTATTAGTAATACTACTACTACTACTACTACTACTACTACAAAATAATCCAATTTTAGAGTAAAGTCTCAGACAAAAAGTGTTATTGTCTGTATTTGTAGTAATGTTGAACATGTCCTCCTATACCATGATTGAGCTGACACACAAAATTACTTATCATTATTAAATATTGCTCATTGTAGGTATTATTTAGCATTAGGTTTATTATTAGTAATACTACTACTACTTCTACTACAAAACAATCAAATTTTAGAGTAAAGTCTCTGACAAAAAGTGTTATTGTCTGTATTTGTAGTAATGTTGAACATGTCCTCCTATACCATGATTGAGCTGACACACAAAATTACTTCTCATTATTAAATATTGCGCATTGTAGGTATTTAGCATTAGGTTTATTATTAGTAATACTACTACTACTTCTACTACAAAACAATCCAATTGTAGACTACAGTCTCTGACAAAAAGTGTTATTGTCTGTATTTGTAGTAATGTTGAACATATCCTCCTATACCATGATTGAGCTGACACACAAAATTACTTCTCATTATTAAATATTGCGCATTGTAGGTATTTAGCATTAGGTTTATTATTAGTAATACTACTACTACTTCTACTACAAAACAATCCAATTGTAGACTACAGTCTCTGACAAAAAGTGTTATTGTCTGTATTTGTAGTAATGTTGAACATGTCCTCCTATACCATGATTGAGCTGACACACAAACTGACTTATCATTATTAAATATTGCGCATTGTAGGTATTTAGCATTAGGGTTATTATTAGTAATACTACTACTACTACTACAAAACAATCCAATTTTAGAGTAAAGTCTCTGTCAAAAAGTTTTATTGTCTGTATTTGTAGTTGTTAAACATCTCCTCCTATACCATGATTGAGCTGACACACAAAATGACTTATTATTATTAAATATTGCTCATTGTAGGTATTATTTAGCATTGGGGTTATTATTAGTAATACTACTACTTCTACTACAAAACAATCCAATTTTAGACTAAAGTCTCAGACAAAAAGTGTTATTGTCTGTATTTGTAGTAATGTTGAACATGTCCTCCTATACCATGATTGAGCTGACACACAAACTGACTTATCATTATTAAATATTGCTCATTGTAGGTATTTAGCATTAGGGTTATTATTAGTACTACTACTACTACTAATACTTCTACTACAAAACAATCCAATTTTAGAGTAAAGTCTCTGACAAAAAGTGTTATTGTCTGTATTTGTAGTAATGTTAAACATGGCCTCCTATACCATGATTGAGCTGACACACAAACTGACTTATCATTATTAAATATTGCTCATTGTAGGTATTATTTAGCATTAGGGTACTACTACTACTACTACTACTAGTTTTGTTTTGTAGTACTACAAAACAATCCAATTTTAGAGTAAAGTCTCTGACAAAAAGTGTTATTGTCTGTATTTGTCATGATCCCGGTATCCTCCTCTTACACTCTACCACCCTCTCCTGGTCACACTCTTTATTACATCCATTTACACACACACATTCCCAATCATTATCTCTGCCGCTCTCAGCTGTCTCTCATCACCTCATCACTCTCCCTCTTCTCCTCCCCAGCTGGTTCCCACTTTCTCTGATTAGACTCTCTATTTCTAGTCTTCCCTGTCCTTTGTTCTTTGTCAGATTATTGCCATATGTTACGTACCTGTGTGCCTGCTGAACCAAGCCTTGTCGTGTCGTGTCCTGTCTGGTGCGTGCCTCAATCTGTCTACTATTTTACCCCGTCTCCGCTTTGTTACTTCATCAGCTAACGTGAGTGGTCAAGGATTGGCGTTCCCGTGCCCTTTACGGACCCAGCCTGTCTCATCCTCCGGGGATTTCCCGTTGCCGGTCCTGACCGTACATTTCTGTTCTATTACTGAAAGACTTTCCGTTTTTTCCTTTGGATGAGACTATCTTCAGTTGGATTTATTCGCCTTATGTGCCACCTGTGTTATTTTGCCTGAACTATTAAACTTTGTCAAACTGCCCTTTGCTTTTGGGTTCTCTCTCCTACACGTGACAGTATTTGTAGTAATGTTGAACATGTCCTCCTATACCATGATTGAGCTGACACACAAAATTACTTATCATTATTAAATATTGCTCATTGTAGGTATTTAGCATTAGGGTTATTATTAGTAATACTACTACTACTACTACTACTACTACTACAAAACAATCCAATTTTAGAGTAAAGTCTCTGACAAAAAGTTTTATTGTCTGTATTTGTAGTAATGTTAAACATGTCCTCCTATACCATGATTGAGCTGACACACAAAATTACTTATTATTATTAAATATTGCTCATTGTAGGTATTTAGCATTAGGTTTATTATTAGTAATACTACTACTTCTACTACAAAACAATCCAATTTTAGAGTAAAGACTCTGACAAAAAGTTTTATTGTCTGTATTTGTAGTAATGTTAAACATGTCCTCCTATACCATGATTGAGCTGACACACAAACTGAAATATTATTATTATTAAATATTAGGCATCGTAGGTATTATTTATCATTATTGGTATTATTATTATTATTAGTAGTACTACTTCTACTACAAAAAAGATATTTTTTTTAGAGTAAAGTATCAGACAAAAAGCTTTTGGGCCCTATCTTGCACTCGGCGCAAATGACTTTGTACACTGACGCATGTATCATTCCTATTTTGCACCCGCGCAAAGCGGGCTTTTCCCTCCACAGACGCACGTCGGTTAACTAAGAAATACACTTGCGCTCCCCGGGGCGGTTCAGCGCAAAGAGGAGGCGTGTTCCGGCGCAAACTTTCCCTCATGCTATTTTGCTGTTCTATAAAACAAATGCGCCACTGACCAGAAAAAAACTAGTCTAAAGTCAGTGGCGCGTTGCGCGTTGTTCATTATGCTATTTTTAGGGCGCATGCTTGGCCATCAATGTAGCGTGTGCACAACGCGCATACACTTTGATTCTCTCATCTAAGCAGCAGTTTTCATTTTTGCAAATCATACATTATTACGATAGATAGATAGATAGATAGATAGACAATTTATTATAAAAGCATACATGTAGCTTACACATTTACCCAAATTATCATACGCCTGTTTAACAGAAGTTAATTTGGGTGGGTTTCTCCATCCCCAATGTCACTTCTCTGTGTTTTACGGCCCTGACGAGAACGTTGCTCTCCTCGGCTGTGAACCGCTCCTGGTGCGCGCCTGGCAAATCCGCCGTTATAATAGGAATCCGCTTTAGAACAAGCGCGCCTGCTCTTAAAGGGAATGTGAGATGACGCTCTGATTGGTTTATTTCACGTTACGCCCAAACCACACCTATGAATAATGAAGCTACTTCAGACCAACCCCTTTTAGATTTGCGCCAGGCGTAAGAGGCATTTATCCCGCCGGGAAAATAGCAACAGCGCCGGGATCCGCCCACAAAGTTACTTGCGCTTTCCGCTTTGACACTTGCGTTTCAGATCGTTAAAATAGGGCCCATAGTGTCTGTATTTGTAGTAATGTTAAACATGTCCTCCTCTACCATGATTGAGCTGACACACAAACTGACTTATTATTATTAAATTTTAGTCATCGTAGGTATTATTTAGCATTAGGGTTATTATTAGTAGTAGTACTACTACTTCTACTACAAAAAATTATATATTTTATTTAGCATTAGGGTTATTATTAGTAGTAGTACTACTACTTCTACTACAAAAAATTATATATTTTAGAGTATAGTATCAGACAAAAAGCTTTAGTGTCTGTATTTGTAGTAATGTTAAACATGTCCTCCTATACCATGATTGAGCTGACACACAAACTGAATTATTATTATTAAATATTAGTCACCGTAGGTATTATTTATCATTATTGGTATTGTTATAAATAAAACAACCCCATTTTAGACTAAAGTCTCTGACAAAAAGCATTATTGTCTGTATTTGTAATGTTAAAGGATTAGTTTGCTTCAGAATGACGATATTCATGTCTTTCTTTCTTCAGTCAAAAATAAATATGTTTTTTGAGAAAAACTTTCCAGGATTTTTCTCCGTTTAATGGACTTCAATGACAACCAACGGGTTGAAGGTCCAAATTAATATAGTTTCAATGCAGTTTCAAAGGGCTCTACATGATCCCAGCCGAGGAATACATCTTATCTATTGAATCATTTATTTTATATATCATTTTTAACCACATATGCTCTTCTTGCACTGTTCTGCGGTAGATGACATATTACGTCATCACGGCGGAAAGGTCACGCAGGTGGAAATACCGACCCAGTGGCGAAAAACTCGCTGGCGACATTTCATTTTCTCCTCCAACTTCAAAATCGTTGTTTTACCGATCATTGTTTTACCTTTACTTTTGTAAAGGGCATTTGATTTAATCTTTGCACATTCGTTTGAACACTGGATCGGTACTTACACCTACGTCATGGGCATGACTTTTCTGACAAAGTTCGGGAGGAGCATGTTCAGGTAATCAACCAATCAGCACAAGAGGAAGCCTGTAGCCTTCCCTCACCTCTGTCCCATGACAGTTTCAGAGCATCCCTCCACCACCCCATCGCCTCACTCTTGGCTGGTTTATATCCCAGTCAGGGGGAGGAGGGCATGTGGGGTGGGACGGGACTCTGGGTTCTGGACAAATTTCCGAGCTCAGTTTCATGTACGTGTGAACTCTTGAATTAGATCTCAAATGCCACATTTACTCACAATATTTCATTAATACATTAAAATGAATACATCACATAAAAACCAAAATCAAAAAAAAAATTATTTTACCATAGGGTCGGGTTGGTCTCAGTTTAGTTTTGTCGTTTTATTTCACTTACTTTATGAAAAATATAATTATATAGGTTAATATTAATACAGCACTTATGTGCAGCATAATTTAGTTCACGATTATACAGGAGATTTGTTGAACTTGACCAATTGCTCTTAATGAACTGGACTTTTGTGAAGAACATTGATGATTGGATATGTATTGAGTTTAAGGGATAGCATCAAATATATTTTTTGCTCTCAAATAAAATGTAATTCTACTGTATATAGCCTATGTTACTAAATCTTTTAAAACAACATGTTCAGTTTTTGATAAATGAATACCAAATCAGGTTTCAAGCTGTGACCATATATTTATTTTGTCAGTAATATATTTGAGAAGAATATATTTAACATCTCAATCATTTTAAGGAATCTATGTATAATCATGAAATACAATGAAAAAACTTTCTTGTAACTCTGAACCAAATTCTCAATAGCTTAAATCAATTTGTGAAATAAATCACTCTTTCTGTAAAACATTAAACAAGTTCAGGTAGTTAAATCGCTGTTTGCAAATCTCATGCACTCTTTTTGCAAAACTCTAAACACATTCTAAATCACTAACACACATTTCTCGCTGTGTTGCAAAATGGAAAACATCAGCGGCAAAAGTTAAACACAACTAAAACACAGTTGTCATCCTTTACACACAACGACTCAAAAATTGTTCACACTTGTTTCTAATGATGTGATCAAACCAACTGTACGAAATATAGGCCAGTTCAGAGTGCACAGTTGGCAAGGGTGCGCTGAATGATGGAAACAATCTGAGAGGGAGACGAGGAAGAGTGTGTGTAAGAGGTGGTGGATGAGGAGGAAGAGCAGGTGTGGAGAATGTTGTCAAGACTGGATGCCTGTGATGTCCTCAACAATATTCAATATTATTCAGCAATATTATTTATCTGACTGCACTGACACTATTGGATGAGAACTGAATTGAGCAGGGATGCTTTTCCCATAATATGACAGAATTTGCTGGTTCACTACCATAGTACGATGCATTTTTGAAGAAGTCAACTTGCTAGTCACGACTGTTACGGCGATAGTTTCGGGAAACACTGACTCGTTGATCTATGCTGATAACGACGGAACTTGTGACCATAGTTGGCTAACGATGCTTTTGGGAAACTCACCCCTGGATGATGACATCACTGTTTTCTGCTGAACTGCATTTATAGATAAAATAAACTATTTTATGTAATAATTGATGATCTTAGCAATGGAACTAAATTAACACGGATCTGACTTCAGCTGAACAATGACAGTATTTTCTTTTTAAGCTGCTGTACAGCTGAAATGAAGTATTTGCATTACTGATCATCATTTTCCTGTCATCACTTGAAAAGTTGCTTTGAAACAATCTCCATTGCATAAAGCACTATAGATATAAAGGGGACTTGACTTGACTCAGGTCAGACCCAACATGAAGACATGATGCTAAGGCAGAATGAATCTCTCACTGACTTTGAGTTTGCAGTTGCACAACTTCTTTGAGTGTACTGTAACATACTTTTCATTTAGAGTTTTTTTTTTTTTTTGGACCTTTAAAAAAATAAGAACTCGGCCGTTCTTATTTTTTTAGAACGGCCGAGTAGTGATGATGTTATTTTATTATTTTATTTTGTGACTATGATGGCTGGTGAAAAAAAAAAAAAAAACATACAAATAATAACCTGGTTTGCGGGAACAATTTACACATACACAACATGGTTTGTAAGGTCATTTTTTGAAAATGCTTAAAACTCCATATGGTTATCTATTTATGCTTCAAAATAACATATATGGCCTAAGGTCTATGAGGACACTGAGATGTCATCATAAATCCTCCATATAATCATCTATTTATGCTTCAAAATAACATATATAGCCTAAGGTTTATGAGGACACTGAGATGTCCTCATAAACCCAAGTGTCCTCGTAATGCTGGTGAGTAACCTGACATTTTGTCCTTGTAAACCACATTTGCCAGTTCACACACACACACTGCAGTCACTCAGTCAGAGACAGACTGTCAGTGTCACTCGACTGGCTGAAATTAGTTCTCATTCGTGGTATACTGCGCTTTTAATAATTATTTTTAGTACCATCAAGCATATCATACTTTTTGTGATGTCATTCAATCATGTTAAATGCGTTAATAAGTTTGCCGTAGCCTACTGCCCAATCAAAACTGTCCAGATTCACATATCACAACTGTCTACATAGCCATTTAAATAACAAATAACAAATCTTTAGTGATTTGACAGTTAAATCGTCATACCACACAGCAATATAAAACAACACAAGAATCATTTTTACTTACTTCATTTCGATCATGTCCAGCGGCCGTCATCCTTGAAGCCATCTCCGACATGGTTAGCTGCTTGCGTTTCCTCTGATTCCACAGGTCTGTTTGCCTGAGGTGTTTGCTCCCGCTTAGATGATAGTCGATGGTAGACTTTCTTTTGTGGTCTAAAATTTTGTTACACGGGCTGCAAAACAATTTACCCCCACCAGGGCCGTCCATAAGGGGGGATAAAGGGGAACGTTTTCTGGGGCCCAGCCGCTAGGGGGGGCCCATGCAGTCCAGCAATAATTATGTTCATCCTAAATATAAGCAAATGTTATCATATTTTATTTTTAACCAAAACAGCGCCATTTATTGTTGAAAGTGAGAAAAAAATGCATTTTATTTAATGTTGCTTGAGTAAAATGTAGCCTGTGCCATAAAGAAACACCGCTCTCCTGAAAATGGTCTGAGTAGGCTATTTTTTGTTGTACGTAACGCAAAGTCAAAACGCCAGTGCTTCACGCCAGTTCGCGGTCAGCAGCGCAAGTGAGTGACACACGATGGAGCGAATTGACGCGGTAAGACCATAGACAGTAAAAGAAAAAGTAAGACCTATAGCTCACCATCTCCCCAGTGTGATTGAAGCAATCGATTGCCTAAAATCGTCCTGTAAATTATCTAATGAGGCTTTATCAGATGCGCGAGGACTGAGAGAATATTTCATGTCATTTACAGCAGTTGTCATGTGCACTGTCCGGCTAAAACTACTACAACATATCGAAGGTAGGATGGAATTAGCGTATGCAGAGTGGCAGCTTTATGGTGTGTTCACACCGAACGCGAATTTAATTATTTGCGCGAGTAGATTACATACAAAGTCAATGCAAAGACGCGAATAGACGCATCATTCGCGCCGGGCGTTAAGAATTGACGCGAATTGGGCGACACGTTTGCCGCGAATGTCTTCCGCGCAAGTTGAAAAATTTGAACTCGAGCGAATGTTCAAGCGTCTAACTAGACGCGATAGACGCGCATTTGACGCTCTATTCGCATTCGGTGTGAACACACCATTAGATATTGGACAGGTCGTGGGAATGGGGTTGTTTCATGACAATTTTCTTCTTTTTTTTTCATTGGTTGTTGCGTTAAACCGTACCCAGATACAATAGTGTTATTTTCTGATTGGCTTTTGTGTAGCTCGACTAACAACACAGGGGAGACGCGCTTGATTCCTGTCGGGTCCAAAGTGAGAGCGGCGCGGCCAGAGACATTTTGGGCGCTGCGGCATATTAAATATATTATAAATCGTTGAGAGCCCTGGGTGTGTGTGTGTGTGTGTGACTATACACACACACCCCATCACTGAGTAAGTCTCTCTCAGTTAAATGTATGTGTTATAGGAGAGAGAGAGCACACGCATGAAATGAGTAGCCTATTGCAGATTTGGGGAGGGCCCATTCACTGGACCTTTTCATGGGCCCAGTCATTTCTGTGGGCGGGCCTGCCCCCACTCTCGTGCAATATATCAGGATATTGCTTAGCTCGGTCCTTGGCGCTTATGTGAGAGGGCAGGTGAGACACATTTTCTTTCGCCATATTTCTGACAGACCGCTTACAGACATCACGCGTGCGCAACTTCTGTATCTCCGTATAATGCATTGAAACGTTAATTAACTAGATATTTCAATTGGGTGATTATAATTTTATGTTTTGTGAGGTCTTTTTCATTTTTGTGAGTATTTTGCAGTTAAATTAGGAATTATGCAGGATCGCAAAAAAAATATATATATTTTGCGGTTAAATTAGGAATTATACAGGATTGCAAAAAAATGCGTCATTTTGTTGATTTTGCGTTATATTCAGCGATCGCGGAATCGCGAAAAACTGGAGGGACTGGTCAGGGCACGGGAAAACCCCCACTGTTAAAAGCACAAGATATCACAGCAGACATTGAAATGGGTTTGAATTACGAATAGTACTGACTAGGGATGCAACAATACAGTTAGCCCACGGTTCAATACATACCTCGGTTTTTTAACCACGGTTTTCGGTTCGGTTCTGATGGCTTGACACATAAGAGTGTTTTTGTGTTATTCTATGCTTAGGCAATAGGAACAGTAAGAGGTTAAAACATTATGATGTGATTTTATTTCACGTCTTTGCGTTTCTCGTTGCCTCTCGTATTGAGCTATTTGGTCCGCACACACGACTCACTGCCAATCACACGCGCTCACATCATTCTCTTTCTATGAAACCTGTAAACTGCATTCACCAGTTTTCACTCTATAGCGGTTGACCAGAGCACTGAAATTATTTCTCACTTAAACTACAATCAAATGGATTTCCCCACACATTTCATTCTTTTCTGTGCGGCCGCGGCATCAGAAGTGCGCGGCCGCGCGCAGCTTAGAGGGAACTTTGCTTGTGTCGTACATGTATATACATTTAGCATTAGGCTTCATGTTTTTACTCCAATCTCATTTCATAACGTACATTTTAGTCTGGCACCAGTTTGACTAGTTGCTACAATGTAAAGTTTATATAACAATAACATGCTTACTATTAGAGATGTTCCGATACCCTTTTTCCCTTCCCGATACCTGGATGGAAAAGATAGTATTTTTAGACTACTTCACAAACCTTTTCCTGCATGAATCAGCTCGGCAATCAGACCAGACATCACCTAAGATTTTAATATTTGATGACCATACCTCCCATGTGTCCCTGAGCCTTGGAGTTAAGGCAAAATAAAATAATGGTGTGCTACTTCGTCTTCCCTCTCACCTGATGCACAATCTGCAGCCTTTGGATAAGGCAGTGTTTGGAGAAGTAAAGAAACAGTGGCAGGGCCAGCAGAGACAAAATCAGGAATGAAGATTTTCCTCAGAAGCTGAAAGATGTGTTGGACGTTGCCTTAAAGCCTAAAAACATCATCGGTGGATTTGAAAGCAAAGGCATTTATCCATTCAACCCACAGTGTGCACTAGTGGGGATGGAGAGTGATACACCATTTGCTATGCATACTGAAGATCCACTGACCACACCTCCAAACATGCCACTGACCACACCCCCAAACATGCCACTGACCACACCTCCAAACATGCCACTGACCACACCTCCAAACATGCCACTGACCACACCTCCAAACATACCACTGACCACACCTCCAAACATGTCACTGACCACACCTCCAAACATGCCACTGACCACACCTCCAAACATGCCACTGACCACACCTCCAAACATGCCACTGACCACACCTCCAAACATACCACTGACCACACCTCCAAACATGCCACTGACCACACCTCCAAACATGCCACTGACCACACCTCCAAACATACCACTGACCACACCTCCAAACATGTCACTGACCACACCTCCAAACATGCCACTGACCACACCCCCAAACATGCCACTGACCACACCTCCAAACATGCCACTGACCACACCTCCAAACATGCCACTGACCACACCTCCAAACATACCACTGACCACACCTCCAAACATGTCACTGACCACACCTCCAAACATGCCACTGACCACACCTCCCAACATGCCACTGACCACACCTACAGACATGCCACTGACCACACCTCCAAATATGCCACTGACCACACCTCCAAACATGCCACTGACCACACCTCCAAACATGCCACTGACCACACCTGCAAGCATGCCACTGACCACACCTCCAAACATGCCACTGACCACACCTCCAAATATGCCACTGACCACACCTCCAAACATGCCACTGACCACACCTCCAAACATGCCACTGACCACACCTCCAAACATGCCACTGACCACACCTCCAAACATGCCACTGACCACACCTCCAAACATGCCACTGACCACACCTCCAAACATGCCACTGACCACACCTCCAAACATGCCACTGACCACACCTCCAAACATACCACTGACCACACCTCCAAACATGCCACTGACCACACCTCCAAACATGCCACTGACCACACCTGCAAACATGCCACTGACCACACCTCCAAACATGCCACTGACCACACCTGCAAACATGCCACTGACCACACCTCCAAACATGCCACTGACCACACCTGCAAACATGCCACTGACCACACCTCCAAATATGCCACTGACCACACCTCCAAACATGCCACTGACCACACCTCCAAACATGCCACTGACCACACCTGCAAGCATGCCACTGACCACACCTCCAAGCATGCCACTGACCACACCTCCAAACATGCCACTGACCACACCTCCAAACATGCCACTGACCACACCTCCAAACATGCCACTGACCACACCTACAAACATGCCACTGACCACACCTCCAAACATGCCACTGACCACACCTCCAAACATGCCACTGACCACACCTCCAAACATGCCACTGACCACACCTCCAAACATACCACTGACCACACCTCCAAACATGCCACTGACCACACCTCCAAACATGCCACTGACCACACCTGCAAACATGCCACTGACCACACCTCCAAACATGCCACTGACCACACCTCCAAACATGCCACTGACCACACCTCCAAACATGCCACTGACCACACCTCCAAACATGCCACTGACCACACCTCCAAACATGCCACTGACCACACCTGCAAGCATGCCACTGACCACACCTCCAAACATGCCACTGACCACACCTGCAAGCATGCCACTGACCACACCTCCAAACATGCCACTGACCACACCTCCAAACATGCCACTGACCACACCTCCAAACATGCCACTGACCACACCTCCAAACATACCACTGACCACACCTCCAAACATACCACTGACCACACCTCCAAACATGCCACTGACCACACCTCCAAACATACCACTGACCACACCTCCAAACATGCCACTGACCACACCTCCAAACATGCCACTGACCACACCTCCAAACATGCCACTGACCACACCTCCAAACATGCCACTGCCACACCTCCCAACATGCCACTGACCACACCTCCAAACATGCCACTGACCACACCTCCAAACATGCCACTGACCACACCTCCAAACATGCCACTGCCACACCTCCCAACATGCCACTGACCACACCTCCAAACATGCCACTGACCACACCTCCAAACATGCCACTGACCACACCTCCAAACATGCCACTGCCACACCTCCCAACATGCCACTGACCACACCTCCAAACATGCCACTGACCACACCTCCAAACATGCCACTGACCACACCAACAGTGCAGCCATCTGTGCCATTTACTGTTCCTACAGTCGCATCAGTGAGCCAATCAACGGCAGCCACGTCTCCATGTCTTGCCAGCAGGTGATGATGAATCAGCCTCTCAGATCATCCTTAGTGTCGAGACGATTCCTGGTTCTAACATACTAAACATCACCAACATTGAAATTGCTAGACCCCAGAGTGCATCATCCTCTTTCCAGAACACCTCTTCAAACACTTCTCCCACCTCAAACACTGGCGTGAAAGAGTTTTTCCTACAACACCTCCTGCCCAAGAAAAATGTCCCTTCAAAGAAAAGAAAGAGAATCTCAATCTTAAAATATGGTGAGTCACTGACCTCAGAGCAGGCTCTGGAAAGATTGAATGAAGCTGAAAAAAAGAAACTACCGGTAAACACATATCTCTGTTTAGATACACATATAGACTAGGGATGCTCCGATCGATCGGCCGGAGATCGGTATCGGCCGATCATCACATTTTATGACTCGATCGGTACTCACTCAACTTGGCCGATCTCGCAAACCGATCACAATTTGATGACGTCAAAACGTGAGGAGGTAGCCTATATGATGCGTGGGGACTTAAATGATTTGGCAGTCATGTCATCGCCGGTGTGGAATTAGGCTGCTATGATGTGTCGAGAAACAATGAAAAAAATTTGCTATTTGCTGTGTATGTTTCAAAGGAATCTCACATAGAGGATCATTGTCCTCCAGAGAGAGCGCCTTTCTGAAGAGTATGCTTCGCTCGCTCAGTCCACAGCGCCACTCGCTCAGAACGCCCGCAGTGACATGCTGGTTAGAAAATATGTTAAATAAGTTGGGCTGCCCGTGCACGACTAATTTTTTTTCTAGTCGACTAGTAGTAGTTCATTTAAGCCATTAGTCTAATCGCATATCTATATTAATTTAATTAAATATATATGGGAGAAAATACTAAACCATAATGAGCATCATCATAATAGGCTATATTGCCTATATTCCGCATATCAAGCGCATGCATAAAGCTTGCCACAAAGAACCGGCAAAAGTAATGTTTATGCAGCATGATACATTTTAATTGTTTATTAATAAACTGCAAAGATACAGTTGGCGATGTTGACGCCATCTTCGCACAGTGAACGCGCTTTTAGAGAGAAATGCACACTTCATACGGATTAGCCTAAGCAGAGAGTTGCCCATTTATTATCGATTTAAATAGTTTTTTTTTTTTTTTTTAAGTAGACATTTCAAGCCTAAACTATACGTTATCAGGTATTTGAGGCAAGTTGAGGTTCGGTTCATTTATGAGACACGCTCCAGTTCACGCGCCGGCGTGTCCGTGTCCTGATTATATTGTCTGCTATATTTCGCTTATTATTTATTAAATCCAGGCAAATGGTTGATGAAACATAGTTTGAAATTAAGATACAATTTTTACAAAACGAAATTCACTTTAAAGAATGGCTTTCTACAAAACAAAACTGAATTAAGTGGTCAAAATCATGTCTGACCCATTCCAAATGTTTTCCGATATATTGGGCATCTTATGATCCTATCTTACTCATCTCTTGCGGTTCCCTTTTAATATAATCAACATATATGACTTTTTTTTTTTAAAAGAACACTATATTAGCTTACTATAAAACATAAATATGAAACGTATATTTATGTTTTTAAGTTATATTTAAACATCACACCACTCCGCTTTTCTCATGTGTGTGGCCTATATTGTGTGCGTGCATATGGGGGAGGGGTGCGATTTTTGAATAATAAGCGAATAATACCCAGATCTTCGAATATTATTTTAGCTTGAAATGCCCATCCCTTCTAATGAGTAGCATCAAACTACTCCCAATTTGTTCTAATTAAATTAATAATTAATCTAATTAAATTAATTTTGTCCTGCTTAGACTTGTATTAGACCAGGTTTAAGTTACATCAGACTCTCTATTTTAGGTATTTAAATGTTTATTTTGTCCTCCAAAGTTTACTATTGGACAATGTTTAATTAAACCTTGTGGGCTGCATCAGACTGCTCCATTTTGTTTGTATTTATCTTTGTCTTATATTAGGCATCGGTATCGGGATCGGTATCGGCCGATCACCATGACAAGAAATAGGCAATCGGTATCGGCTGCAAAAATCCTGATCGGAGCATCCCTAATATAGACGGTTTAGATAATTTTGTGAATCATTTAAGATGTGAGTTTATTTGGAACACACGCGGGCTTAAATGGTGCCAAAAGTACCAATTAAGCCCATGCCAGACTTCTCACTTTATTCATAAAATATCTTAATTTTATATTCTAAAATGTGCATCTACTAATTAATACATTTTCAAATGAGAGATAAATCTTGCATTTTAACTAATTATTTTTCTTATAAACCATGTCTATATCTATGAAAAAAACTGAGACTTAATGGGCTTAATGGGTACACTTACCGTAGTCATTCAACAGTCCCTTTCTCTTTTCCTTGTCTGCAAACAGATGATTGACATCCTTCCTAGCGCTTTTCTTGTTTTAACTGTAAGGCACATTCTTAGGGTTTTACTTGACGTATGCTGCAAATATTATTAACTTTATAAGCAACATGCAAAATTTGCTAAGGCCTGTATTGTCGTTCAACAATTCTAAGTAATATTCTATGATTTCTATAATTTTAGATCATCCTCCACTGCTGCCTCTTCTGAGTTTTTTCTTTTATTTCAAGGCAATTAATTTCCTTAGTTTTAGTTAAATGTGCTAACCGTAATAATTTTAACAAAACTTCCAACTTGATAAATACTGCATACCAGCTACATTTGTGCGAAAGCCTAGGGGTCTTGAGGAGCTGGACAGGTGGAAAGCAACCGAGTTTCGTCAGTTCCTTTTATACACAGGTAAGATTGTGTTAAAGGGAATACTGCCAGATGACCTGTACTTACACTTCCTTTCTTTCAGTGTGGCCATAGCAATCCTAGTATGTCCAAGTCTTGTGCAGGAACTTTCCAAATATCCCAATGAACTGCTGCAATACTTTGTGGAAAAAGGTAGGACACTCTATGGACAGGAGTTCCTCGTGTACAACACCCATACCATGCTGCACATAGCAAGTGATGCAGAAAACTTTGGTTGTAAAAAGTGGTCCAAAAGAGCAGCTGTGCAGTCTTCTGTGGAGAGCTCTGATGACGTTCCCAAGAGGAAACAACGACCAGTGTGTGTCAGCAGCTCTGATGAAGGTATGAACCTGAGCATGTGAAAGAAGTTTACAAGTAAACAATTAAAGTAATTATAAAATCATTTTTATTCATTTATTTTTCTTCAGTACCTCACCCCAAAAAGAAGAGCTGGGTGAACTGTACAACAACTGGTAGGCCTTTCTCAGTTTTGATTATTTTAATTTAATTCCACTTGTGCACATTTTCATATTAAAGAAGAAATGTGTCAATGGCCAGCTCACTACAGACCTGATGATTTAGTAAACGCCATACGAAGTGAGGAGCAACCTGGACACATGTGGGACACATATTGTGTTCGAATTTTATATACAGCTGGTATGCACATCACATATTATTATTTACTAATAGGCTTCACTAGTTTAAAAAAAAAAATCGAATGATATTTCTTTACAGCAACCTACAAAGCTGCTCGTCTAAAACTTCCTCAAGCGGAAACCCAAACTGACCTTCAAACAGCAGAGGAAGAAGATGTGGATGACATTCCAAAGAAAAAGCCAAAAAGGCGGTCAGTATTAAAGTGCCATTCTACTACTATTGCTGTAGGTGTTAAAAATTATGGAAAAATCTAATTTCAAGATTTGTGAATTTGTTCATGTTGTCGAATATGATCTATTAGTTCTCAGGAAATGAGACTAATATATCTTAAAAGAGAAGTCATATTTTTTCAAGTATTGGTACAAATATTATTATACAAAAACTAGTGATTCACTGATCATGATTTTCATGGCCGATTTGCAGTGCACGGTCTCGCCCACCGATATTTCCTTGCTCTACAAAGCATAATTTATGTCGTATGGAATGCAGTGGCCTATATATTAAAAATATGAAACTCACTGGCCGAAGGCTGCTTTCAATTTCAAATACATGTAAGCTCGCCCATGCAGCTGTGCACGACTCCGTGTAAATGGTTAAATGTGGTCTCAAAATGCTTTTATGACGCAGAATTTATGTAAACGCAGTCAGTTATGTCTTAAGGAATTAAACAGACAGGACAAACCACACCTTGTATTTCACAATAGATCTGTGCATTGGTGTGAACGCAGCTTATTGGATCTCCCGCTGTCTATGATGTCATCAGTAATAATAAAACAACAGTTAAATCGAGAAAGAGAAAAAACACTCACAAGTCTTGAAAGGAAAATGTTCAGATATACTCTGAAAGCACTATTTGTTTATTGCTTGTAATATGTTTTTGTTCCTCTTTAATATTTACTAGCTTTTATGTTTTGAAGCTATATTAGGCTATTGAAAATTTAAAAGTGTAATTTAAAGTGTAAAATTTAATTTTTAAAGTGTAATTATTTTAAAAGGTTCTCATAAATACATATGTAATTCAATAAAAACAAAATTTTTCAAGTTTTTATTAATAAGATTAAGTGGCTCCCAAATTCAGAATTGAATTGGATCATGAGGTGACTAAAGATTACCACCCATATTATACAATGCTTTATTGCTTGTCTTTGTTGAATAATACAGAAGATAAAGAGTTTAAAAAAATAGCATATTAAGTCGCAATATCAATAAAAAAAATTTGATAATTATAGATAATCTTAGATGTTAGTGCATTATTATTTCTGCAAATGCTTAGACTGGTTGTGGGTAGTATGCTTGTAATATGTAATATGCAGTGTTGTAGTACTCGAGACTCGGACTTGGTCTCGAGACCATATTTTAATGGTCTTGGTCTTGTCATGGACTCGTGTGCATTTTGACTTGGTATTGACTCGTACTCGAACATATTAGGAATCGGACTTATTCCCGAGTCCACTTGAGTCCAATTCAAAATATTTTTCATGATTATTACGGTATGTTAATATTTCTTCAAATTGATGTTTGATTGACACGTCCAATGATTGGTGGTTTTCTTGTGCGAAACTGCGCATGACTTGAGACTAGCGTTAGCGCAAAGGCAGCAGGTCAGGATGTCATGAGCCCATAGCTCAACTATGTATTATAAATATCTGCTAAATCATCCATTATTCAGTTTGCATATAAGAGCCACAAAGAATTCATATGCAGTAAGACTTTAAAAAGTAAACACTCAATTACCGAAGCAAAGGGTACAACTTCTAATTTTCATCGTCATGTGGAGCGAAAGCACAAAGAAAGATTAAAATAAAGTTAGATTAAGAACTCATCATTTCTTTATATGCATAAAATTTCAGCATTTTGACAGCTAATGCTCAGTTCGGTGTAGAAGTCTGCAAGGGACTACTTATTTCGTCCCGCGCTCCCGCCATGTGCTCACCTGACCGCGCTCGCTACTGTTTTACGCTCGACTCGGACTCAACATACTCTGAACTCGGTCTTGACTCAGACTCGAGTGAGCTGGTCTCGACTACAACACTGGTAATATGCTTAGGAAAACCCTGGAGATTGGCCTTAAATACGGGCAGATGAGGGCAGGAACACAAAGCATTGACGATGCTTAAGGGAAACGGTTGGGTAAGTAGGAGATAGTGGTGCAGGAAGTGGGAGTGCCTGTGACAGAAGGGAGAAACAGGCCAGGCAGGGAGGAACAGGAACAGCAGAATTTGAGACACTAACAGACTAGACTGAGACTGATCTGTGAAATTGATCAAAATCAATTGTGATTTTATTTTCTGTGTCCCCTGCCAAGACCAAACATTCGCTTTGAGAGTGATGATGAAGATATGGTCAAAAACAAACGAGGACATTGCCCAAAGATAAAAGCACCAAACTTTGATATACAGTCTGCAATAAAGAGACGGGTTCAAAAGCCTGAACCTCACAAGCAGATGACAAGTCCTAAGCCCAGACAGTCTGTGACAAGTCCTGAGCACTGTGACAAGTCCTGAGCCCAGACGGTCTGTGACAAGTCCTAAGCCCAGACAGTCTGTGACAAGTCCTGAGCCCTGTGACAAGTCCTGAGCCCAGACGGTCTGTGACAAGTCCTGAGCCCAGACGGTCTGAAATAAGTCCTGAATCCAGTCGGTCTATGACAAGTTCTGAACCACAATGACAAGATGAACGTCAAATACAGTCAGGAACAGCTACTTTAAGTGGTCTTGCTCATAAGTGATTTATTAAATAAATCCTCATGTCTCTTTCCAGGTTTGTTTTCACAGGTAAATACAATTTATTATCTGTCAAAATGATGGAAATCACATGTTTGTCTTTATTTTTAGCTCTTCTGCATAGTCTTCTTACTAATCAAGAAATGATGATGGATCAACTCAAAGTTATTCTGATGACCGTGCAGAAAACCTGAAAAACGTCCTGCTCGCCACAATAAGATCCAGCAGTATATTTAACTGTAGGCATGGGGTACTTTTTATCCCTGTTTGCACCAAACACATCTGGTGCGTTTGCTGCCAGAAGGCCCTTTTTTGTTTCATCTGACCATAGAATCCAGTCCCTTTTGAAAATCCAGTTGTGTCTGATGACTGATTATGCTGGAGTTTATTTTTGGAGGAGCTAGGAGGATTTTTCTTGAAACATGCGGTGATGTAGGGGTTGTTTGATATATTTTTTTAGGCTTTCTGACCCCAAGACTCAAGTAATCTCTGCAATTCTCCATCTGTGATCCTTGGAGATTCTTTTGGCCACTCAAACTTTCCTCCTCACCGTGCATTAAGACAATATAGGCACACGTCCTCTTCCTGGCAGATTCGTAACATCTTCAGTTGATTGGAGCTTCTTAATTATTGCCCTGATGGTCAACATGGGGATTTTCAATTCTTTAGCTATTTTGTGATGCTCAACAATCTTTTGATGCACATCAGAACTATATTCTTTGGTTTTACTCATTGTGATGGATGATTAAATTGCCCCTATTATGCTATTTTAAAGTTTCCTAATGTTGTTTTGGAGTCTCCTACAACAGGTTTACATGCATCAAAGGTCAAAAAACTGTTTCATTTCTTCATAATATACATTTGCACATCACCACATTTTCAATGATTCTCAAACGACTCGTCAGATGAATCAATAGGTGTATTCGACATCGGTTGCGGCTGGATGTAACTGATCGGCGAGAGTTGCCGCGTGCAGGCGGGGAGGAGCTGCAAACGGAGACGTGAAGTCGGACACTTTCTGGTTCCCGTAGTGACCGCTCACGTGGTGTTTGTATACTTTAGCACAGCTGAAGTGAAATAAATGCAATATTTGCCAAATACACAGATGTTTCAGAGACATTTTCATTCAATACTTTATGTACTGCTTCATACAGCGTTTGTTTGAACAAGAATAAAGTTCAACATAAGCCTACAGCTATCAATGAAGTGGAATCAACGTTTTTTAATCAGTTTTATTTTGATAAACATAACACAATACATCGCGACTACATGAAAAGAGTGTTTACTGTTATAAAAAAAACTGATTTGTGAGCTTTAGTGGAACTAAAGGTGTGAGAATAAACCGAATAAACACGAAACACACGTGATCGTTGTCATGCGGTGAATCCGGCCAATCGTGGAACAGCTGTGTCGTCATCAGAGCTCGTGCAGCCCAGAGCAGCCGCTCTTCAGAAGCTGCGCTGGCTGAGTCCTCCGGCTACTCTCGAATCGCTCTCGCTGTACTTTGATGGCATACGTCACAGCAGGGACGTGCACAGACATTTTGAGGGGCAGGGGCTCAAGTGAAAAAAAGGGCACTTCTCATAATTACGTATTTTTTAAAAAAAAAACTTTTTTTAAACAAAAAAGTATATATATATTAACTCAACTCTGACTTTAAAAAAAAAAAAATTAAAAAAGTTAATTAATTTTATCTTCCTCAAACTCACACAATTGTTTCACGCATGACTGTATCATCATCATCAAATAAAACCTTCAAAATTCACAATTAGATGGAGTTTGTTTTAAACCTACTATCCTCCATCTGTTTGCATCTGTAGCAGGGGTGTCACTAGAACTTTCATTTTAGGGGGGCTAAGCCCCCAATGAGGGTATATATATATATATATTTTTTTTTTAAATAAAAAAAAGGTAACACTAGTTTAATGCTCACTATTAATCAGTTTCATTACCATGCAAAGTCAGGGTTTTATAATCACTGTGGTCCCAAATGTGAAGTACGGAAGAGGGTTCGGTGTTTCCCCGAGAAAATTTTGATTTCTCTGATCTACATATGTGCATTTTAAGATGTTTTGAAGGCCAAAAAAATTGGATAACAGCTTTAAAACCATGTCAGTGGGCAGCTGATTATTTTTCTCTCCTCATCATCATCACACTCTTTTTCTCTTTGTTTTTATCTTGCCCTGTCTCTTCCCCTACTAAAGCTGAGCTTTGACTGATATAGGCTTTTCATTTTTTGTCTGTAATTGAAGAAAGTAAACATAGGGTCAACTGATAGGTTGATTTTGCCTATGAATCATTTTCTCAGACGCGTTTATTTACTGAAAGCTACTAAAGGCAATTAAGTTAATTAAATGCATTCACAATATGTAGGCCTAGGCTACACATTCATTGTTGATCTTATGCCTAATACAGGGCCGTAGACAGGGCTTTATAATCAAAGAGGTCCTAAATTTGAGGTTGGTAGGGGGTTCAAATTTTTATTTGTCTGATATGTGCATTTCAAGACGTTTGAAGACCCTAAAAAGGGATAAGAAATAGCTTTAAAACCATGTCAGTGGGCAGTAGATTATTTGTCAATACCTGCTCTCTTCTCATCTCCATCACGCTTTCTTTTTTTCTCAGTCTCTTCATCACTTTCTCTTCCCCTCCTAAAGCTGAGCTTTTTTTTAATTTACCAAAGGCTACAATTTGTATTATATTCTCAATATGTACACATTCATTATTAATCTTGTGCCGAACATGATGAAAACGGCTTTGTTAATGTGTCTTGTCCCCTCACAATGACAGTAAACTAATTATTACATTACATGAGTCACGTTACATAGGCCTATTTTCAGTTCAAAATGGCGAAATTAGACAAAACTATATTAGTTTGCCTGATTATTTTTAGTCATTCGTTTAACATTTACGACCTAAAAAAAGTCAAATATGAAATGATAAGTTTAGCTACTTACTTATCTCGCACTTGACCGTCCGCGTCGAGTTGCACTGTTAAAATGGTTAAAATTTGCGCGCAGCAGCGTCTGTGAACATAAAGCCCGCCTACTTTGATTTGATTGGTCATCTCAAATATTCTGACATTGCCCAGCAGTGACAGACCAATGAGGCTCAGATGAACACACACACCCTGTCCTCTGTTTCTGACGTGCTCTCTGCTCTGCGCCGCTGCGGAATGAAGATGAAGAACGTGCTGAATCTGATAATAACAAGACTGAAGCGAACATGAATTTGTGTAGCCTACATTAATCACTAATTTTTAGGGGGGCTAGGCAGAAGTTGGGCCTAGCGACGACCAACAATAATATATATTATTTTTAAAAAATTTAAAAAAGCACCTCAGAAAAAAAGGGCACTTTCTCTCCAGGAATAAAAAGGGCAGGTGCTCAAGCCCCCTTTGATGTCTATGTGTGCACGTGCCTGCGTCACAGTCACGTGGCGTCGGCGCTGTATCAAGTCGGACAAAATTTCTAACCGGCATGCACTGCTTCAAGTCTGCCGCCGATCGGTCTGCGCAGAGCTGCATGAAGTCGAACAAGCCTATTCTCTCTAAATCCCTCCTTTCCGCGAGCTACTCTGCTCTGATTGGCCAGACAGCTCAGTCTGTTGTGATTGGTTTGTTGCGTACAGCGTGTGCGCCGAAAACAAAAATGCCCATTGCCATAACAACGTCAGCTCTGCGTGTCCTGAGGCTTTTACCATATCAATGTATGTGCGAATCCGATAATAAAATATAGGAAAGACCAATTCAACCTGAACGACAACCTGAAAAGATGCATCATTGATAGATATCGTTATCGGTGTATCGCCCAGCCCTAAATGGGAAACACTATCTTTAATTAATCTAGTTAAAGTTATTTTGCACATATATATCGATACACACGTATGCAATAACTTTACCCTGTTTGCTTGTCTTGATTATTGGCATCCTAAGATTTTTTTTAACTGCCATGCACATTCCTGGAGTTTGACTTTTGATTTGTCTTAGATATTCATAATAACATTATTGTCAACATTTGGTAATGACTGTACTGTAATATTGTGTGTCAACAATTGCGAGTAACATATTAATGTTCTTTCTTTAATTTATTCGATTTTACTTCATCCTCCACTGCCTCCAGAGTTGTTTCCTGGCATCTCTTGTTTTAAGGTTAGTCGTTTAGGCCCGCGGCCTCGTGCCTCTGGTCTAATCACAGCCGTGATGATATAGAGCTCTATCACACTCCTACTCGAGTGATATTGCTTAAATAACATTTCATACTTTGTATTTTTGTTAACACCTATATTTTTTCTGTTTTCCACAGGTCAAAGATTTGCCAGATCAGCTCCTGCTGGATGCACAGGTATGTTGGGCAGGTTCTCTCTGCTGTTGTCATTAAACTACTGTATTATGAGCATTGCTTGTTATTTGTATTTTGTATAATTTTGTATATTTTCTTCCTGTACTTTCCCCAGATGTTGAAAGGCTCCTTTTGGAGCAGGTCGGAGAACTGCAGCTTTAAATGGATTACGTAATAAAACTACTTCAAAAAAATAATTCTGTTCCTCATGAAGATTTCAATTTGAATATGCCACTGCTGCTTACACTGCAAGACTTTGGAGAATTTTGATGTCCAACTTCGGACCGATAGCACCTTTTGAAAGTAGTATGTCCCATCTGTGTCTATCTCTAAAGCACAAAAGCCCTGATTTATCGTCAGATAAGACACCTATATATAGAGTATAGATACTCTTTTGATCCCGTGAGGGAAATTTGGTCTCTGCATTTATCCCATCCATGATTAGTGAAACACACAGAGCACGCAGTGAACACACAGTGAGGTGAAGCACACACTAACCCAGAGCAGTGAGCTGCCTGCTACAGTGGCGCTTGGGAAGCAGTGAGGGTGCCTTGCTCAAGGGCACTTCAGCCATGGATGTGGGCTTGGGAGAGCAGTGCTTCAAAGACAATGTAATACAGCAGGTTGTGAAATGGGATTAGTCAAACTAAACTGTCATTGTCTGGTGGCAAGAACTTAAAGGAAACAGTTTGGAGAGTCTGCACTAAAATATTTGATCAGAATCTTTCAACTCAGCTGAACTGGTGCGGTAGGGGTCAGAAGACAGGCCTTAAATCACGGCCTATTCATCAGGTACTCCTGAGTAAGTCCTACAATGTGTTGAAGCAACATTCTGTCACTATTCAACCCATAGGTGTTGTCTGTATTTATATCAGTTGGTCTTGATATTTATATACTGTCCTCACTATTCTCAAACAAATGTCTTTAAATTTTTTTCTTTTGTAAAATGCTCTGACTTTTCTGAATTGTCTTTATAGAACAATCAAATCAAAGATATAGACTTTTGTGCTACTGTCTTATTTTTTCCCCCTGTTGCTTTATTTTATTTATTTTTTGTTTAGGTGCTGTGTTAAGAAATCCTGCCCAACAAAATTCCACAGAGGCTGACGTAGAGATGACCGTGAGAAACTGGCTGCGGCTGAGCAGGGACAGGAATGGGGGGCGGCAAAGCCGGGGCGAGCAAGCATCTTAAGTGAAATAATTGATTGGACTGATTTTTCTTTTAAACTGACTTAACTATTATGGAGGGAATTTCTTTTTTTTTGTTGTAGTTTTCTATGTGTGATTTGTGGAGTGTTAAAATAAATGATACTGCTTTTGCAAAAACCAAGTAAAAAATACATTTTCAAGGTCATCTTCCGGTGCCCTCCTGTTTTTTTATTTCTCCCGGAAAACTCCTGTGGCCTAATTTGCATGACCATCAAACTTAATTTTGAAATCACTGATCCATTCTTTTTTTCTGTTAGACTGACATTTCCCAGGTTGTCAGATTGTGTATGAAATACACCCTACACATAAACAATCACTTACTTTTTTTTTTATTTAAATGTTTTTTTGTCATAAAACCTGGCAACTCAAAAATAAGGAAGCGGCTGCAGACTGCGCAGTCACGGAGTCTCGCTTGCCTACTTCTCAACTCTTGTCAAATTGTTAGGGAAGAAATTTTATGATTAACACATCAAATAAACTGTTATTGAGTGTTGTTGATACACAATATGAAACTTGTGTCCTTGGAACACAATCTGACAGCAGTTAGCCTAAACAAATCAATAAGACATAATGGTGGGATCCTACTAGAACGGCGAAAACCATTCAGACGCCTCGCTCCCTTTGACTTAAAGGAACACTCCACCGTTTTTTGAAATAGGGCTTATTCACATTCTTTCCTACATTTAGATATGTGTGCAAATGCATTTTTGTCTCAGTGCATGCATTGTTTTAGTTTGACAGGGTCGGCGCTAGCTTAGCTTAGCACAATGAATGGAATCCTTTGTTGCCAGCTAGCATGTCCTGAGTAAAAGTGATAACAAAAACAAAAACACGTAATTACTTCTTGTGGCCTGCGTATTCACAACGAGTACAAATAGCGATGCAGATTAACACTAGGCGATTTCCTAGGCAGATATTGACTTGGGACTATATTAGGGGGAAGCACAGGCAAAGCACTGCTGCTTAGGCGAAGCACTGCTACTTGGGCGCAGAGATATCACGCAACACATGAAATCCCACGACTTCCGTAAACATACCGGCGTGAATAGTAGCTGCCTGACTATTTTCCGTACAGTACATGACTGGCGATGAACATGGCTGATTTTGTGAGAGACGAAGAGGGTGACTTCTCAGACAGTCAAGAGCCAGAACCATACCTATTGAACCAGAGTTTACAGAAGAGGAGCTGCGTGCTTTAGAAATAGACCGTCAGGAGGAGGAGGTTGAGATCGCTCAACAGCCTGAGGACATGAGGATGAGAGCCAACACGAATTGGTGGTGTGAATGTGGGTGAATATGCCAACCTATGCCGACTGAAATAGAGTGTCTGTGCTGTGGAGAGTGGGACCAGTTACTGCCATCGATAACCAGGCTCAACGCGTCAGATCAAGACATTCGTGTATGTTCTTTGCTTGTTCTCACAACCTTTTGCTACGTAGGTAATTACCATGTTTGCTGTAACTTCTCAAAATAAATAGTCCTAAAACGAAGACAATCGGTGCAGGTCACGCCGGTATGTTCTTCTTCTTCTGTTTTTTTGACGCGTTGAACGCCGGTATGTTTATAGAAGTCGTGGGATTTCATGTGTTGCGTGATATCTCTGCGCCCAAGTAGCAGTGCTTCGCCTAAGCAGCAGTGCTTCGCCTGTGCTTCCCCCTAATATAGTCCCAAGTCAATATCTGCCTAGGAAATCGCCTAGTGTTAATCTGCATCACTATTTGTACTCGTTGTGAATACGCAGGCCACAAGAAGTAATTACGTGTTTTTTTATTTTTTTTATCACTTTTACTCAGGACATGCTAGCTGGCAACAAAGGATTCCATTCATTGTGCTAAGCTAAGCTAGCGCCGACCCTGTCAAACTAAAACAATGCATGCACTGAGACAAAAATGCATTTGCACACCTATCTAAATTAGGGGTGGCTCGATACCACTTTTTCATGTCCGATACCGATACCACAAACTTGAGTATCTGCCGATACCGATACTGATACAATACCATACCATATTTTTCTCCCTCTTAATTAAGCTGTTAATAACACGTTTGTCAGGAGGATGCACTGTGCTTAACCTAGCCATCTAAAAAGCATCATGCTCAAATAGTGCAATAAATGTTCTACTCCCCTAAAGGAAGAAATACGTACTGCTTAATTTTTATTAAAATAATTTTTAAACAGAGCTTGTAGCAGCATTTTTAATTATTCAGCACCATTCAATTAATTAAATTTAAAGTCCAACTGTGCAAATAAAAAAAATAGATAATTCCAGTGCCAAATACTGGATGTAACACAAAACTCTATGTAATCATAACTTAAATAAGTATAACCTACCTTAAAAATAATGGTATCTCCATTATAAAATGTACAATAGAACAGAATAGTACAATAAAGCACTCACAAATTAAACTCTACTAGGCCATTACACACCTGATAAAGGGGAAAAACATTTTGGGTAGACAATCCAAGCTCTAAAGTTTTTCACATGTAACATCAGGGGTTCATAGGTGTAATTTGAGGGTGCGACATGTCCCCGACACTTTTTCTCAGGATCGATATTGCCCCCCACCACTTTTGAAACATTATGAGGCACAGATGTAATACAAATAAATAAAACATCTCCATTTAACAGAGCATTAATTAACATAGTTAGACGATCTAACGCTAAAATGTTTTTTTTTTTTTTTTTAATCAAGCTGAGCGCTCGTTGCCGCTGCTATCAGTTGCACGGATACAATTCTCTTGTGGCGCGCGCGCGCAGTCTTCACTCGGACGCGCTCCAATCTATCGCCGTTGCGGAGACTCACAAAACAGCATGCACACTTTTTAAAAATAACTCCACACAGCTGACATGATAATTGCTGACAGGTCTCACCTCACTCAGTCACGTTCTAGCTACTGTTCACGTGACGTCAGTGTTGCCAAGTCCGCGCTCCCTCTCACACCCCGAAATGCGATTGGCTATTTTTTTTAAATACAATTGGGCGGGTTTTGTTGTGAAAATCTGGCGACCCTGCGTGCAGCTGCAGCGTGACGCATGTTGCTCATCTCTCTTTACGGCATGTCTCTCAGGTGTTGTTAAAAGCATTTGTTTGACAGTTTAGGACTAGGTCCGTGGTCGTATCGGATCGGAATATACTCCCGCGATTCATACAATATCCGATCCAGTGATTTTGGCCAGTATCGGACTAATACCGATACCGAATATCGGATCGGCGCACCCCTAATCTAAATGTAGGAAAGAATGTGAATAAGCCCTATTTCAAAAAACGGTGGAGTGTTCCTTTAACACTGGAACAGCTGATTTTCAGGTCGACGATCATTCTAATGCCACCGTCTTCCCGATATCTTGCCGATTAGCTACCGATCTCCATAAGACATCTCACCGAGGCACTTTATGTCGGGCAGGCACACGCACCCCAACATCGGTAAGAGCTAATTTGTTGTCTGGGGAATGTTTTCAGCGATAAACCTACCCTTACAATAACTGTTCTGTTATTAAACCTCTGTCGATCCAACTGTCCATGGGTGGGGATACAAAAATGCTGAAGTATAATCTGTAGTTTCCACAAAAGCCCTGGAGCTATCAAAACACAGCTGGATGACATTGTTCATTTACATATACTATCGATGTTGTAACAATACAAAGCAGGATGAAAATCTGTGAAGTTACACTTAAATTATCTAGACTGAAAAACATTATGTTGGCTTGTTTTAAAGTCAAGTTAAATTCTTGTCCTAAAATTTAAAATAGTTTGAAGTTGGGTCAGAATGTTCTGGGTTTTTGCTAGTGTTGTTGCTAGGATATTCTCAGCTGTGCTATGCAGTTGCTATGTTCTTGGTTGACCTTCTGTACAGACATTTCCACCTCTGTTAATATCAAAAAGTTTGCAAATGGATCCAGTCCAAGTGCTTTGATATTTTGGCATTTCTTTCTAATGAACATGCACAGAAACATGTCGAGTCACCTTTATTTACATAGAGCTTTTTACAATACAGAGTGTATCAAGCTGCTTCACAGTGATAACATGAAAATAATACAACAAAGTTTGTTTCTAGAAGAAAATTGCATCATTATCCACCTTAAGTAAGGCAGATCAATAATATAGTTGAATATTAAATGTCCCCAACTAAGCAAGCCAAAAGCCAAGACAACAGTGTGATTTACATATTATCCAAGTAGCCTACGTAATATTAATAAAACAACTTATCTTTATGTAATAATGAGAGACATTTAGAATTTGTTGATGTGTTAGTGCCTTGACATGGTGCCCTGGATATTTGACATTTTGCTGTTTTAATTAGTATAAATTATTACTTTTTGGCAATGTAACCTGTTTCACATATTCATGAACACGAATGTATACTTCTCTGGGTTTGTACACTGCTGTCTTTTTCCCTCCTTTTCTGGACAAGGTATAAACGGTACTGAGACCTAGCTAAAGCCTAAGAATCTAGTAGTTCTTTAATCAGTAGGACATTGAAAACCCCTCTATGAAAAAGTATTTTCTGACCAAAAGCCCAAAGCTCCCGGTATGACTGGCTGAAGAATCCATGCAAGAACACGTAGTCCTGTGTCCATTGGCTGGAAGGAAGAAAATTAGTCTTTACCTCAAGAGACAGGAAATCTTAAAAATGCTGGACAATCTGGTTTCAAATCATTTACTGGTACTGGTTCTAACCAGTCCGAGAATTGAATATTTTCAGGCCACTTGCTGGTAAATCTACATTTCCCCTATTACTTCTTGTCCAACTAAACACACCCGAATCACTCTAGCAGCTCAGTTATGCAAATCAGTAACCATCACAATCTCCAGCCAATCAAAATCATGTTTGCCTTTTCCAAGCGTCTCCTGTTTGTGCTTCAAAAATTATAAATCTTTGCAAACAGTTAAACTTTCCCCTCCTATTTATGATTTTTAAGACTTCTTCCCCCTGTTTCACAGACAAGGCTTAAGCCTATCCCAGATTAAAATGCATGTTAAAGCTGTTTTAACTGAAAGCAACTAGCACTGACATATCTTAGGGAAAGTCAAAGTTCACACCAGGAAAGTCCGCTAGTTCACTTTCACACTGCCCTTTTTGCAAGTGACACGCGTGTGCTAAAGTCATCCATTCATTGGACAGAAATTCTCAAGCAGGGAAAAGCAGGAAGTGCAAAAACAGGCTAATCATGGAGATCTTACGTAGAGCAATTTTTATTCTTTCACTGATTTGGTTTTATCAGCTACTAACGCAATATGAAGAAACTTATGAGCATCATATGATACAATGTCATTGTAATAAAGTATGTTGTTATGTTGTATGCTGTTTTAATTATTCTTATTTGTTTTGATTATTTTAATTTCTTCTATGTAAAGCACGTTGAATTACCATTGTGTATGAAATGTGCTATATAAATAAACTTGCCTTGCCTTGGAAGGAGGAGGCGGGAACCGGCCAGCATTTAAACAATTTAATAATAATAAAAAACACAAAACTAAAGTAAAAACGGTAGCCCTTCATGGACGACTGCCGCACACACATAAACAAAACATAACATAAAAGTCCAGGCCTGGTCTTCTCTCCTTTCTTCACGGTCATCGCTTTCTTCCTTTTATGCTTCCGTAGCTCCTCCGTGAGAGATACGACATTGGTAATCACGCCACCGGCCTCGTGCCGTTCTCTCACGACCCTCAGCCTCGTCCTGCTTGCAAAAGTCATCTATACTATGTTGTAATTTGGATTTTGCAAAGACGATTTGGAACCGGACCGAGACCACCTCTTCAGCTGGGTCTTGGTACGATTGTTTGGTCCACACCAGAGTGCGATTGCTGTATTCACACCTGCTCAAAAGATCCGCACCAAGGGGGGAAACGAACTTGAGTTTGATTAATTCGAACCAAACCAGATAACTGTGAATACACCCTTAAATTAAGTCAGTGGTTCAGTGCCATTGTTTTGTCTCAAGATACACACCAGTAATGTTTTGTTTTTTTCTAAGGCAGATTTATAAAAGCTACTTAAATTCCCAGATTGAACTAAAGCCTAATCCTGGCTTAATATAAGCTCTGTCTGTGAAACCAGGCCTAAATGGACTTAAAGTTTTGAAAGTGAATTTAATGCTTTTACAAGCTTTTCTTTTTGAAATCGCTCCACTCAGAACACTGCAATTTTTGAACTAGTCTGCAAATGATTTTTCAGGTCTATTTGATGCTGAATCTCCTCACACTAAAGATAGGTGAAACGCTTCCCTCCAGTGTGAACTTTCATGTGGGTATAACAGGTTCCTTTATGTGTAAAACTCTTTCCACACAGTTTGCAGGTGAAAGGCTTCTCTCCAGTGTGACTTCTCATATGAGTCTTAAGACTTTCTTTTCGATTGAAACTCTTTCCACACTGTTGGCAGCTGTAAGGCTTCTCTCCAGTGTGAACTCTCACATGGACTTCGAGGTTTGTATTGTTTGCGCAACTCATTCCACAGAGATGGCACATGTAAGACTTCTCTCCGGAGTGAGTTTTTACGTGCCTCTTAAGCTGTTTCTTGTCTGTGAAACTCCTTCCACACTGACGGCATATACAACAGCTATCTTTTACATGAACCCTCACGTGGTTTTTAAGGCTCTCTTTACGTGTGAAACATTTTCCACACTTATCACATGTAAAAGGTTTCTCTCCAGTGTGAACTCTCATGTGAGTCTTAAGATTTCCTTTTCGATTCAAGGTTATTCCACACAGTTTGCAGGTGTAAGGGCTCTCTCCAGAATGAACTTTCATGTGGGTATAAAGGGTTCCTTGATGTGTGAAACTCTTTCCACACTGTTGACACGTGTATGGCTTCTCTCCAGTGTGAATTCTCATGTGACATTTAAGATTTCCTTTTTGAGTGAAACTCCTTCCACACTGTTGGCAGGTGAAATAACTTCTATTTGCTGTCTTTTGAGCACTTTTTGGTGAAGTCTTTTCAGTCTGTGAGCAACTAAATGATTTTTCAGTCTGTGAGCAACTAAATGATTTTTCTCCAGTTGGGAAATAATGTTTCTCAAACTGATCTTTCTCTTCTGTTTCTTTCGGATCTTGAATCTCCTCTTTTAGCATCATCAGATCTAAGGCAAAAAAAAAAAGAGAATACAAATACACCCCAGTTTAATGGCACAAACAGACATCAAAACATCTAGTCATTTAACCTGTTAACCTGCAACCCCATTTTTGAAAAATCCCCAGATATGGCATTCCCAAACCGAAACAGATACAGTTCATGAACCCTTTGTACTAAAAGCACAAGTAAGATCTCATTTGAAAGCTGACACCTGGAAGTTTATTGTAAATGTAGAATTAATTATTGTCATAATGAAAAAAAATAGTTATAAATAGCTTCAAAGTTTTGTAAAATTATTATACATTTATTTTTATGAAACATCTTCATGAAAATAAAATTGAAGTTGGCATTGTAGCAATCTAGAAATGCACTGCAGCTAAAGCCACATGTCTGGCCATGTTATATTTAAAATCTGAAGATGATAAGTCTAAAACTCTGTATTTAGTTCAATGTTTTTCAAGATCATGTCATATGACTTTATTTTGATTAGACTGGTGTTTATTGTCATCTTATAAGCATCTATTCAGTCTATTGCCTCTATTGTTTTGTGATGCAAAAACGAGCCCCATTCAGTGTCAGTCTCCCCTGCACATATTCACACCTCTCCAGCCTGTTTATTGCTCTAAATATGCTTTTCTTTTGTCTGCATTATAATCACTAACGACTAGCAATTCACACTGTTTCAATCCCTCATTTCTTTTATAAAAGTTCTCACTTCACAGTGAAACTGTATCAAATGCCCTTTTTGAAAAACGAAACATTTTAGTAAGCATTCTTATTTAGAAAAAAAATCATAAAAATTACACCGAAGTTAGGTAGCAGGTGCTCAGTACTAGCTAGCATGTTAGCTTAGCACACCATCAATACACGACAATTTATGAGAATAAAACTATGTTTGTGCTCCAAACTTACTTTACAGCGCAAGTCGAGTGTTTTTAATAACTTTCTGTAATCTGATTTGGCTTCAGATAAAAAAATCAGATAGAAAATATATTATTTTATTGTATTCTGCACAATTTGAAAGTCTATCTCGATTAGCATTACATTATACATATAATCTATTATTATGAAAATACCTGACATGACTCGAAGAACACAGGTAAATCAAATATCATTGCAATCATGTTTATTGTCTTCAAAACATCTTTATCTGCACTTTACAGCGATCTCTGATAGCTTTGTTGTGTCAGGACCATAGGTCAGGACTTCCTGAATGTCACATGATTATGGCTCTTCTTCATGTGATCCATATATGGACTTTTCTGTGCAACAGCGCCCCAGACTTCAGTATGAATTGATAATACAGTAGATCAGAGTATCCAGCGCTCAAAATGATTACATCGACGCATTTGGGTATAAATTCAATAAATATTTTTCCTGTCTATAGAAATCTGATGTAAACTTATGAGAATCTATCAATATGTCTCCAAATCTGCACATGTTTGAGCTAAAAGCCCTGAGGGACGTTGTTTTGTCAAGCGCTGTCATGACGATCGCACGGGAGTTTTTTTCTGAATGAGAGCAGCTGACGCTCATAATTCATATTAAAGGTAACGACTCGTTTTTTAATTTCATAACTCCTGACACAAATTAAGACATAACTGTCACTATAAGTTTCTCAGAATACAATAGTGGTCAAATACTGAAACTTGAGTCTTATATCGTTTTAATGATGTATAGTTTGTCAAGTTAATAACATTAAATATGATAGTAACTTTGAAGTATTTTAAAAAAAAAACGCTTCAGAGCGCCCACGCACTGGTGACGGTTAACAGGTTAAAGCATCAAAACCATCAATATAGCTGTAAAAAAGTGATAATAGTATCAAGCACTACGGCACCATCGTCACACGGTGGGCAGATGCATTTAAGTGGGTGAATTGAGAGATATGTGAGAAATGTCCCTGAACCACAATAGCTACATCCACGTGATTTTGAAAGTTGTCCGGCTTGAGGAGAACAATATACGTACCAAGTTTGGTGACTTCAGGTCAGGGATGAGCAACTTTGGTCCTGGAGGGCCACTGCCCAACATAGTCTAGATCAGGGGTGTCCAATCCTGCTCCTGGAGGGCCACTGCTTAGCAAAGTTCAGTTACAACCGCAATTAAACACCTGAACCAGCTAATCAAGGTCTTACTAGGCATACTAGAAACTTCCAGGGAGGTGTGTTGAGGCAAGATGGAGCTAAACTGTGCAGAGTTTGGTCTAGATCAATCCCTTATCAAACACAACTGAACAATCTAACCAACGTCTTCATGGTTTCTTGAACACACAGGTAGGTGCGTTTCATTGGGGATTGAATTAAACTTAGCAGGACAGTGACCCTCCAGGTCTGAAGTTACTGCCCCTGCTCTATGTCCATGTCTTAGCTGTTTCCTACAACCAATGGCGGACAACTCTCGTGTGTGTGCAGAATTTCATGACATTTTAAACATGCTAACAGCATCAAAACACCCAAATATACAAAGCCTCAAACACTTATTGTTGGTCTGAGCTAATCATTGTCAGTGTAGTTGTTTGTGTCGATGAGAACAATAAATGTACTAATACAAATCAGTACAGCTATGTGTGATATATGCAGCAATGGCAAATGACTCTGACATGAAAAATTTTGTGTGTTTTAAAGCATGTTAAGAGCCCCAAAAGCTTCAAAAAGCATAATAATAATCCTTAGACGAACAATAGGACCATGGGCCCTGTGGACATATCTGGTTCAGAAGAAGTAGGGCACTTTGACATCACACTCTTGGAAAATGTGTGGTTGGCAAGGCCTGATTTCTGGTCATGATTTTTTTCCCCCAGGAAATAATATAATTCATTTCAGTGACCTAATTATCACAAAGCATTAAAAATGTTGCTCATTTGTGCATATAATGATTTTACACGTTACAAGTTATGAAAATTACATTATGTGCAATATTCAAGTCAGCTTTGTTTGAATGTTATACTCTATATTGGCAAAAGTATTGGCACAATATCCCAAATCATTGAATTCAGGTGTTCCAATCACTTCCATGGCCAAAGTTGTATAAAATCAAGCACCTAGGCATGCAGACTGCTTCTACAAACATTTGTGAAAGAATGGGTCGCTCTCAGGAGCTCAGTGAATTCAAGCGTGGTACGAGGTTGCCACCTGTCCATTCGTGAAATTTCCTCACTACTAAATATTCCACGGTCAACTGTTAGTTGTATTAAAACAAAGTGGACGCCAGTGGAGACGTGTTCTCTGGAGGGACGAATCACGCTTTTCTGTCTGGCAATTCAATGGACGAGTCTCGGTTTAGCGGTTGCCAGGAGAACGGTAATTGCCTGACTGCATTGTGCCAAGTGTAAAGGTTGGTGGAGGAGGGATTATGGTGTGGGGTTGTTTTCAGCGGTTGGGCTTGGCCGCTTTGTTCCAGTGAAAGAAACTCTTAAAGCATACCAAGACATTTTGGACAATTTCATGCTCCCAACTTTGTGGGAACAGTTTGGGGATATTCTTGTCCAAACATGACTGCGCACCAGTGCACGTCCATAAAGACATGGATGAGCGGGTTTGGTGTGGAGGAACTGGACTGGCCTGTACAGAGTCCTGACCTCAACCGATAGAGCACCTTTGGGATGAATTAGAGCGGAGACTGTGAGCCAGGCCTTCTCGTCCAACATCAGTGCCTGACCTCCCAAATTTGCTTCTAGAAGAATGGTAAAAAATTCCCATAAAAATACTCCTAAACCTTGTGGAAAGCCTTCCCAGAAGAGTTGAAGCTGTTATAGCTCCAACTCCATATTAAACCCTGTCAGGAATAGAATGTCATTAAAGTTCATGTGCATCTAAAGGCAGACATCCCAAAACTTTTGGCAATATAGTGTATATTAGGATTTGTGATAGTTGTCCATTAGGGCTGAAATGATTAGTTGTCATTATCGACAACGTCAACAATAAAAAAACAAAAACAAATTAGAGAAATATTTTTGTTTCTAAATAGTCTTTTGATCTTATATGAATCGATTGTCTCTTTTGATCTCATATGAATTGATCGTCTCTTCCTCTTTACTAGTAGTTATAGCCTCAAATAAACAAACATGAATGAACATTAGAAGGTATGCTGAAAAATACAATACAACTTACTGAATCACGTCCCATGCAATCGCTCAGTGTTTTAACCGTGGAAAGAAGTCAATAAAACAGCTTGTTAAACTATATTAAAGGGGTCATGAACTGAGAATTCAAATTTTCCTTGATCTTTTGACAGTTAAGAGTTCATTATACCTGTGCAATAATCATGCCGTCTAATCAGCATCTTGATATGCCACACCTGTGAGGTGGATGGATTATCTCGGCAAAGGAGAAGTGCTCACTAACACAGATATAGACAGATTTGTGAACAATATTTGAGAGAAATAGGCCTTTTGGGTACATAGAAAAAGTCTAAGATATTTGAGTTCAGCTCATGAAAAATGGGGGCAAAAACAAAAGTGTTGCGTTTATCATTTTGTTCAGTGTATTTCGGTGTGTTGTAGTTCTTTCTGGGGGATATTGGTGTTGGTACATACACGGTGATAAAACTACAAATCCTGTGATAAACTCTGAGGAGACGCAGATGTTTTTTGAGGGCAGGTATTGCATTTGCATTCGGCTACGTGTGGAAAATGGGAAAGTGTACTTTCAACGAGACATGGCTAGATCACAGCGATTTCCGCTGTTGGTTACAAGCGGTACCCATCTCCAGGTACGAGGCTCGCTGCAAACTTTGCAAAAAAAATATTCAATTAGGGACTCTGGGTGTGAAGGCGCTGGAGTCACACGCCAGAGCGGAGAAACACAAGCTAGCCGCAAAATACCTTCAGCGGAATTAGCCAGTTTTGTGCTTCACCCCTGCTGCCGTCCTCCTCAATGCCTGGTCCCTCCAGCGCAATATCATCATAACTCCATCGAACGACCTTCGGGGTACTTTTGGATCGACTGACACGTCGAAAGCCGAGGTGCTTTCACCACTCATTTAATAGCAACAGTGAAATTAACGATCTCTTCCAGGTGATGTTCCCGGTGATGTTCCCTGATTCAGTAATCGCGAAAACGTATCTTCCCAACAAGATCGCTTATGTGGCGAAATTTGGACTGGGGGAGTTTATAAAGAGGGAATTGGTTCGTACTCTTACCGGACCGTATGTCGTAATGTTTGACGAAAGCTTAAATCAAGACCACCAAAACCAAGCAGCTTGACGTCCACGTTCGTTTCTGGAACAATGGAATTGTTAAGTCGAGGTACAGGGCTCACCATTCTTGGGACAGCGCGGGACCTACTGAAACATGTCAAAGTAAGTGAAAGTTGAATGGGCTATTCTTTTACTTAACAATTTTGAGACTAAGGAAACAACTGATCTATGAGTGTGTCCTTATTCCCGCACACCATTATGACGGTGCAAACACTTTTAGCTTTGAGAAGAGATCTGCTTTTAATACAAGCTTTTCCAGTAAAAAGCTACTTTTCCTAAACGAGTAGCGGCGTAGCGCAGCCATCTCTGTTTTTATCACATTTGTACACTGACGAGTGAGTGGAGGTAAACAACATCTCTTAATAGCGCTGGTAAGTTTTGATTTATTCGATTGAATAGGTTCGTCTTAAACGGTTTGTACATCTGCAGCTTTGGAAAAACTGATTTATTCTAGTGAATCGCTTCGTTCAGAAGGTTCATTCTAGTGAATCGCTTTGTTCAGAAGGTTCATTCTAGTGAATCGCTTCGTTCAGAAGGTTCATTCTAGTGAATCGCTTTGTTCAGAAGGTTCATTCTAGTGAATCGCTTTGTTCAGAAGGTTCATTCTAGTGAATCGCTTTGTTCAGAAGGTTCTTAATGAACAGATTCATCGATTCGAGTCCAATATGCCATTTCAGGTCTTTTTTTATAGCGGACTATTTAATCAGTATGTCTAACTAAATATTCCAGTTAAATATTCTAGCAGTACTCTAGTTTTTTTATTATTATTATTAATTATATTTAGAATAAATGTATCTTGTTTAGGCCTATACTAAATATAAATATAATTAAACCAAGAAATAGTCATTTCAACATTATTTCTGTCTAACGAACATTCAAATTACTCGATATAATATATAATAATATACTTGGATAAATGTTTAATACTACTAATACTATGAACACTGATGTCTACAGTAGCGAAAATAACTAGGCACTTCAAATAAAGATTGTATCAGTTGCATCGTTACAAAAGTAGGTGGCGACAAGTGACTGTTAAAATTTTTTTCTCATTTAATTATTTCCTCAAGAAAAACGCTCATTCATCCAGTAATGAAACAAGTGAAGTCTTTGAGTGAATCATTCATTCAAAGTTATTTTTTATTATTATTATTAATTAATTCAAATTAAACTCATTTTTTAAATAGACTGCAGCAATTATCATTTGTCAGAACCTTTAGTAACTAAATTATTTTGTTTAGTTGCTTATAAAATACTATTTCTTCTGGGAAAGTGCATGACGTCACATTATGGTATTTTGCTTGAAAACAAAGCATTTTCACACTGAATTTGATGATGTTCTGAATATTATTAGCTTCCATGTGCATCACACAAAATATAAAAACAGCATTCATTGCATGACTCTCCCACTGCCCACACAAATGTGTTTCAATCTTATTTGCTTTTAAAAGCTGTAATTGATCAGAGTGCATTTTGAGTAGTCTGTACATTATAAATAATCTCACTGTAGCAAATCCTTCATGGTTGAATCTAATTTTATTTGATGTTTTAAGTAATTTAAGCACTATATTTAGTTAAAACAAAGTTACAGCACTAGTGTCTCAGTTTCAGCTGTGAAATCCACAGTCCATCCAGACAAACCAACCTGTGTGTTCCTCAGTTTCTTCATGTTTCACACTGAATGTTTCTTCAATCTTCACGTCTTCACTCTCCTCTTTAATAAACGCCATCTTTATATTAGTGTCACGTGGACCTCAGTCGCTTCACCAGGAGTTTTCTGTGTGTTTGTCCTGTTTAAGATGAGAATAATTAACAGAACGAAACACACATCCAAACTAAATCTCTGAGTGTCTCTTAAAGGGGTGGTAGTAGGCAATAATGCCCTTTTCACAAGATGTAAAATAAATCCCTGATGTCCCCAGAGTGTGTATGTAAAGTTTTAGCTCAAAATATCCCACAGATATTTTATATAGCATGTTAAAGTTTATGTAAATTTTAGGGTTGGTGATGTCACTAACCCGTGAGGAATGTTATGTAGTCCCTACCAGCCGTTTGTTATAGTCCTTAAAAAACTGATTTCTTTAAAAGCAAATATCTCCCTTTGCTTTGACCTTTGAGCGTCATAACTTTGCAGATATTGTTTGTGCTCAAACAGCAACATTACACACTAACTAAAGTTAGAAAAGTGAAATCATAATCAACCACCCCTTTAAATTGAACCTCCCCTCGTTGACTTCCCTCCGTCTTGTTCACTCAGAAGTGAAGTACGTCAGCCCTTATTATTATTTTGGTAATCGATTAATTATTTTGACGATTAATCAGCTAATCTGGTATTTTTGTGGCCTTTGAAATGACTTAAAATACATGCATGAAGCGCAGGGCATATATTTATTTAATTGAAACGCAGCCTTTGTGAATTCACAACAGCACTATGCTATATTATGGGTTTTAAACTGGTTTTAATACATCGTGCTGTCTTAGAACGGTCTTATTAATAATATGATTATTAAGTACATAATAGTCTTTAATAGGCCAGCACAATAATCAGTCATCGATGAAAATCAATAGCAGCTTTATTTCAAACACTGACAAAAAAAACTTGATTTTTCTATTTTTCCACTATCATTATAATGTATGGGCCACACGAAAAATATTAAGGCAATAAATTAAGACGGTTGATATGTGTTGAGGTAGATCCAGCTCTCGTGTCTGAGAGGATTAATGCAGGGACAGAAGTCAAACGTTTTTATTTCTCTTTTTGTAATGATCAATGCTTTCAAAATGATGGACAGCGACTCTTATTTCCCGCGATAGTAATTTAAATAATTATATAAATGAGTAAATAAACAGTTAATTGCATAGGTAGGCTGAATAAATTATCACATAAGTAAACAATTGCACTTGTGTTACTGAAAATGAACTGATTTTACTGTTACTGAGTAGAATGTATGGATGCATTGCATTCTACTCATAAAAATAAGTGTCAGATGATACAATGATATATTCAAATCGTTTTACAGTTCATTAAAAAATATATAGCATTATCAGGACGGTTTGCATAGATTAAACACTTTTAACGATTAAAAACACGAACCTTTCTTCAGCCGAATAACAACAGTGCAGGAGCACGGCGCATCCTTATGACGTCACATCGGCACTTCAAAATAAAAGTCCCGTTCACACGCTAAAATCACAAAAGCGCACAGAAACTTGCATACACACTAAACATTCGAAATAACAAAATTGTGTCCGAGGAACCTCATCCATATTAATTGAGAGGTTTAGTTCAAATTCATCATACTGCATACATTGATGAATGTTTATGTGAATAAAATCCTAAATTCAATCTGTTCATCAAACATTCGGTTTCATTGTATGACTTGTCAGCGCACTTCAGAAAAATTTTCTCCTCAACATTACTGTATAATATTGTGTCTTTATTGTGTACTGATCACAAAATACAACAGATGTAGATCAGGTTAAAGTACCTAAAGGAAACATGAATTGCAAAGTATGTTTTTCAACAAATATCTATTGATCTGCATATATAGCCTAATTTTATATTATTTTCATATAAAAACACTTATCTGTTTATTTTACTCTGCTGATTTATTATCTTAGATATCTTGCTTGTACAACCAGCTCTGACGCCTCTGTATCCTTTTCCCTGGACATAAAGCAGGTAGGCCTATGTGTATGGGGTCATGAAGTTGTAACATATCACGTGATTAATAAAATAAAATAATTCATTTTGACTCTGGTGACGCTGTCCTCTTGATTTAGATCCAGTTGAATGAAGCATAAAGTCTTGATAAAATTCAATCTTGAAAAGGGAAGAATTCTTGTTCTTTTAATATTGTGATCGCAGGGCTTGTTTGTTATACATGGTGTATGTGTGTGTGTGTGTGTGTCTATACCAATGAAATGAACTCCAGGAATGTTCATTCTGGTTGAGAAGTTATATTTCTGACTGATCTGATTCATTTAAATTAAGTGAATTGTATAAATGCTTATATAGTAATATTGTCTTTATTATTCAGTTACCGACAGTGGAAACGTGACGATCAGTGCAGGATTCAAAGCCAAACTCTATATGATGAACACAGAACAGCATTTTTTCCACAACTCATATGAGTTTTATATGTCGCATTTATGACACCTTTTCATTTTCAAGGGGACATAACAAATTTTATAAAACATCCCTCTTACTGACTTCTGGCTGGGTTGTTTTTCCAGCTGTATGATGAATTATTACAAATATGGCTGATATTCTCTATGGCTAATATTCACACATCACTAACCTCTTAATCATTTGTCACGTCACATGAATACTATGGCCCTCTTAATTAGAATAGGAAATGCTTTATTGTTTACTTTTGTGCTGACCTCTTTAACTAAAAAATATGACACAATGGTCTATCAGTTCTATAAATAAAATGTAACGGGTGTAAGCCACTTTTTATGTAATATAAATTTGAATCATGCCAGTTCTCTTCATTTGACTGGTCTCATTAACATCACTTTCCGATAACATTGCCAACTGGGCAGTGAGTTTTGGCATTTCCCTCGTTACCCTGACTGCACTGTTGAGTATACTCCATATAACCCATCCCAATCTGCCAAAGGATGGTAGGACCCTTCTCAAGACAAAAACGCAGTATGCTATTCAGGAGAAGGCTGGGGGGAACTACCATCACTTTGGCATCCTTTCCTCCTTGAAGGCCACTATAAGAAAATATGCAAAAACACTGGCAGAGGGCATGACATTGGGGCTGCAGATTAATATAGATGGTCTACCTTTATTTAAAAGTTCCACTGTACAGCTGTGGCCCATCCTTGGCTTACTGGTTACCATCCCCATGAAGGAACCTGTTATCATTGGGGCCTACTGTGAACCAAAAAAACCTAGTTCGGCCACAGAGTTCCTATCTGATTTTGTCAATGAACTACAGAAGCTAGAGGCTGGGTTTTGCTTTGGAGATAAGAACCTTAAAATTAGGCTTCACACAGTAATCTGTGATGCCCCTGCACGGGCCTTTGTGAAAAAAAAACAAAGGCCCATAATGCTTACCATAGGTGTGATAAGTGCCTACACCCAGGGCAATACCAGAACCGGCGTATGACGTTCCCTGAATCAGAGCACCCCTAGAGAACTGACATCTCATTCAACCTGATGGTTGATGAACTACACCACCACGAGGGGCCACATCCTTTTAAAAACGTGAACGTTGGCATGGTAACGCAGTTTCCCTTGGATTATATGCATCTAGTGTGTTTGGGCATCGTGAGGAAACTGCTCCAGACCTGGCTCCGGGGTCCGTTAACAGTAAGACTCCCGGCATTAATAGTAGACAGGATGTCAGGCAAACTCCAGTCAATGAGGCCCTACGTGCCAATTGAGTTTGCCAGGAGACCACGGACGCTTAGGGAGTTGGCCCGTTGGAAGGCGACTGAATTCCGACAGTTCTTACTGTACACTGGCCCTATGGTGCTGGCGGGATTCCTGGACCGGAACATGTACTACAATATCATGCTTCTGTCAACTGCTATATCCATTTTGGTAAGCCCTGAACATCTCAACCTTGCTGACTATGCTGGACAAATGCTAAAATCTTTTGTAAACCATTTTGGTGAGCTGTATGGGACAGACCAGATTGTGTACTATGTCCACTGTCTGGTCCATCTGGCAGACGAGGTGAAGAGGCATGGCTGTCTGGACTCTTTTTCAGCATTCCCATATGAGAACCACCTCGGGAAAATAAAAAAACTCATTAGAAAATCTGAGTTCCCTTTAGCTCAACTCATTCGGCGTCTTTCAGAGGTTACAGCAACCAAATTGGATGCTGCTGAATCAGACATTACACTGAAAAGGGAGCATTTTGTGGGCCCAATTGTTGTTGGCATGGGAGTTAATGCACAATATGGGGAAATGCGAGGTGAAAGGTGGACCATCAAGTTAACAACAGGGGACAACATGTTTCTGGTGGGGGAAAAAGTCTGCCTTATAAAAAACATTATCCAAAATGATAATGGTGTGTACGCTATTTACACCAAATTTTCCCGGCAGTCTCCATTCTATACATACCCCTTCAACTCCGACAGAATGAACATATTTGTTGTAAATAATGCATCTGACGAGCTGAAGTCGGTTGAGGTGTCAACGGTGCGACAGAAATGTGTAGCCTTGCCATACAGGGATGGTTTCGTGACCATACCCCTCCTCCACAAAAAAACACACAAAAAAAACACAAATCAGTTCAATCAATCAATCAATCAATCAATCAATCAATCAATCGATCAATCAGTTTAAACAACCAGTTCAAGTTAAAAACTCTAATAATATAGTTGACTACTGACTTCTGTTCTGACTATGACTTCCATTACTCTGGATGAAAATTCGCTGTAAGTATTTCACAAGTTGGTATTTTCCCATACACTACACCCATAATTTCGCATTTTCAAAATTTGACATGACATATTGTCCCTCAAAACAAAATGCCAAAATGCCAGAAATTATATTTTATGCTGAATTTAACATGCAATTTAAAACATGTCCCACCTTTCTCAATACCATGGACTGTACATAGTCCACACATTAATGCTAAGTTATTAGCATTAATATGCAATGATTTTTTTAAGATTATGAAACAACACCCCAACATATTCTGCCAAAAAATTGCAATAGTACCCTACTTTACAGTTGTGCTAAAGTTCTACCTAACTATTATGACCTGTACATTTTCCTTCCTGATATTTCTTCCCACCTTGGGGCACCATTCAAGTTAAATTTCAGCCCATCTTACTTGCTTATTTGTACACACTGTACACTTGTACATGCTTTAGTCCATGTTATTCCTTTTTTGATGAATAATAAATACCCCTTTCTACATTAAGGATGCCTTTTCATCTAATTGAGTTCCAGGAGAGCAAGGACATTGCTGTTGTGCCATTTGACTGGTATGATGACAGGATGGTGTACTGGCCCAGTTTTAAGAGCACTGAACGTGTGAAAAGGGCAGCTGCTAACGGGGAGAAGCATGAGCCAAACTGGCCAAGATACGATGTGAAGGTTGTCAGAACTTGTGGTATGCCAAATCATAAAATTCTTGTTTAAAAATAATTTCATGGTTGCTTCTCCTTCTACTTGAAATAACATATTATTTCTATGTTCTGAAAATCCACATGAAATTGTCTTTGCCTTGCATTGTTTAAAATATTCAATTTATATCTACTGATGCTATTCTTGGCCAGGTCTCTCTTGTATTTTGTGTTCTCAATAATAATAATAATAATTTATTACATTTATATAGCACTTTTCTCGGCACTCAAAGTGCTTTACATAGAAGGGGGAATCTCCTCAACCACCACCAATGTGCAGCTCCACCTGGATGATGCGACGGCAGCCATATTGCGCCAGAACGCTCACAAGACACCAGCTTACTGGTGGAGAGGAGACAGTGATGAAGCCAATTAATATATATGGGGATGATTAGGAGGCCATGATGGACAGAGGCCACTCGGGCAAATTTGGCCAGGATGCCGGGGTAACACCCCTACTCTTTCGAAAGACATCCTGGGATTTTTTGTGACCACAGAGAGTCAGGACCTCGGTTTAACGTCTCATCCGAAGGACAGTGCTCTTTGACAGTGTAGTGTCCCCGTCACTATACTGGGGCGTTAGGACCCACACAGACCACAGGGTGAGCGCCCCCTGCTGGCCTCACTAACACCTCTTCCAGCAGCAACCTGGTTTTCTCAGAAGGTCTCACATCCAGGTACTAAACAGCCTCAGCCCTGCTTAGCTTCAGTGGGCAACCAGTCTTGGGCTACAGGGTGATATGGCTACTGGCACAAATTAGACCAACCTGGTTAAATAAAGATGATCAATAATAATAATAATAATACTCTGTGCAGCTCAACAGCTAATTTAAAACTCATGTTCATTTTAACATATTCAATTTTAGACAACTACAAAGACGCGATTAGGCTAATGAATCAGTATCAGACCGGCTGCAACACCTCTGAGCTACAGTCTGACGCAGAGCAGGAGGGTGAGCTGCCGGAAAAAAGATTCAGGAAGCCAGTGTAAGTGTGTTCTGTTCTGTTTTGTTTTTGTTTTGTTTCTACAGTAATAGGAAGGTTCTTTCCCGTAGCATTAAAAAATAGACCAGAGATGCCTGTACTATGTATATTTGGCAATTTTTTTTAACAGCCACCGTTTTGGGGACTCTGATGAGAGTGAGGACGAAAATGGTGACTTTGCATCTCTGAGGATGCCTGGTGTATCAGCTGAAGCCTCAAGCCAATTGCACTGGCAGAGTAAGGAATAATCTCTTAACATCGAAATAACATAACATATACTATTAATATTAGAGATATGGTTAACATTCTTAGTGCTAAAGATTCCCCTCTCCTTGTATTCCTTCAGCTCCACCATCTCGCCGAGTGCCAGGCAGCAGAGTAAATACTCAACCTGGAGAAAACTGTCTAGGTAATCACTGTTCTCCGAAATAATATTGAATACAGTGGCCCCAAATTAATAGATTAAATCTGCATTACCATCTCAGATTTTCAATGTCAATCCATTCATGGGGTTGAAATAGGTAGAATACCAAAATGTTGAAACATAAATTCATGTTCAGCATGACCAGAGATTTTTTGTTTGCCATTGTTTGGCCCTGTAGCTTGCAGCCATGGTTAACAGATCACAACCATTTAATACCAATTTCTCTCCCTTAGCACCTGACTATGGGGCAGGACAGCAAAACCCTTTACCACCTCAACTCCTTGCACCCGCATTTAACATTCGCAGAGTTACTCAAGGTAGGGACTGATTTCTGAAATATTAGTGAATAGAAAGGCCCCATGTGTATTATCAGTCATGGTTAACAGATTAGTAACATTTAATAAAAAATGTCCCCCTCTCACACACCGCTCACCTCACTATGGATCAGGAACGGCAGTCCCTCCACCCCCCGCACCAACCCTCAACATGCGGCCAACAGAGGAAGCCTGTCCAAGCCGGACATATAGACCAACATGGCGAGGGGGAAGAATGGCTGATACCATTCCCTGTTCTGGTGAGCAATAACTGACAAATACTAGACGGTCATTCTGTGCCAAAGATTTTGGAAAAAAAACTCCCACAGCCATCACATATTTTCTTCAAACTTTGACAATAACTTTTGTAATTAACTAATGTCAGTATTATGAGTAATGAGGATAAACACTGAAACATGATATATTTTAATACACTACATTTTAGCTACATTTCATGTTTGTCAACAGCAGCTGAGGTCCACATCCTTAGCCTGCTGGAAACAATCAAACAACAACAGGACCAGCTTGTGGCAAAGGTGAACTACCTCACCAGCAGGCTGAACAGCACCCCGGGGCCAGATGTCGAGATGCCTGAAAATATCCAGTTTCCCCTGGAACAATTGGGGGCAGTGGAGGCATTTGAAATCTTTTTAAAAGAACCATCAAATGGCCCAGCTCGACAGAGAGTGGTGAGTTTTCTTATTTAATATGAATGGTGCCATTAGGTTTCTTGATTGTCCATGATTATTGCAAATATTCTATTGAAGCAGTGGTAAGATTCTGTCTGTGAGCGACAATCTCACTGGTTTGACATTAGCCGCGTTTTCACTGTCGGGCCAGGGCTTTAAACGGGTCGTGCCGAGCCATTGGAGGCCAGGATGTGAAGAGGGTGACCTGGAACATCCTGGGCAGGATCTTCAAAGATGAGGTGTCTCATCAAATTAACTGGAAGGGGGCTAATAACAAAAAGTCCTTCAATAGGATGACAACAAAGACCTTGCTTTTCAGTAAGTATATAATTCAAAGTAATATTAAATATGTTGAAAGTCAAGTTTGTAAATGTTAGGGCAGCCTTAAAAATCACAGCAACCATCTTACCAATATGCCAGTGTAGCCTTTTTTTTAGACTGGATCCTATACCATAGACTTTTTGGACGTTTTATGTCCTCAATTGGATTTTATAATAACGTTCAGTTGTAAGTCATTTGTAAGTGGTTTGTTATTGATGAACTAATCATTTACGAAACATGACTTTTTTCATAAATGATTAATAAGTGATATGTTAATTATTGTATGAATGTTTTGTAGATTCAGTTTTAAGTCATTTACAATTGATTAACTAATCCTTTACAAAACATGACTTTGCGTTTCATAAATGTTTAATATATGATGTTACATTTTTTGTATGTTATAGATGATGTGTAAATGGCTAAATGCATAAATAATTTACAACACTTTCTGCATCCCCTAATCTAAAGTGTGAACTATTCATCACTTGTAAATGTTTTACACATCATTTGTAGATGACCACTTCAAGAATCAATAAGGCATACGAGCTATGAATGTTATCTACGAATGATTTGTAACATTTACAAGTGATGTAAAGTTTACACTTTAGATTGGGGAATGCAGAAAGTGTTGTAAATTATTTATTCATGCGTTTACACATCGTGTTGAAAACTGTTACTTACCTGTTACAAATGATCTGTACGTGTATACAAGGCATTTACAACACTTTATGCACCCTCTAACTGCTACATACTTTCACACAGGACGTGGAATGCGCGGCGCTGAGTTCAGCGTTGCCTTTCAGATGCAATGCAGTTTACTTTGGATTAGGGAAATAGACATGAGTCATGACATTCTGTCCGTAGTAAATAAAGGCATTTTATTTATGGTTATTATATTTGACAGATCCAGCCATTTTACCTGTTGATATGTATTAAAATGGGAAATTAGACAGTAGTTACTGCCAAAAAGTGTAATTGGCCCTTTTCAACGGGTAAAAATTACTGAATGAGCTGTCAAATATAACCCTCATGAAAATGATCAAGAAATACTAAGATGGATCGCACTGGATAACAGATTTAAGCCACCTAGTTATGACAGTACTTTTAAAGATTGGATGAGTAAGGGCCTGACAGCTTTCTGCATAGCTATCAAAAACAACAAGATGAAGAGTTTTCAGGAGCTAAAGGATAGTTTTGATCTAAATAACCAGGATCTATTCAGATACTTACAGCTGAGAGATTACTACCGCAAAGAAATTAAGGGGTTTTCTTCTGACATGGTAAACCCTCTTATTGAAATAATGTGTGGTGCTTATCAACAAAAGACTAAGAAGATTGTGTCTAAACTATACCAGAGTCTGATGGAGAACTTGAAAAACACTACATTCTATGTAAAAGCAAAATGGGAATGTGAACTGAAGGTTGTCCTCACGGAGGAGGAATGGTATCAAACATGTTGTCTACTCCAGACCTCCACCAATTCCCAACAGTGGAGAGAATTTAATTGGAAGTGTTTTATGAAGTTTTTATCACTCCTTATCTGAAGGGCAAACAACTTGGGATACCTCAAGACTGTTGGAGGGACTGTGGTAGTACAGACGCAAAGCACGCTCATATCTTCTGGACATGTCCGAAAATTCAACAATTTTGGACTATCGTTAACAATACTTTACAGAAGGTGCTGGGGTACAATATCCCAAAGGAATGTAAAGTTATGTTTCTCGGAAACATCAAAGAAAGTGTGCGGAAGGAGGACCTGTATTTATCCAAAATTTTATTATCCGCGGCCCGAAAGGCTATCACTAGACTTTGGCTCAAATCGAACATCCCAGATCTACAGCAATGGACAAGTTTAATTCAAAGCATTTTTATAATGGAAAAATTAACCTACACTATAAGGTTAAGAGAATCATCATTTAAAGAAAAATGGAGAAAATGGACCCATTTTCTGACCCTGGAAACTGCATAACTTTTCTGCCCAATACAATACTGTATACTGGGTGTTAACTTTGTGAGATTCTACGGATTGGGCTTCTGGTAAACTTGTGTAAAAGATGGTAGAAGTATTGTAAATATAAGGTTTATTGATCAGTGATTCCGATGTTTACAACTAGACTTATTTTTGTTTCAATTGTACTAGGTAACTCCTCCTTGGCCTCCTTTGATTTTGTTTAATGTATGTTTCTCTTTTTTCTTGTCCTTTTTTGTTGTTGTTGTTGTTGTTGTTGTCAGAAAACTTCAATAAAAATGAAAGTAATAAAAAAAAATATATATATAACCCTCATGAATAAAATCAAGTAGGCTAATATTTAGGCAGAAATAACAGTTCACTCAACAAGTGGAGGCTTTAAATCACTTTTTGGCAAGTGTAAAACTACGTTTACTGGTCAAATTTGCCATTTAAAGGCATTTCAAGAGGTAACACGACTGGATAAGATATTATCTGTCAAATGGTTTATCAGAGGAGAAGTGAAGAGAAGCAGCTAAACACACATTTCTGCCGTTATCTGATGATGCGAATCTGAACTTTAACACACGTTCAGTCACATGATCCTCGTCATCACTGTCTGTACTGTGTGTGTGTGTGTGTGTGTATAACAACATAAATATATATACACTCACCGGCCACTTTATTAGGTACCCCATGCTAGTAACGGGTTGGACCCCCTTTTGCCTTCAGAACTGCCTCAATTCTTCGTGGCATAGATTCAACAAGGTGCTGGAAGCCTTCCTCAGGGAGTTTGGTCCATATTGACATGATGGCATCACACAGTTGCCGCAGATTTGTCGGCTGCACATCCATGATGCGAATCTCCCGTTCCACCACATCCCAAAGATGCTCTATTGGGTTGAGATCTGGTGACTGTGGAGGCCATTTTAGTACAGTGAACTCATTGTCATGTTCAAGAAACCAATTTGAAATGATTAGAGCTTTGTGACATGGTGGAAGTAGCCATCAGAGGATGGGTACATGGTGGCCATAAAGGGATGGACATGGTCAGAAACAATGCTCAGGTAGGCCGTGGCATTTAAACGATGCCCAATTGGCACTAAGAGGCCTAAAGTGTGCCAAGAAAACATCCCCCACACCATTACACCACCACCACCAGCCTGCACAGTGGTAACAAGGCATGATGGTTCCATGTTCTCATTCTGTTTACGCCAAATTCTGACTCTATCATCTGAATGTCTCAACAGAAATCGAGACTCATCAGACCAGGCAACATTTTTCCAGTCTTCAACTGTTCAATTTTGGTGAGCTCTTGCAAATTGTAGCCTCTTTTTCCTATTTGTAGTGGAGATGAGTGGTACCCGGTGGAGTCTTCTGCTGTTGTAGCCCATCCGCCTCAAGGTTGTGCGTGTTGTGCACTGTAAGAAATGATTCTGTGGTCATGTAGATTTCAATTAATGTTTATGGTTAAAATTTATTCAATATAATTGTGTTTTTGATTTTGAGGCAAATATTTAATTAAATTTCAAATAAAAATGTTTAGAATAAAATCCACACATTCTAGTTAAATAAAATTTAAGCATTTTATTTATTTAATCCCAAATGGAGAGAATATTGAGTAAATTCAAATTAATGTAATCAGGCAAATTTAAATTGAATAGCACTTCCTGTCAAATTGTGCCTTTTTTAAATTCAGCTGGCTAACTGACCATCTGCCTCAGGAAGACATTTCAAGACAGTGGATGTTCGACAGTGGATGTTCGTCTTGCTCATCTTGCAAATTTAACTGTTTGAGGTAAGAAAACTACTTTTGTCATCACTGGGCTAGTAAGAAGAACGCATGTAACGTTAGTGGTATATTACAATTTAAAACGAGTTATTACAGAAAAAGAGACTAACGTTAATCAGCAACACAAAGTTGTCTTCTGTTGGCAAGGATAACTTATAACGTTATAATATATTAATGTAGTAACGTTAGTGTGATTTTGTTGCGCTATAATATGAACACAGCATTATACATTTTGGAAGAATTCTTATATATCGAAGTCAAACTTTCGTTTTGAAAGATGTGGGTTTGAATTTTCGCTATCATGGTTTCTAAGTTAGCTACGTTCTTTGCGTGTTGATATCATAACGTTATATCCTCAGTAACGTTATGTTTTTATGAAATTGCTTAAATACGTACATTGTATTTAATTTTAAGGTTCCAAAAAGAGGAATATTTGGGGTTATCGCTGGAAGAGCATCTTTTCAGACGACACTTGGCGCACTTTTTCAGTTGGCTATATTTCCTGTGTGTGGAGCTCGTCATCCCGCCCTGGCAGGTAACGTAACTTCTCTCTGTTGTTTCACTGTTTTGTTGCAATTTGCAAATGTAAAGGTAACTTGTCTAAATCCACGTGAAGTCAGTCTAATATCAGTGTTACCAGGGATTAAAGTTCTCCGTCGCTACGACGGATTTCCGTTAATTGCAGCGAGTCTATGACGGATTTACGTCAATTGCAGGGTTCCCGTCTGTCCTTATGTCTTAAATTAACTTTTCATAATTTTAAGGCCATAAATAGGCTTTCATTTCTCAAATAGTGTGGTAAATGTCTTCATTTTAGTTTGAATAGGTCTTAAATTAAGTAAAGACGATTTCATTACGATGGAAGAACATTTGTAGACTACAAAAACATCAAACTAGAGAAGGAAACAAAACAAAGAACAATTTGAGACCAAGGTCTGCGAGAAAATAAAATCTAATAAAATAGGTTTATAAGCTATGAAAACAATAATGAACGTATTGTCTAGTAATGTGATATGCTTGCAATATATTTCTGAAAGTTTTATACTAAGACACTAACAATTTCATGTTGCACTGCAGGACAATGAGAACTTGGAGGAACTTGAGGAGGTCATAATGGCCATTACTCTCACCCCAAAGCCTGGAGCTTCTACAAAGAACATTGGAATTTTCATAGATGGAGTGGAAGTCATCACAGGACTTGGAGATATTGCAAAGGCTTGCTCCGTCCTCCTTGGCTTGACCTACGCACTTAATCTCAATTATCCCAGACAGCTGAAGTATACCTTTGAGGTGTTCCAAAAAGTTTTCTTGGAACTGGATGATACTAAGCTGTCAAACAAAGTCCAGTCCCTCAAAAGCAAACTTCATAGTTGAAATTAGACTATTGCAGTGCAGACTTGTGTGCTACACAATGCCATCTACTACTAAATTGTATATTTGAAAGTGCTATATGTTTGTTAGTTAGCACTGATTTGTCCAATGTCATGGCATTTAAATTGTTGTATGTTCAAAGTACAAATATATTTTAATCTGTACAAATTGCACTTTATGATTTATGTTTTGGCACATTCTTTAAGATCTTTATTTATCTTTTTTTGTTTTTTAATAGTTGGAATCAGCATTTTGTCCTTTTCAAAGCTCTAGTTTAAAATGGATGAGCAAACCTCGAAAATGAGACTGTAGTTGCGGTGTACATGTTGTGCTGCCCAATGTTTTACAAAGCTTGTAAATTGCACATCTGAAAGTGCTGTTTGTAAGATAGCACTGATTTGGACTCTTATCCCATGAATGTCAGTGGTTAGTTGAATGTTCAAAATGTTTTGTACTCCATACAAATTACACTTTTCTGCTTTTTTTTTGGTAGATTAACTTATGTGGGATCTTTAAGATCATTATTGACCCAATTAAGTGTCAAAGTAAGGTGAAAATGCATGGAAACAGGTTGGATACATCACCATTCTGTAATATGGCATTTATTTTTGTTTCAGCATGTTTGAAATGCAAGATCCAACTTCTGTCTCTTGAAATAAGACTGGTTGCAGTACAAAGTTGTGCTACAATGTGTCTAAAGCACAAAAGTGAATTAATAAAATTCTTTAAGAATTAAGAGTATTTGTTTAGTTCTGTACTTTCTGAGCTGTATTATTCCGAAGAAAGGAATATTTAGATTTAACTAATTGCATTGATTAAATTTAACTCATTGTGCGGATTAGATTTAACTAATTGCATTGATTAAATTTAACTCATTGTGCGGATTAAAATAGATGATTATTAGTCAATTATGTATCATTGATATGTAGAATTAAATTAATTTTTATTAGTACTATTTACACAATTAGGGAGTTTCTGATTCAAACCAAGTCAATAATTTTGTTTAGGTTTTAATTAATTCTTTTGTGTTTTCTATTGGAATATACTCATATTAAATGGATAACTATTAAGGGTCTAATTTAATTTATATTTACTCAATACCAAACCTTGTTAAATTTAATTAATAATATTGCTTGTAATCTGTTGCCTCATTTTTATTGAGTAGATATGGTGTATCTTTTCTTACAGTGTGGCTTCACAAATGCTTTGCTGCATACCTCGGTTGTAACGAGTGGTTATTTCAGTCACTGTTGCCCTTCTATCAGCTCGAACCAGTCTGGCCATTCTCCTCTGACCTCTGGCATCAACAAGGCATTTCCGCCCACAGAACTGCCGCTCACTGGATGTTTTTTCTTTTTCGGACCATTCTCTGTAAACCCTAGAGATGGTTGTGCGTGAAAATCCCAGTAGATTAGCAGTTTCTGAAATACTCAGACCAGCCCTTCTGGCACCAACAATCATGCCACGTTCAAAGTCACTCAAATCACCTTTCTTCCCCATACTGATGCTCGGTTTGAACTGCAGGAGATTGTCTTGACCATGTCTACATGCCTAAATGCACTGAGTTGCCGCCATGTGATTGGCTGCTTAGAAATTAAGTGTTAACGAGCAGTTGGACAGGTGTACCTAATAAAGTGGCCGGTGAGTGTGTATATATATATATATATATATGTACAGTATCATTTGTTTTCCTTACTTTTATTCATTACTAACCCATTTTTCAATAGAACTTATCTCAGTATATTCCTCTTCCACAGGTGAAGACAGCGAGAGACTGAAGGAGAATCACAAACTCTACAGCAGAAGAGACTAACCTACTCATCCTGACCTCATCACACACACACACACGCACGCACGCAGACTCACTCACACGCACGCACGCACACACACACACACACACTCACACACACTCACTCGCACGCGAGTGAAATCACGTCATTTACCACGAACAAAATGTCATGACTTATGTCTATTTACAAGTAATGGCCATTTGTTCCTGATAAAATGAGCTAACTTTAGATGTGTAGAAACTGGGGCACAGCTTTTAACACGCTGCACGCGCTCCCTTTGCGCGCTGGCTTTCGGCTCATTCAAACCAGCAAATTAAACCAGCAAATTTGAGACGAAACGCGCTTCAGTTATAAGTGTCTTTCACTTATAACGTACCCATGTCTTAATGCCAGAAACCGCAATATATCTTTATTTGACATTTCTAATTCAAAGTAAAAAATGTTGTTTTTATCAGTCATCTCCATCTTCAACTGCTGTAGGCTTGGTTACTTAATATCGCGTGGCCATAATTATGTCATTACCTCAACAAAATTATCTCGTCGCCACAATTTCGTCTCGTGGCCATGACAAAACGAAGTGAACCAAACGTCCCCTCCCGGTTACCATCTATCTACAACTTACCTGATTTAAAACACACCTGACATGCCAACTTGAATTGAGATGTCTTCATGACCATAGTTGCCAAGTCCGCTTATAATACGCGACTTTTAGTAAGTCGCCTCAAAACAGCACGAGTTGCAGGTTGCGTTTTTTTGGGCTTATTAATAAAAATCTGGTTGCTTGTTAGGGAAATCTGACAAGCAACTTTGTTTTCTTTACATCTATGGTTACGGTTGCCGTTTTCTCAATCTCCGATACATTGATTGACACTTTCTGCTCACAACTATAGCCAATCAGTGCAATCATTTAAGTGCTGTGGTGTAATTCGTCAAAACATCCTGCCGAATCCGCCCCCTTGTCCCCCTCATTGGAGAAAAATATCATGTGCAGGCGGCGCGCGCGCGAAACGAGTCCCACGATGCAGTAATCTATATGATATCATAGATTTCAATTTCTACAATGGCTCCAACGAAGTGGTCCAAATATGGAAAGAAATACAACAAAGACTGGGAGAAGGATACAAAGCTTAAAGACTGGATAGGTCAAGTGGTCGGGGACCAGAGTAAAGCGATGTGCAGGTACTGTAAAACGGAGATTCGTGCTCACAATGGAGACCTCCTACAACATGTAAGCACAGAAAAACACAAGCGGAATGCCAAACCATTTTCCTCAACACGTCTAACAGACATCGGTTTTACAGTGTCAAAACCTTCGACTACAAATCAAATGGCTGAGCTTCAGCTAGCAAGCTATATAGCTTGCTACACAGCAGTTAGTTCAGTTGATCACTTGGGTGAATTGGTAAATTCGGCCTTTGGAAAGGACGTGAGCATCCATCGTACAAAATGTACAGCACTTATCAGCAATGTCATAGCCCCCTGCATGTTTAAAGACTTGCTAAAAGATATTGGAGAGGCTCCGTATTCACTGGTAATCGACGAGAGCACAGATGTCGCTTCGATAAAGCAGCTGTGTGTGGTAGTGCATTACTTCAGTGTCTCGTTAAACAAAATAGTTTCAACATTTTTGGGTTTAGTGGATATGCAGGGAGAGACGGCAGAAGCAATCGCGACAACACTGACGCAGTTTCTTGACAGTGTCAGTCTGGATTTCAAGAAGTGTGTAGGCATCGGGACTGATGGTTGTAGTGTCATGGTTGGACGGAAGAACTCAGTTTATACTCACCTTCTCAAAAAGAATGAGAAACTACAACTGCTTAAGTGTGTGTGTCATTCAATTCAACTTTGTGCCAGCAAAGCCGTTGAAACACTGCCTCGCAATCTCGAGTTCTTAATTTCTCATTCCCACAACTGGTTCTCTCACAGTGCACTGAGGCGCAGAGAATATGCCAAAATTTACCAATTAATCAACCGCGGTGAAACGCCATTGATGCTAGTGCAGCTTTCAGGCACTAGATGGCTCTCCATATATGACTGCTGTGTCCGTGTGTTAAAGCAATGGGATGAGCTGAAGTTACATTTCCAGCTGTGTAAAGATGCAAAACGATGCTATGATGCAGAAGTACTCTACCAGATGTACTGTGATCCGGTAAATAAACTGTACCTAGAGTTTCTTATGCCCATCTTACATGAGTTTTCTAGAGTCAACAAATTGTTCCAACTCGAAAATGGGAATGCATTTAAAATGCTGGACTGCTTACAGTCATTTTTCCGTACACTTATCTCAAGAGTAATCACACCCAGCGCCATACCTCCTTCTGATTCCAAACTCCTTGATGTCAATTTGAATGACACAACCAATCATCTGCCCGTGTGTGCGGTTAATTTTGGCGTGCAGTTTCATAGTACTCTTGGAGAGGCAAAGCTGGACAGCACTGTCGAAACAAATATGAAGAACAGATGCCGGGATTTCCTTCTGGAAGCAGCAAAGCAGGTGCAGAATAGGCTCCCAGCAAATATCAATACCTGGAAATCCATGTCATCATTCCGCCCATCTGTGATTCTATCACAGAACAAACCACAGTTAGCCACAGTATCCATGCTGAAAATGTACACTGGTGATCTCGGGGCCCTGGATGCACAGTATCAGGCAATCAGCTTCCATGAGTGGAAAATAAAGGATGACTGTCAAGCAGAACAGTTCTGGGCCGAAGTTCTGAACTTCCAGGACAGCAGTGGGGAACAATGTTTTAAAGATCTGGCCCTGTTTGCGCTGTCTCTTCTTGCGATGCCTTTAAGCAATGCCGATGTTGAAAGGGTTTTTTCACAAATGAACCATGTAAAATCTAAACAGAATGGGGCAGAAAACTCTCAGTAGCATTTTGTACATTCGCTACGGCCTAAGAAGACTCGGAATTTGTTGCAAGGAATTTGTCCCGAGCCAAGAAATGTTGCAGCGCTTCAGTGTTGGGATGTACAGAGGTGGAGAGGAGACCGCTGAGGAGATGATGGGCAGTGCAGGGGAGGAGAGGGATGACCTTCTTTTGTGAGGTAAATTTGTCATTTTTTTACAATGTTTTTTTTTAAAATATATAAATTATCACATGCTTTAATAAAAAACAGAATATACATATGGTTCAAATTCATTTTATTACGCTAAATATATGTTACAGCAATCCCTTAATGCGCTTGTCTTTTCCTGCTTGTCTTTTTGTCCTTTTCCATCTCTCCAATCCTATCACACAATCAGGTGGTTCAACCTGGCGGCAGATCAGGCAACGAGGAGACGTGTCCCGCCTCCATCCACACAAACTGTGTGATAGAAGTGATTAAACAATAAAACATTTGTATTGAACCTCTTGTTGTTCACTCACTTTCTGATAGTTTAGCTGTGCATAGTGCAGCATTTCATTGAAGTTGTAGCCTAATAGATAAAATATTTTATGTTTGCACCGACCTAGGCCTATAAAGCATTAATAAAGCATTAATGACCGCAAAATTAATGTAGATTAGCCTAGCCAACATATACTTAACAAAAACTGCATAGCCTTTAACCTATAACTTTTCAAAAATGTAAATGTCAATTTTATATCTCCATTGAGTAGTGATTACTTTTGTACAGTAAATGTATGTCTTGAATTGGAACTTTTCTGTTAGGCCTATAAATATTGTTAGATTAAAAAAACAAGGCAATGCAATGCAGATTTTAAGCTTAAGGTCTACACTCACCTAAAGGATATTTAGGAACACCTGTTCAATTTCACATTAATGCAATTATCTAATCAACCAATCACATGGCAGTTGGTTCAATGCATTTAGGGGCGTGGTCCTGGTCAAGACAATCTCCTGAACTCCAAACTGAATGTCAGAATGGGAAAGAAAGGTGATTTAAGCAATTTTGAGCGTGGCATGGTTGTTGGTGCCAGACGGGCCGATCTGAGTATTTCACAATCTGCTCAGTTACTGGGATTTTCACGCACAACCATTTCTAGGGTTTACAAAGAATGGTGTGAAAAGGGAAAAACATCCAGTATGCAGCAGTCCTGTGGGCGAAAATGCCTTGTTGATGTTAAAGGTCAGAGGAGAATGGGCCGACTGATTCAAGCTGATAGAGGAGCAACTTTGACTGAAATAACCACTCGTTACAACCGAGGTATGCACCAAAGCATTTGTGAAGCTACAACACGCACAACCTTGAGGCGGATGGGCTACAACAGCAGAAGACCCCACCGGGTACCACTCATCTCCACTACAAATAGGAAAAAGAGGCTACAATTTGCAAGAGCTCACCAAAATTGGACAGTAGACTGGAAAAATGTTGCCTGGTCTGATGAGTCTCGATTTCTGTTGAGACATTCAGATGGTAGAGTCAGAATTTGGCGTAAACAGAATGAGAACATGGATCCATCATGCCTTGTTACCACTGTGCAGGCTGGTGGTGGTGGTGTAATGGTGTGGGGGGTGTTTTCTTGGCACACTTTAGGCCCCTTAGTGCCAATTGGGCATCGTTTAAATGCCATGGCCTACCTGAGCATTGTTTCTGACCATGTCCATCCCTTTATGGCCACCATGTACCCATCCTCTGATGGCTACTTCCAGCAGGATAATGCACCATGTCACAAAGCTCGAATCATTTCAAATTGGTTTCTTGAACATGACATTGAGTTCACTGTACTAAAATGGCCCCCAGTCACCAGATCTCAACCCAATAGAGCATCTTTGGGATGTGGTGGAACGGGAGCTTCGTGCCCTGGATGTGCATCCCACAAATCTCCATCAACTGCAAGATGCTATCCTATCAATATGGGCCAACATTTCTAAAGAATGCTTTCAGCACCTTGTTGAATCAATGCCACGTAGAATTAAGGCAGTTCTGAAGGTGAAAGGGGTCAAACACAGTATTAGTATGGTGTTCCTAATAATCCTTTAGGTGAGTGTATATTACTGTTGTACATTAGAATCTAGATATGTCCCAATGTAATAATACACTAACACTAATCCAAATAAATTATCATCAAAACTGAAATTTTAAGGAATAATCCATGTTTTAATTTTAACAGTAGGCTAAAGCTCGTGTGCAGCAAGTTATTTGACAAAAAGTTTATTTAATTTCATATGATTAAAATTGATGAAAAATGATAAAATTTGTGTTTTGTGTCTTCATTTTATTACCAGAAAAAACACAACACAGAATTAGTGTGAATCCTAATTCGTTTGAATTGAAAGAGTGGTGTTTAGTTGCTAGGTCTAAACACCACAGCACCTCAGCTCGCAACGTAGCGGTGGTGATAGAGCATAGCGTTTGCTGTCTGACGTCTGTCTTGCACCTGTTGACGATCCTGGTAGGACTACTGCTGGCAGTGGTTTGCATCGGAAGAGCAGTGGAGGTTAAGGTCGGTGATGTAGCCGTAGCGCAGAACATTGATATGGGAAGCTGCTCGCTACATCTGTGCATCCTAGTTTGGTAGCTATTTGATTCCATATGCGATTTGACCCAATTCACCCCCACCCAGGTTATATTAATTGTCTTCCTCCAGCCAGAGGTCCGAAAACTTGCATTTCCCCATAATGTCTCTTAAATGAATGAAATAGAAGCAAACTCGCGCGAACGAACACCACGTCACATGATATCGCTCAGGTCCTACTCACAACATATAAATAAATCCACGCGAATTTTAGAAGAAAGACCTGCACTTAACACAAATTGAAACTCATAGGCCTAGTTGGATGGGGGTTCGAAAATGTAATACCTCATCCGGTGACGTTTATTACTTTTAAATAATTTGTAATGCCCTTAATTTTGGCTAATTTAATTTACTACCTTTTAATACTTTTTACAACCCCGCGGACATTCTGTTCACTCTTTACTAGGGGTGTGACGAGATCTCGTGCCACGAGATCTCGCGAGACTAAATATGACGAGATTTCTCGTCGAGTGAAAAAGCTGTCTCGCGATATCCCCATTAATATTCCACCACTACACTCACATTCGCCTAAACTATCGTTTTGTTGTTTTTATAAAAAAATAAAAACCATTATAAACTAATGCAAAAGTCTGCTCTGCTCATCCAGCGCGAGTTGCCGTTGCAATCAGTGCAGCACGAATCACAGTTCACTGATCGCGTGACGATGGCGGAGGATTCGTTGCGCAACAGACTAAACGTCTGGTAAATGTCTTATCATTTAGAATGCGCGCTCAGCACCGCTGCTCCCTATACGCGCGGTCACGAATTTGTAAGTGAAAGTAAAACACAAGCTCCCTGATGTGCATTGCGCACAAATTAGGCTGCATACATAAAATAATCCGTCTCCCAATACCCATCTCTGGACTGTTTATTTGCGGCTCTGGTCTCTGTTGGCACTGCGAATATTGAGAGAGCACTGTAACGTACAAAGGACAACAGACAAGGGAGGCTCCGTTTCTGAACTTATAATCGGAACGCAAGAACAACTGTAGAGACAAACAGCCTCGTTTCTCTCGGCCTTTTCCCAACTCACCGCATTAACCCTATAACTGCCGGTGCAAAATAAAACCGCAATTTCACAACAATTATAAAGAGTCTGTGTGCTAACTTTGATTATGGTTGCACTCGCACTTATTGTTTGCACTTAATAAGACTAAGAGAAAACAGTTATTTATTTTTGTTATTTATACGGTTTTTATTTCTCTGTTAAATGTGTGTTAAAAGGAGTTCAGTTAGGAGGTCACACACAGCCTCAATCAGAAGTTCTGAAAGCTCTTAAATGTACAGTAAGGTCTGAAGAGACTAATGTGAAATTATACAGGAGAAAAGCCAGTCAATAAAAACCTTTTACAGTGCTTGAATATTGTTTTCTTTCAATGCATTTGATAATTCATACTCATAAAGTAGACCTGAAATGACATGCATTAGAAGATTATTAGTTAAAACATTGAAAAATGCACCTGCATACTATTTTTCCAGCCATGAATTTTGTCATTGAGGATTTCTGAAAAATTGTGCAAAAATCTCGTCTCGTCTCGTTCTCGTGAACCCAATCTCGTGTCTAGTCTCGTCTCGTGAGATAAGCGTCTCGTCACACCCCTACTCTTTACTCTTGTAGAACAACTGGGTTGATAAAAATTTAGGACTAAGACTGGACGTGGAATTGTTCTTAAAACAACGTTTTAAAACTTTAAATGCAGCTCACCACCACAACCTGTGATTTTGAGGACATGGAGAACAACATAAATGCCACAGTGTTTAACGTGTGTGATGAACTTCGTTTACAGGATGAATCCACCGATTTTATTATCAGGGTTCATGGCATAGAATTTAAAATACAAAAAATTATCCTTTGTGTCTGCAGCCTTTATTTTAAGTAAGAAAGCGGTGTGGAGAATGGATAGATGGGTGTCATCGTAGTAATATTGTAAACCAATATACAATCTTTTTCAGTGTACATCGGTGACTATGACAACTGCAAGAGTTTAATTTGATCAAGTTTAATTGTTTATTTGTATAGCGTTTTTCATATAGTGTTTCAAAGCAGCTTTAAATTAACCATTAATGTTTTGTTTTACCATATTAAAAATTTAAATATGTACAAATAAAAAAAGCCTATAAATGTTTAGCTAACATTTATGCAAGATCCACATGTGTTCACAATCATTCCATTTGCCACGAATCACTTCAAGCACTGTTATTTTTTATATTATATAGAGGATCTTTGTTTACATTAGACACATACCTAGAGATCAGGGTTGCCAACTTTGGGACTTTGGCTGGAGTGAGACTGTAAAATTTAAAGGCCGTGTTGCAGGGTACATTTTTCAACGAATTTGTGTAATTTGCTTGTTGGTAATAAACATTTAAACTGTTATCCATTGTATTTTATGTTGTTGGGTATCACAAAACGGAATATAATACGAAAAGTGGGTACTATCTTACAGCGGTTTGGCAACGATTCTCCTTTCCCCCACAATGCATTGCATGACGTCACGTTGGGGAGAGAATTTACCAAAGCTAAGCTGACTAGAGAGACAAGTAGTAGACGAGTATTCAGATAGCGTAGATTATAGATCAATACGATAGATAGATAGATAGATAGATAGATAGATAGATAGATAGATAGATAGATAGATAGATAGATAGAGTATAGAAAGAGATAGGCAGACAGCATAACGTTAGCAGATATAGCTAACGTTAGCAGCTAGATATAAATATATAGTAGATTGTAGATAGTATATTGACAATGGTGAACTACTGTGTTTGTGCTGGGTGTAAAAACTCCACCCAAACAGGACACAGGGTCCATGGCTTCCCTATGAAGAACAAGGCAACCCTCAGACAGTGGGTACAATTTGTCCGTGTTAGGCGGGCAAATTTTTCAATGACCTCCGTCACCACAAACTCAAAGATCTGCAGCGCGCATTTCAGGGAGGAGGATTACGACCCAGGGCATATCAGGATGGTTTCTCTTGGGCTGAAGAGGCTGAGCCAGGTACAGCTTATTCCAACAGCCGTGCCGTCTGTGCACACGCACCTCTCTGCCTGCCCTGCCCCAAGACCGAGAAGAACTAACATCGGTGCCGCCCGCCACAAGCGAGAGCTGGCTACGGTAAGCCTCATACTAATGTTTACATTAGCTAGCACTGTGTATACTATTATGCCGTGTTTCCACTCCACTACAGTCATGATCAGTCTGCAATCAGAAAAGCACATTTCGCGATTCATTAATATGACAGAACCAAAATAAAAGTGCAATGTCCAGAAGCTTGTCATATTTAGCTAATTTGCGCCTTGGCTAAAGTTAGTGTTTGGATTGCGCCTTGGCTCAAGTTAGTGTTTAGATCACTGGTGATAATCAAGCGACTTTCACAACAGTGTGTGTTTGATTTAGCTGCTTGATTTAAAGTGGATGTAAATTGACTATTACGGTTTTCTTTCATATGTATTTAACCGTGATCGTGTTGATGACCATTTTGGATTTCTTTGCACAAGATGTTGACAGATGCCTCGACGCAGGAGACCGCGGACCGTGCTACGATAGATGACCCCTTGCCCTCCTCCTCCACTTGTGACACAGGGACACAATGTCATTTGAAGCCCCCTGGAATGTCTCACGGTAAATCTTTTTTAAATAAAAGTATTTCTGGGATGGTTCAATGTTTGAGTGGTTGATATGCTTCCTAAAACATACGTTGCCAAAGTCTATGCATGGAGGACATTTCCATACACGTTGATGAAATTAAAACATAGCCTACACCAAAACATTACCTCTTAGATTTGCCATGATTGTCATGTGTGGTTATGTTTACTGCCTCTGCCACAGCTGTGCAGGTGAACCTAAAGCCCAAGATGGTCAGTGTGGGGACTCAAACAACTTTCAGGATGCAAACTTCCACCCCCCTCACTAGTCCGGAACAAACTGATGAAGAAGAGGATCCTGCTGTCATCATCAGTGATTCATCATGGGTGCCAGAAGACCAGATGTCTGACGAGGATGAGGAGGAATTGTGTGAGGAGGAGCCATCTCAAACTTGTCACCCCCACCAAAAGTGAGATAATTTAAAATCAACATAGACCAACTTTGAATTTTCATTTTTGTGTATCTGGTAGTTTGAATGACTCCTCCTTTTTTTCCGTTTAGTGGCATTGATAAATTCATTGTTTGCCAAGTGGAACTCATGGCCCTGTTTGCCATCTGCCCGGCCTGTTGTGAGAAGTGTGATAGTAGAATCGTGCAGCAGGGAGGAACATTCATTAAAATAGAGCAGGTAGGGTTTTGTTTTCACAAATTTAGATTAAAATCATTATTTCTTACTCTGACAATGTCACCATGTTCTGCTTGCTATATTTCCTATGCAGGGTAATCTCATGTGTGTTTCCATTGAAAACAAGAAATGTTTGACCAAAAGTGTACAGTGTACAGTACTTACTCTATATTGAATCCTGATGTACTGTTGATTTATATATATATATATATACACTCACCGGCCACTTTATTAGGTACACCTGTCCAACTGCTCGTTAACACTTAATTTCTAAGCAGCCAATCACATGGCGGCAACTCAGTGTATTTAGGCATGTAGACATGGTCAAGACAATCTCCTGCAGTTCAAACCGAGCATCAGTATGGGGAAGAAAGGTGATTTGAGTGACTTTGAACGTGGCATGATTGTTGGTACCAGAAGGGCTGGTCTGAGTATTTCAGAAACTGCTAATCTACTGGGATTTTCACGCACAACCATCTCTAGGGTTTACAGAGAATGGTCCGAAAAAGAAAAAACATCCAGTGAGCGGCAGTTCTGTGGGCGGAAATGCCTTGTTGATGCCAGAGGTCAGAGGAGAATGGCCAGACTGGTTCGAGCTGATAGAAGGGCAACAGTGACTGAAATAACCACTCGTTACAACCGAGGTATGCAGCAAAGCATTTGTGAAGCCACAACACGCACAACCTTGAGGCGGATGGGCTACAACAGCAGAAGACTCCACCGGGTACCACTCATCTCCACTACAAATAGGAAAAAGAGGCTACAATTTGCAAGAGCTCACCAAAATTGAACAGTTGAAGACTGGAAAAATGTTGCCTGGTCTGATGAGTCTCGATTTCTGTTGAGACATTCAGATGTTAGAGTCAGAATTTGGCGTAAACAGAATGAGAACATGGAACCATCATGCCTTGTTACCACTGTGCAGGCTGGTGGTGGTGGTGTAATGGTGTGGGGGATGTTTTCCTGGCACACTTTAGGCCCCTTAGTGCCAATTGGGCATCGTTTAAATGCCACGGCCTACCTGAGCATTGTTTCTGACCATGTCCATCCCTTTATGGCCACCATGTACCCATCCTCTGATGGCTACTTCCACCATGTCACAAAGCTCTAATCATTTCAAATTGGTTTCTTGAACATGACAATGAGTTCACTGTACTAAAATGGCCTCCACAGTCACCAGATCTCAACCCAATAGAGCATCTTTGGGATGTGGTGGAACGGGAGATTCGCATCATGGATGTGCAGCCGACAAATCTGCGGCAACTGTGTGATGCCATCATGTCAATATGGACCAAACTCCCTGAGGAATGCTTCCAGCACCTTGTTGAATCTATGCCACGAAGAATTGAGGCAGTTCTGAAGGCAAAAGGGGGTCCAACCCGTTACTAGCATGGGGTACCTAATAAAGTGGCCGGTGAGTGTATATTTTATATATACATATCTAGGTCTGTGCATCATGTGGTTACCAGCGTTTCTGGCAAAACCAGCCGATCCTACACAGGAATATGCCAGCCTGCAACCTCCTTTTAAGTGGGGCAATTCATTTTACTGGATGTTTGGCCTCCCAGACATTGCGAATGATGACCCTGTTTGGCCTTCAGTGCATCAGCGTGAGCACCTACTTTCGCCATCAGCGCCATTACACGATCCCTGTCATCATTCAGGCCTGGCAGAACGATCAGGCCAAGAATCTGAGTGACCTCAGGGCAATGGATGGAGGCCTAGTTGTTGCTGGTGACTGCAGGTAAAGCAGAATTGTTTATTCTATGACATTACTTTATTTTACATACAACCTGGATTCTATATTGCAGGTGGCATGGTGGATTGTCTTTACAGACACTGGTTAATAAAAACTTGAAACACAATTCAAATTTGTAATTATCCCCAGATCAGATTCTCCTGGGCACTCTGCAAAGTACGGCTCATACTCATTAATAGAGGAGAGAGTGAACAAGGTGGTTGATGTGCAGCTTGTTCAGGTAAGCCTGGTGTTATACAACAAAGAAATTTAAATCTGTGGACCAGCAACCCTCTGGTTCCTTCACGCCTCCTTCACCACCACAAACATTCTACACTTACACTGTTATGTCATGTTGCAGAGCTCAGAGGTCCCCAACAGCTCTTGGTGTGAGCTTGAGGGGCTCAAGCGCAGCATCAGCTTGCTGAGGAGGCAGGAGCTGCATTTGTCAACCCTTATCACAGACAGACATCGCCAGGTAAATAGACTATAGATGTAGAATGTAGATTTATGAATTGCACTGATGTTGGATGTTTGTACTTTGGCTGATGCACTGATGGCCAGACAGTGCAAGAATACACAAAGTTTGCTTTGTACTCTTTAGGTTGCCAAATGGGTGAGAGAAGAGCTGTGCCCTGAGGGAATACAGCATTATTTTGATGTGTGGCACGTTGGGAAAAGTATGTATCCATTGTTGGAACCTTGAAGCAGTTTTTGTTATTGCATTTCAATTAATACCATTTGTCTAAACCAGGTCTGGGGAAGGCCTTGGACACAGCCTCAAAAGACAGGCAGTGTGACCAGCTGCAGTTGTGGAGGCCAGCTATTGTAAACCATCTTTACTGGACTGCAGCCTCAACCCCAGATGGCAACCCAGCTGTGATGGAGGCCAAATGGAGAAGCTTGGTTAATCATATCCAGGACATTCATGACCATGACACCCCTGCCTTTTCCAGATGCGCTCATCCCCCTCTGGAGGGGGATCAACGTGATAAAGAGTGGCTGGAACCAGGTACAGTACACAGTATGTAGTATTATGCATGCTTTATAATTTATATGCAGGATAATCTCATGTGTGTTTCCATTGAAAACAAAAATCTGTCTGTCTATGTATCTATCTATCTCTCTATCTGTCTGTCTGTCTGTCTGCCTACATATCTTGGTCTTTGCAGGCTCAATGGGAGCAATAAAACTGGAAAGCATTGTCGCAAAGGCGTCCTTACTGAAGGATGTGAGACAGCTGTCTCCACAGCACCAGACTTTCTCCCTTGAAGCCTTCCACTCTCTCATCCTACACTTCGCGCCCAAGCACACTGGATTCTCATACCTGGGCATGTATAGCAGGTCAGTGCTGTGCAATGGAATACATAATGCAGTATTTTATCATACATACACAAAATTTTTGTTTCAAAGGTGTTTTCAAATTTGTTATTCTGTAGGCTTCTCTTAGCGGCACTACATTATAACTTCAATGCAAACAGAGAGACAGCACGAAGAAGTGATGGGACGGAGAAGTACTGCGTGCGATACCCACGGTTTAGAAAAGGTGCCTATGTAGTGCGTCCCATCAAAGAGAAGGCCTCATACGGTAAGCCGTGTCATGCAGTTATCATATTTTGACATGGCGAATGAGACATCTGAGCAGTGACAGCAATCTTTATACAGTATTTTACATTATTATTATCTCTGCAGGTTATGCAGCATCATTAATCCAGGCCCTTAAGGAGAGCTACATACAATCACCAAAGGCTCTTCAAGAGGTTAGCGCCAACCTGTCAGCCTGTGCACCCGCCCCCATCGCCAAATCATTCCAACAAATTCCTAAGGAGGAGGCCATCAGCCTCTATCTAGCCCAGCAGTCACGCTACAACAAATCTCATTAACATTTTTATTAAATTTTTTTCCCAGACAGGTCCGATCATTTAGTTGTAAGTATTTTTTTTTTTTGTTAGTTGTTTTAGTTGTAGTAGTTTTATTCCTTCCTGTCTGTTCATTTGGTGGTGGTTTTCTGCATGCTTCTGTGTGCTCCATGTGGTTTTACAAGGGGTTCTGCATGCTGCCATGTTTTGGGCTCTGTGTGTTGTGGTTTTCTTTTCCTTTTGTTTGCATGAAATTTCTTTTTATCTAATTTAGATTAACAACATAATTTACCAATCATTGTACCTGTTGTGCGCTTTTGTCTTTGTCACTATGGCCCTCATTTATCAAAAGTGCGTACACCAAATTTCCAGCGTACACCTGGCGTACACCCAAAACCACGGTGACTTTGAGATTTATCAATATGGACGTTGGCGTACGGCACGCTCAAATCCTACGCCAGCTCAGGAGGTGGTGTACGCACGTTTTGAGTTAGTGCGGAAATGCGCAGAAAAACAATTCCTAACACCACAAAACGCACTGACAAACTAAAAGATATTATATATTATGCAACAACAACATAGTAATTATAAACTTCAGTGTTTATTTTTGTGCAACATGGACTTCAATGTTTAATTTGTGTGACTTTACCAAAGCATTTGATTTGTAGCCATATGTATTCCTTCAGTTGCGAGCCTGTGCGCTTTACCCTGACGTTCCATGGTTAGGCCCGGCAGGTGCGCACGGACTGAGTTCGGTAACGAAAGGCTTTCAATGACCAACAAATAATTCAGACTGACAAAATAATAAAAAATACATTCTTCTTCTTTTAAATAATAATAATAATACAAATAATAATAATGACATTCTTCTTCTAAATAACAATAAGCGTCATTAATAATACAAATCATACTAATAATAAGAAGCATATTACAAATTGTCATGCAATTATTAATGTGAATGAATGGTAGGCCTACTCCACATCACATCATCATCATCACTATTGTACACACCAATACATGTAACGTGATTCGAAATTGAATGCTAATTCAAAAGACGTGCTGTAAAATATTGCATTGCGATAGGTCATTTCGCCTCCACGTCAGAGAAGTTTCTCTTCTTTGCCGTCTTCCGTGTGTCCATGGCGTAAAATGAGGGCGTGGGGGAAGCGGAGACTTGGGCGTGTTATTCTAATGACGATCGTTTTTAGCCGCGGGATTTATCAAGGGCAGGTATTGCGTACACCTGGATTTCAAAGGTACGCACAGCTTCATAAATCAGGCGGTGAGAGGAGTGTAAGCATAATCTTACGCCAACATATACGCTTGTTTCTACGCAAGAATGATAAATGAGGGCCTATGTGTCTGCTCAATGTGCTTTTGATATCACTGCATGTATGTATGCACGTATATATGTGTGTGTGTGTGTGTGAGAGAGAGAGAGAGCAAACCATCAGCTGACCCGCAGGTAAGACCACATTATTGCAAGGTAATTTTATGGGGGGTTTTTTATGCCTAACCCTTGAGTCTTTTCAGATTTGTTTATTTTATCAGGACTTCCAACCGGTCTCTCTCTTCTGTAATGTACTCCCATTACTTGGGATAAACTAATAAACTGTTTTTATTGGAATTCACGTGTTCTGTGTATTGTTACATTTTAAGGGTGGTAAAGCGATCACAACAGCACAAGCATGACTTAAATCTTGAACTGAAAAATACATAATTTTATTAATGTTGTACATGCCAATATGGTTTTTATTCATTTTCATCCAAACGAGGCCATTGAAAGCCATGATAGGTCTCGTCACCACTATGAAATTGTTGCCTGACAGCTGAAACCAGACAGGAGGGTAGAAGCTTCCTTATATGCCTGCCAAGAACTCCATATGCCCAGCGTATAGCCTGCCTGTATGCAGTGTACCGGTATTGCCTAGGGATGAGTATGTTGGAAACATGTTTATTGTCTATACAACACATCTCTACTTGTTTATTTTAACACCTATAACTGTTTAAGTTGGTTCATAAGACTTCATGTAAAAAGTAACAAACAATTAACATACTCGTGCGTGCTGGCTTGAAGGGGACCATGATCCTGCCTGAAATGGGTGTATGCTATCTTCAGCACAAACGGATTCAGGCAGCATGCCTCAAATCCTGGATACTGAGTGAGGCACGTCACATCTGGTCGTGGGGTGAGCTCCTCGACCAGCGACCAAAACGCATTCACTTCCCTACAGCACAAGCTTTCCAACGCAGTTTCCATGGGATGGCACCGCCCACACAAGCACCTGCCGAACACAGCGACAGACACGCGGCGGCTACGTTTGCAACAACATTTTCACTGGAGGAAGAGATAAACGCTTAGAAACGCCCATATAGTGGGTGTGTGTGTGTGTGAGAGAGAGATTTTGGTTGGGTCACAGTTGTAGGTTACAGTTTGACAAGAGTTTAGAGTGTGACAGAAGCACATTGTTGTTTTATTGCGAGTGTACACAAAAATAAGTAAACACTTTGCAGTTTGAATATTTTGTATGAACAAAATGAGTATGTTTTCATGTTTCCACTGTTCGATCGCGGCCGCGCCTCTCTCTCTCTCTCTCTCTCTCTCTCTCTCTCTCTCTCTCTCTCTCTCTCTCTCTCTCTCTCTCTCTCTCTCTCTCTCTCTCTCTCTCTCTCTCTCACAGACACACACACAATACGAATACATGTATCGTTCCACCCCAAATAGCTAGCATGATGCCTTCTATTAATAGATGACAAAGACAAACTTTACCAGTACTACGACACTATGACAAAGGTTACCGGTACTTAAAAGAAAACGTTAATTTTTCACTCTGTGCTATTCAATGGCCGTAAAAAAGTGTCGTTATTGTGCACTGCTGCTCGTAAGTTAAAACGGCTTGCCATAGCTCTTAGCTCGTAGACTAGCTCCAGTGCTCATTGCTGCGTTGCTAAATGATAGCAACTCACCAGGACACTTCACCAACTCTCCACTCATTCTCCTCGGACCATGAATTTAATTGGCTTTGACGGCCATCAGTTCTTGGCAATTCTTCATTTGCCCTCTCACATCTGGCAGGTTCAAAATTATACGGCTGCGGGCCATCATAAATGTTGGCTCTTGCCACCTCTTCCTCATCACTGTCAGTCGCCATAGTTATAATACTAGGCTGAGGCTACCTTTCCTCCACTTCTCCCCAACGTAACGTCATCATCGAATTGCGTAAAAAAAACCCGTTAATACCAAAACCGTAAAAAACTGGTATTTAAGACCATTTTTGAGACATTTTAACAATTATACACATATCTTGAGTGATTTATGTACCCATTAATCAACAGTGGTGGTTAACCTGCAACATGGCCTTTAAGTGCGCGCGCGGAGAAATTTTTTTGTAACCCTAATTTTAAAAATGTCAGTCCTTGTTTACTTAGTATAAACCCTGATTTATGCAACAACAACAACAAAAAATAGAATGGAAAATTTTTTTCCACCTCCCCAGAAAAACACACACGTTTCACACATTAGGTGCTTTGCGGGATGTCGCCGGGTGTGGCGGTACGTGCTAGAGGTGCTGCTTGCCCTCGAACAAGATCTGAGACTTTCACTTACAAATCAGCTGATGGGAAAGTGATAGTGGAGGACGAGCTTTTGAATTTCGTTGCTGTCAAAATGAGAACATTGTCCCATGATGAAATTGTTTTGTTAGTCTCAAACAATTTCTCATCTGAGTGGATTGAGGAGTCCAAGCGACTGTTGTTTGAAATGTGTACGACTTCAATACGCTGCATCAAACATAAAGGCCCTCAGAAGGACATTAATAACATTAAGGACTGCCTGAAGGTGTTTAATGAGTGCGGTGAAAACATTCCCAGGTTTGTATCTCACTACCTGGATGAACTTCCTCCTGTCGGATTTGGCAACATGGACGCGTCGGCGCTACTCAGCCGAGTGGAACAGCTGAGCCGGGAAGTTTGTAGTCTGAGAGAGGCCATGGAAGCTCAGGCCAGCGTGAGCGAGAACTTGGGGGCGGCTACAGCGGTAATGGATCGCCGGGTGACGGCTGTTGAGAAGCTCTGCGAACCCCCTGGCCGGGTACAGGGGGCAGGTGCTGTGTCGTCTCAGGAGAGAGAGTTGCAAGAAACGGCGGCGCCCGCTCGCCAATCACAGGGAGAGGCTTCGAGCGCTCTGCCAGAGTCCCCGGCATGGAGTACTGTCGTGGGGAAAGGGGTACGTAAGCCTCCAAAAGCAGCCGTGCAGGCCAATACAGGTGCTGTGGAGGCTCGTTTGAAACGGAAGCAGCGGAAGGAAATGGGAATAATTGGCACTAGCACCGTGAGCAACATTCCAGTGGTTAAAACCAAGCTGGTGAGTGTGTTTGCTACCAGATTCTCTCCTAGCCTTGATGTTGACACTCTCTGCTCTTATTTGTCTGAAAGATTAGGCGAGTCAGTGACATGTCGAAAGATTGACTCAACCGGCAAAAGATTTGGCTCGTTTCATGTCACTGCTGAATGTAACGAAGTAGCAGACATGTACGACTCACAGCTTTGGCCGGCGGGGATTTATGTCCGCCGTTATTTTGAGGCTCGCAGACCTCGAGTTAACGGTGACAGCGTGGGTCGCGGATCGGAGGGGGGAGCTGATCTGCAACATCAGCGCATAGTATCCGATATTACACCTGTAGCTCTAAATGAGAGCAAAAGCCGTGCTGGTGCCCGGGATAAACCGAAATAAATGAATGTCAATATCGTGTCATATAATGCACGAGGTTTGCGCGTTGGACATAGTGAAGCAGATAAATCACGCCGCTCTGTGGTGGATAAACTACTGGAGACATGTGATGTACTGTGTGTTCAAGAGACTTTTTTAGCGAAGCAGGATTTGGAATGGTGCGGGTGAATCTACCACTGACTTGAGTACTGGAATAGTTCATGGCAGAATACCTGGCGGCGTTGCCGTATTATGGCACAAAAAGCTTGATCAGCTAGTTAACGTGGTCAGACTGGATGTTGAATGGGCTATTGGAATTGAGTTTAGTTATGGTGGAAAAAAATTCATCATTCTGAACATCTATACACCCTATGAGAGCTCCCAGAATGAAGATGAATATCTTAGCAGGTTGGCTTGTGTCATGTCTTTTATTCAAGATAATGTTTCCACTTGCGTTTTTATTATAGGTGATATGAATGCAGATGTTTCTGATGGTAGTTCCTTATTTGCCAATCATCTAATGCAGTTTTGTTCTGATAATGGTCTGATTCTCTCTAGTAAGGTGCATTTACCTGATAATAGCTACACTTACATCAGTGAGGCGTGGCACACAACTTCATGGTTAGATCACTGCATCTGCACGGCTGATGCACATGATTCTATAGAGACTATGAGGATTAATTATGAATTTGCCACTACTGATCATGTGCCCTTTTCTTTAGCTATAAATCAGGGCAATTTACCTACTCTTTTGTCCGTGAATAACGATATAAGTGTTGGGAAAATAGACTGGTCTAAACTAGGGATGTCCCGATACCACTTTTTCACTTCCGATACCGATACCGATGCCGCAGCTTTGGCTTTTGCCGATACCGATATTAATCCGATATTTTTATTTTATTGTTAAACTAATAAAAAAATATAGCAATTTTCTCAATTAGCCACCTAAAATATACCTCCTATATAGTCCACAACAACAGTTGATTATGAAAGATTGCCACCCTTTATTCAAACACTACAAAAAAATAAAGAAATATATAAATGAAAGAAAATACAGATACTTCAGTACTTAAAGCTAGCTAGCTACCAACAGGTTTAAAGTTAAAACAATTTAAACAGCAGCATTCTACATTGTAAATACCAGTACAGTTTTTGTTTTTTTAAATCAAGTAGAATTTCTATAACTGTGTGTTAAACTGATTATCACTCTTGTGTGTGTTAAACACAATCTACTTAATACAGACAGCTTCATTATAAAGATAAACAACAAATCCCCAAAATATATTATCATAATCTATGACAAAAATGCTATTATAAACTAGATTAGTGGATAATACACATTGCTCTTCTTATTGTTGTAAAATACATTCATGAAAAACAAGGGTACAAAAATGAAAAAGATAATTATTTTAGATATAGCTAAATCTGCTATAAAATTGAGACATGTTTTAAGTGTATTGCACAGCTATTTAATGAGGCAGCAACATTAATAATTATTAATGTTAATAAGCTTTAATTGCGTCACTGCATTATGATATGAAAGGCTCCAATACAGTGCGGCACAAAGCGCGTATGCGCATCCCGAGCGGAGAATGATGCGCTTGAAGCCACGTGGAGTTACAGCACGCAGCGCGTCGAGTCCGCTTTGAAAAGTTCAAAGCACAACGGAGATACATATTGATGGACAGTGTATTATACAGTATCTATGCAATCGTTTATTGAGCCTTTTCTTTTAACAGTTTTAAATTTTAGTTACTGTGCGCGTGAAGAACAATTATAGTGCTCTGACTCTAGTGTTGTGATCAAACCGACAGCGTCCGACACCCGGTAGAGAGTAACACGATTGAGTTACAGCAATAAAGTCCAGCAAGATAAAGTTGTTATATGCGAAAACATAGACCTTTATGTTACAGATCAAGTATAATAGTATTAACATTGAATCATCTTGAAGATAGTTTCATCATTGACTGTAACCGAACGCGACGCGCTGTTTGAATGCTGAATGGAGAATGACTGACAGCCGCGAGAGGGAAAAGTTTACGTGATCTTGAATTTAATGACTTAAATATTAATTTCTCTCTCACATAATGGCTTCAGAACACTTATAATAGAGTGCACGAAAACGTTATGGTACTTTAGAATGTTTTTGTGCCTTTTGTGGGGCTTAACAATAGCACATAATAGTATACCCACAATATCGGATTTGGATCGGCCTCGTCTGATTGATGTCTGATCGATACCCGATCCCGCAAAAATGGCAGTATCGGAGCCGATACCGATCCTGAGTATCGGATCGGGACATCCCTAGTCTAAACTGTCAGAGGAGGATCTTGAAGTATATTGTGGTCAGTCTGATGTGTTGTTAAGTAATATTGACTTACCAAAAGATGCGGTTGCGTGTTGTGATATTAACTGTAAGAACCAACAACATGGTATTGAGTTGTTCTCCTTGTACACTCAAAAAAATGATTCATTGGATGAACATGATTTAATCATGCCACCTATATTCCATCTAAACAAACCAAGTTAAGTCAACCAACCTTTATCATGTTATTTGAACACAAAATAGATGCGTTGGTTAGACATGATATTAACATTTCCATTAAACTCATTTGCATCTTTTTTGAGTTATACGTTTATTCTTAGTTAATTTAGTGATATAACTTTTGAGTGTAGCTATTTGCTAGCAACAGCACATATTAGCATCTTAAATGCTAAGATTTACATGCTCCTTCAACCATAGTAGCAGAAAATAACTGAAATCAGTCCACAGCCAAACAAAATGCTCCACTCTTCTCCACCATGGTAACCCACTGTAATTTAAAAGGTTCTAATAATTCCAATGTAATTGAACATTAAACACAAATACACACTATCAAGTCTGCCCCTTTTCTAATTTTCTCAAAAAAATATAAGATAACACTTAATTTTAACATTTATTCTCTCTTAATTCAACCATATGCAAAGCATGCTGGGAACTAACAAGCACCGCCCAGTTTCAGTTACTGCAACACAAATCAATCATGTAATCACATGTAATACATATAGTTAAACAGATTGAACACAATCAAATTAAGTTCGGGCAAAATGGCAGTTGGCGTCGCACTATACTGCCACCATCTGGATGTAAGAATTTTTTACTTAACATAAATGGTTTGTGTTTAGACAACGCGTTTGGATTTTGTACTGTTAAGTTGAGACATAATTATGTTGACCTTACTAGAAAAAAACATTTCAAGTTAAAAAACACAATTATTATAAGTAAACTAAATATAAATATATTATGTAAAGTGGACAACCTTCCTCGTTCATTTTTTTGAGTGTATGATAATATTGTGGAGTCCCTTCTGGCGTCAAGCAGGCCTCTATACAAGACCAAGATGTATAAAGCCAAGCCAGGTTGGAATGAATATGTTGAAGAGTTTCATGCGGAGGCTAGAAGGGCTTTTAACGCTTGGGCTGAGTCAGGTAGACATAAACATGGTCCCTTATTTGAATATAAGAAACAAGCAAATGCACGTTTTAAATATGCCCTACGTTTTATAAAGAGAAATGAGAACACAATGAGGTCGGACTCACTTGCGAGGAAACTGCAAAAAAAGAATCCAAATGATTTCTGGAAAGAAATCAAAAGAATAAATAATTGAAAAACATATTTGCCAACGAATATTGATGGTATAAGTGGCCAAGAGGAAATTACTCAGGTGTGGCAAAAACATTATTATGAGCTGTTCAACTGTGTTAAAAGTAATCCGCTTGCTGTAGGCATCATTGACAAAAATGAAGATGTGACTGTTTCCTCTCAAGAAGTCTATGATGCAGTTATGATGTTAAAAGATACCAAGGCATGTGGTATGGATAAGATATCTGCTGAACATCTAAAATTTGCGAGTAGAAAACTTTGTCCTCTTCTGGCAATGTGTTTTACAGGGTTTTTAGTTCATGGTATTTTACCTGAGTCTATTTTATCTGTGATCTTAGTGCCTATTATTAAAGACAAAGCTGGCAAAATAAATAGCATGGATAACTACAGGCCTATAGCACTAGCCAGTATTATATCCAAGGTCTTGGAGAGGACCTTACTGCTCAAGTTGGAACAGTTTGTCCTGACCATTGACAACCAGTTTGGTTTTAAACCTAAACATGGCACAGATATGTGTATTTTTGCATTAAAGGAGATTCTAGATTTATATAAAAGGCATAATTCTACAATTTTTATGTCTTTTATTGATGCCTCTAAAGCTTTTGATCGTGTAAATCATGAACAATTATTTTATAAGTTACTCAACAGAGGAGTTCCCAAATCTCTGGTGAGAATTCTGGCTTTTTGGTATGCTCATCAGTCAATGCATGTGAAATGGGGTAACTTTGTGTCTGCTCCATTCAATGTATGCAATGGAGTCAGACAGGGAAGCATTCTGTCCCCCTTTCTTTTTAATGTTTATATGGATGAGTTATCAAAATTGCTAAACAGCTGTGGAACTGGTTGTATGGTTGGTAATACTATCATCAACCACTTAATGTACGCAGATGATTTGGTTATCTTCTGTCCATATAGTGCTGGCCTTCAACAGTTACTGAGGGTCTGTTCTCAATATGGCTCAGATTTTGACATTTAATACAATGCAAAGAAGAGTAATGTTATGATTATCAGGAGTAGGGAGGACAGGAAACTATTATTTCCTGTATTTTCTCTGTCTGGTATTGACCTTATGGTATGCGATGAGGCTAAATATTTGGGACACTATATAACTGAGGACCTGTCTGATGATAGGGATATTTATAGACAGTGTCGTATGATATATGCACAGGCGAATACGTTGATTCGCAAATTTTGTATGTGCTCTGGATCTGTAAAGATTGCACTTTTTAGAGCATATTGCACCCCGATGTATACTGCCCATTTGTGGCGGCGCTACAGAAAGAGCAGCATGCAGAAACTCAATGTAGCATATAATGACGGAATGAGGCTGTTGCTTGGGGTGCCGCGATGGAGTAGTGCAAGTCAATTGTTTGTCAGTGTTGGCGTGCCCACCTGTTCTGCTGTTCTGCGCAATCTCATGTACAGATGTATGTGTAGGTTGTTAGACTCTGCAAACAGCATAATTTCAACATTGACAAACCCGACCCTAAGTTCAGGCAGGTTCTCCTCTGGTATGTGGAACCATTGGCGTTTTAGCCTGTATGTAAACATGTGATATTGTGTTGTTGGTTTTTTTTTTTTTTTTTTTTGTCTGTTACTGTGTGTGATTGGACCATGTGTGTCCTTAATAAAGTTTTGATGATGATGATGATGATGATTAGGCCTGTTATATACAGTATGGCACAGTGGCCGTTTGGCCTGATCACTGCCTCTGCAAGAGCTCTGGATCTGAAGCAGGGTTCGATCCGTTCATTGCGTCTGTCACGTGACAAATGAACGAAAGACTCGGAAGGTCAAGTAATTATTTATGTTCCCTGTAAATTATTTTTGACTGCATTATAATGATTTCTTAATTCAGAATATGATAAAGACTGCGTAGGTGCATGTGCTCGGGGAATTTGGCTGTTAAAAGAAAGTATAACATTTAAAGCCCTTTAAATGTCCTTTAAATACCCTGTCTATGTTAAATGATCTCAATTTTCCAAGACAGTAAAGGCGTTGCTGTCCCTTTTTACACAGAGCCTGTGTTCAAATCAAAACGCAATCTTTTATCAATAATTGTCCCCAGATATTTATAGCTTTCCACACAATCCACCTTCTTATTCTTAATAAATGTGTCTTGGGAAGGATGTGTTTGTGTTCTATGTGAGTCAATACTCATGTATTTTGTCTTGAATACATTGAGCTGCAAACAGGCATCATCACACCATTTTACGAAATCATCAACCACTGGACCATGGCATATTTCATTGTCTTCTAGAAGACTCACAATAACTGTGCACAATACCAATTTTTATATTTGCACAATCATTTGTATATAAGATACACAATAAGGGAGACAAAACACATCCTTGAGGAGAATCAGGGGGGCTGAAAGACTACCATTTACTCTCACTTTCTGAGTTCGTTCAGTTAAAAAATCTAAGACCCAACCTACCAAGTTAAGATCGAGACCAAAATTTGTGATTAACTTTTCCGCTAAAATATGGGCTTGATATATAATTTAGGGATTTTCCTCTCAAATCAGAAACACTGGAGCTTTGTTCTTTTGTGGAGCCTGAAAAAAACACGTTTTAAACACAATTTGTATACATTTTTTTTTGTTTATTAAGATATGTTGTAACAAAAATGACATATTTTCTACGAGACATATGAATATTTAAAGTAATATACTGTGAAATGGGTCCTTACAGAAGAAACCGCTTTCTGAGCTCGACAAATAAAAATATAATTGCAAGATTAACAAATTCATAACTTTACAACTAAACAACTATGATTTCATTCAATGTAAATTCATATCCCTTCACCATGCACACATGAAATAGTTTTTAGGCCTTAATTTTTATTTGCAAACATTTACTTGAAAATATTTAAGTTTGATTATTCAGAGGAATCTGTACAAATATGCTTTTCACCCTCCATTGAGAAAATCAAAAGAAAAGTGTTTAAAAAAAGACTAAATAAAATAGTTCATGAGCTTTATATCAATACTATTAACAGCTATAAATGAAGATACTCGTATAACATGTTTTCACAGAGGAATGATAACCCAACAAAGGCTTTCTGAGCTTGACAAAATAAAATATAATTGTTAAACAGTTAAATATAATTGAAGTTTAACAGTTTCATTAATTATTAGAGATGATACATGCCAAATATTTAAAAATGTACTTTTATGATACTAAACAATGCAAAGCTATTCAATATTTCCATTTACCATATAGGCATGAAGTACTTTTTTAGGTTTTCTATTTTTCAAGCATTTATTCCATATTCAGCTTTTATATTAAGTAAACAAAAACTATTAGAGTTAGTCTGCAAACTTTTGCCCTCCACCAAAATAAATCGTAAGTGCTTAAATGAGTTATTTAATTTACATCAGTAGTATTAAAAGCTGTAATATTAATAAACTTATACAGATAACATGTTTTAATATTATTTGCAGAAAGAAGCTGAGACTGTAAGCCAATTCACACTGAACCAACAGATGACATCAGACACTTTGTCGAGTTTTGTCATATCAGTGCTCACAGTGCTCACAGTACACACATTCATGCTTGGTTATTTATTTATCATTAATAGGAAACTTTTTTTTTAGAACACCCTCATTTATGCATTGGTGTAGATATTTTGGTTCACGCGTTCTAGGTTTAACGTGACGTTGGAGTGTTTTTCTTGGGACACTTCTGATGTTGTTGGGTTTGAGTCCACAGCAAAGACATCTGAAGCACTTCCAGTACTGTTGCCTGACCTGGACAGGAATGAGACGAGAGGAGCTGAGTGACTTCATGAAATCAATTTAACCTCTGAAACTCCTGAACCACAGTAGAATTTGTTTATAATAAACAGGTAAGAAAAGTGTTTTGAAAGAGTACATTTGCATTTTCAGAAGTAAATGCTGATACTTCTTTTCTTCCCTACTGTCTCTGGAGACGAAATGGTTTTCCGATGGATCAGGATTATAAAATGGCTAAAATCATTATCATCCTGCATAATTACATACATAAAGAAATATTTGTATGGTAAACTTTGAATATTAATAGAATATAGTGCAATATAGTAACAGAGGCTTGTATATTTAATATTATTTAATAAAATGTATTGTTTATTTGAATATTTTTTCTGCAACTACTCCGACACTTCTGATGGCACTTTAGAACTCAATGCACAATCCAGTCAGTGGTCTTACTTCATTATTGAATGGGTGAATGTGAGGCAATATTATTGAGAATAGAGTTGATAAGAAAGATGAAGGTTCCCTGCTGGGAGTTCAAGATCAGGAAGGCCATGTAAACACTGCAGCTAATTTCGGTTGTCAATTCGCCTTTTAGTAATGGTAAATGGACTGCATTTATATAGCGCTTTCACAGACCCAATGGCCACCAAAGCGCTTTACATATTGCCTCACATTCACCCACTCATTCATACACCGACGGCGGTGTCAGCCATGCAAGGCGCCATCCAGCTCGTCGGGAGCAGCTGGGGTTAGGTGTCTTGCTCATGGACACCTCGACACTTGGTCAGGTGGAACCGGGGATTGAACCACCAACCTTCCGGTTTGTAGACAACCTACATGAACCACTGAGCCACTGCGACCCCATTTTAGTGCTTAATCCTGTTCTATACACACACAGTTCAGTCATTTACAGGAGTGAGAACCGCATTCCACTACCAAATTAACTTCCGAAAAATACAGGTGACAGGTAAAAAAATTCTACAGTGTGTACGGAACCGAACTGAACAACTAGTTGTTGATGTACGGCCAGAGATATGAGCGATTACAGACGAGAGATCTCTGATACTGTTAAAATATGTATGTGACCCGTGCTGGCAAAATGAGTCAGAATGCGCACGGGCTACAGGCAAAACAAGTGAAAAATATACATTTTGGTCGAATTTGAGGTTTTCTGCATGACTTCAATTAGTCCTCGTCTAGTGATCCCAAAGCTCCAAATAGCTATTAAACGTCTAAAAGTATCTTTATTTGTATGTGTTCTGAGAGGAGTACCTTTCCTTTGTCCATGAAAAGTGCTGTTTGTCTCTACTGGCTTCTCGACGACTGGTGCTCGAGTTTGGTATCGTTTTAAAGTGCAACATTCCAACTTTGTGAATATTCATAGTGAATTATCGATGGTATTAGTCTGAACCAGTGAAATGTGATTTTCAAACTCATGCTGATGTAAACAAAACGATCTTACTCGCGCTGACACAGATCTGAATCGAGCGTATAAAGACGCCTCAGACAGAGCGGAATCCCGATATACACACAGAATCACAGTATTTGAAAATATCTGTCTTGGCGAGTATTCACGCAAACATTCTGTTATGTCTTATGTGAACATTTGGTTAACTGTGGGGGAAAAAATCTGATTTGTAACATTTATATTAGATCCGTGCGGTACATCAGGTCTTAATATATAGGCTGTCTGTTTCATTAATGTTAATCAAACAATTGTGGTATCATGGAAAAAAAGATTGAATATATATTTTTCCTATAGATATTTGGTTTTGACTTGGTGTGTGCCAAATTTGCTTGCATTTTTGGTCCATAAACTCAATTTCTGTATGAGCCAAGCTTAAAGAGATGCTGCTCTCTGCAGAGCAAATGGGTTGAGATTATGTCTAGCTACCCTTGCTAGACGTCCAGAGAGGAGGAGCGAATGTAATTGGTTATTGTAATTGGCCTAATGGGTGGAGCTATAATATCCAACCACACCCACAACTCTATCCCTGTCCAGGAGCTGGACATCATTTGACTCTGCAGTAAGCACCACTTGAGCCTAAACAACAAGCCCAAAAACACTTCCAATAAGTGGACATGGCAAGACTGCAAGAGCGCACTCTGTGAAGCAGCCTTAAGCATAAACAAAACACGACGCCTCCGTCGACTGTGCTTCAGTTAAAATGACTGAACATAATGAGTCTTTTGTCACTGTAATATTACATCTTTCTGAATAGTGGATACTAAACGCATGAAGACGCCAGAACTTTGCTAGGGTTACCACAGTGTCAATCATCACAGTTTCCAGAGCGAGTCATGTGTTCCGTAGACACGTTGAATGATAATTAACAGGACTCAATCCTGCATTTAAATGCGGTTTTCACTCCTGAAACTTTACAGTGTGTATGTGACTGAAGAAGAACTTCAGCTCCTTACTGCCAGTAGTGATGAAACCCAGAATCCAGGAGCAACCAAGAACCTCAAACTGAGCCAGTGTTGAAATAGTATTTCAGATGTTGACTGTTTGACCTTTTTAATCTTGAGCACGACATTGTATTTTTATCAGATAGCAGAATTGTCACAAAAGCCTGAGCTGTTTTATCTCCTTCTAAACAAATAATAATAAAAAAAACCTCACATTTCCCTGACATAGCCTCCAGGAACCAGCCTGACACAACCAGAGTGACCAACTATCCAATCACACATACGAGTCCACCGACAAAGGGCAAAGGTCAACAGGGCCGAACTGAGGAACACCAGCCCCACGATCACACACACCAAAATCAACAGGTCCAGCCGTGGAGCGCTCTGAGAAAACATGTCAGAGTACATGAGTGCCATATCTGTGCTGTTCTTGAATGGTCACTATAAATGTCGACCATCCACTGGTTTAACTCGTCTTTCATACCTCTGATGGGCGGCGGCTGGTTTGCATGAGAGCGAATGTTGACAGATGAACACAGGAACACACAGTGTAGCTGCTGTTGGTCTTTAAAACAGAACAACCATCTACAATCCACTCGCTGATGTTCCAGTACACACAGGACAGAGAACCGCTGGGGTCAAACTCCTGCAAAATGAAGAAAGAACATGCAGGAAATATTACAACACTGAATATTAGATGTCTTCAGATGTTCATCAGATCTCAGGTTGGACAAAAACACATTTCAGTCTCTCACTCTGATGTGTTTGAGGGTGAAGTTGACTGGTTTGGTGAGTTTAGTGTTGGTGGTTTTGGGAAGAGTAGCTGAGATCACAGTGGACATCATGGTTTTAACCGCGTCATTTGATGTGTTGAAGAAGTCGGGCTTAAGTAGATTCTCCATTGTGTTAAAACTCATGAAAGCCACAGCAGCAGATCCTGTGTGACAGAAACAGAAGCATGCATGTAATACTGTGTTAAAACAACAACAATTTAAAAAGTAAATAAATGAGTTTTAGTGGTGATGGTATGACATCTCTTTCTACAATTTTTTATATGTATCACATACCTTCACTGTTGTTCTTGGCGATCCCAATGAGATCGATGTCCACAGAAGAACTTGTTGTGTCAAGTCGAGGGATTTTATCTAATGCTACATTTGGTCCAACCATGAAGACTTGTCCCTCTGATTATAAACAAACAAGCAGTTATAGGCTATAATAATTTATTTGCATTATTTATATTTTTTTTATAAAAGTCCAATTTAAAGACAATGACAAACAAATTGAATGACTATTTACTATTGTTGGGTATTCATCTGTGATTGTTTAAAGGGTTAGTTCGCCCATTTAAGACATGAAGTCGTATGCAATCCTTACCAGCACTATAGTGCATACACACTGACCCACTCTGTTGTCACCTCCCTGGTCAGAGTTCTGGCCGCTGGAAGTTTTTCAATAAAGTACTCCCGGTTAGTTTCCGGGACCTCAAAACTGTGCGTTTTTATGTGAAAAAATGATTTGCGTTTCAAAGCTTGATTAATTTACCACACAAAAAACACGCCGGTCAAAATTCATACCTCAGTTTTAATCGGCACTATTTTCTATCCATTTCTGTCAATCCGCGCTGCTGTCAACGTCAACAGTGCGCACGTTCCGATCAGCTGTTCCATAGTGTTTACACAATCGATTGACATTGACAACGACGTAAAAAGTATTAGATTAACAATGGTGCGAACTTGTAAATTCCCAGGCTGTTACCACAACGATGTGCCGGGATCAAAGTTCAGATTCCATCGTTTTCCTGTTTCGAATCTATGAGACAGCTTTGGCTGGTTGCCATCGGCTACTCTGCGGGAGCTAAAATATCCAGTCCAGAATAAAGGATTTTCGTGTGTGTAGTGCTCACTTCAGCGAAGACGATTACAACCAAGGAGGAAAAGTAAAATTAAAGAGTTTTGCTGTACCAGTACCACGGGTAAGCTCTATTTACTAACTTTATGATCCCATGTCTAAACTGTACGGTAAACAAGCTGATGTTTAACGTTAGACTCCATTATAAAACATGTGAAAAGATGTCTAATATAAAAACAGTATAGCCTACAGGGATATTGGTACAATTTGCTGAGAAAACTATTTGATTGAACACACACACAATTGAGGTTTGGTGTTGCAATCAATAACATTGTCGTTGTGCTAAAATTACTTTCATCATCTGATCCGTCTGACATTGTGCTAAAATTGGTTTCATCATCAGAAGTTTCGCAGTCAGACATGTTGTCATCGAGTCGCGCTATCAACAGCTGATCGGAACGTGCGCACTGTTGACGTTGACAGCAGCGCGGATTGATAGAAATGGATAGAAAATAGTGCCGATTAAAACTGAGGTATGAATTTTGACCGGCGTGTTTTTTGTGTGGTAAATTAATCAAGCTTTGAAACGCAAATCATTTTTTCACGTAAAAACGCACAGTTTTGTGACCCCGGAAAATAACCGGGAGTACTTTATTGAAAAACTTCCAGCGGCCAGAACTCTGACCAGGGAGGTGACAACAGAGTGGGTCAGGGTGTATGCACTATAGTGCTGGTAAGGATTGCATACGACTTCATGTCTTAAAATGGGCGAACTAACCCTTTAAGCTAAAATGTCCTTAAAATCAAACCCTATAATTGATTAATACTATAAGCTGCACAGACTTTGTTTTATTGTTGGATACATGTCTTGTGAATGTTGATTGTTTTTAGGCAATATATTCACAAAACACATTGTGGTCACCACAAACCATGAATTTCACTGTAAGTGAACCTGTTTATGGTTATCTTTTTTCCAAGACATTTCTACCAAAAAATTGATGAATTTGCACCAAAATTCTGACTTTTGACATCAGCAACAAAAGATACAGGCAGTGTGTCGCGGGCTGGTTGAAGCAGGCACGGAAGCAGGATCGCAATTGCAGCAGTGTTTATCAAACTAGATAATAACTGATCAGATACAAAGAAAACACGAACGGAACAACCAGGCATGTAGCGAAAACGACAGAAAAGGAACCGACTGAAACACAGGGTTTAAATACACAGAACATACAAGGAAAACGAGACACAGCTGGGGCAAATGACCTCATAATAACTTGATTAACAAGACAACAGGTGATAGGGATTAAATCAAAGAAACATAGGTACAAACTGGGTGACACAGGCAAACGAAACAGACACTAAACGTGACAGAAGCTCCCCCTCCTTCAAGGCGCGACCTCGCGCCGTATTACATCCATAGGGGTGGGCGCCCTGGAGGCTGACAAGAGCGTGGCCTATCCGGAGCAAGAAGCCTCCAGGGCAGAACAGGCTGTTCAGGCGGCCAGGGCGGAGCTGGCAGATCAGGGGACCATGGTGGAGATGACCTTCGGGCGGCCATGGTGGAGACGTATGACGTGAAGATCAGGCTGGCCAGGCATGACTGGAAGAGACTCGGGAGTGGCGGCCATCTTGAGATATGGCCCTGGAATTGTGGTCTCGGCGGAACGAGACCCCAGAAGGGTGGCGGTCTCAACGGGACGAGACACAGGAACGATGGTCTCGGCGGGACGAGACTCTGGCTGGGCGGTCTCGGCGGGGCGAGACCCTGGCTGGGCGGTCTCAGCGGGGCAAGACTCTGGCAGGGCGATCTTCATGGCCATCCGCGCTGACAAGAGAGGTAGCTCCATCACACTGGACATTAATCTTGATCGCCCATAGACCAATATGGTACTGGGCCTGATGGCTGGCATGACACGAAGATTCTCTGGCAGGGCGATCTCCTCTTCATGGCTGTCGCAGAGCCCAACGGTGAATGAAGACCCATTATGCCAAAGCACCCACTCCACATAATCCTGGAAGTTCCCCCGAGGCCCATCTTCGGGCAGGCACGCTTTGGTCTCTGCGTTGAGACCTGCCCAGAGAACCCACAGAGGCTGGTGTCATGATAATAAACAAATGGTACTAAGTCCAAATACCTCTGTGTGTGGGCCTCGAGGGACTGATCCTCCTGGGAGAGTAGGAGAATCTGAACTGCTGCAAGATCCATATTTTTGGTCTGTCGTTCTGCCACGGGCTGGTTGAAGCAGGCACGGAAGTAGGATCGCAATTGCAGCAGTGTTTATTAAACAAACTAGATAATAACTGACAGGATACAAAGAGAACACGAATGAAACAACCAGACATGTAGCGACAACGACAGTCAAGGAACCGACTGAAACACAGGGCTTAAATACACAGAACATACAAGGAAAACGAGACACAGCTGGGACAAATGAACTCATAATGACTTGATTAACACGACAACAGGTGATAGGGATTAAATCAAAGAAACATAGGTACAAACTGGGTGACACAGGCAAACGCAGACACTAAACATGACACAGTGTTTTCTGCTCTTGTGATATAGTTACTAAAAAAGGTAATGTGTATTTGCCTTGCTGTCCGAGGGTTGGGATAGGAATAGTTAGAAGTAAGGAGATTAGGTGGTGGAGGGATGCTCCTCCCGAACTTTGTTAATAAAACCTAATTTCTCACTTACCTACAGTGGCAAGAGTAAAACTGACATTGGCACTCGTGTCTGTTGGCTTCACCAATGTAGATATGAGTTTCTCGCTAATTTTTAACACACGGTTTGCATAGGAGGCTAGTTCAGTTGGGCTGACTGATGATGATGACTCTAAAATCTTCTCTGAAGCGTTGAAGGCCATAGTCAAAATGGTGGTCACAGTCTAATTTATTGATCAGAGAAATATAGTTATTTTACATGTAAATATTAAGAGAGGCAATAAGAATAATGTCAATCATTATGTAACTGACACAGATTTGATTATTATATCATTTTTTAAAAGACTTACATCCAAAGAAAGCTCTTGATCTGTAATGTTCTCTATCTTGTCAAGAAGATTTTGAAAACATCCTGTAGAGTTCTGACTCTAAAATCACAATTGAGCTTTATGAATTAAACTCAAAGACTGTGCACTATGTAAATTTAAATATTCAGCTTACCCTGCATTGATCCGGCATGTTATCAATGTTATCCAGACCTGTAGTGAGGGAACTCATCATTATAACATGAATACAGTCAAATCAAACATCACATTTCAGTCTAGAAACATGCGTACCTGTAGTAGTTGGACTGAGTGTGTTTGGAGTGTAGATATTAGTCTCACAGAAGCAGGAGGACAGAGTGCTACTGTAGCAAGTACAGGTGTCCTTATTACCAACACAGTAACAGTTATTACTCCAGCATTGGAATTGGTTTTGGTCTTGGTTTTGGTACTGATATTTCCAGTAGTAGAAACTATGCATTCTTGTGTTGCAGTGCATGCGGTACTGAGCACCAGTGCAGATGTACGTGTCGTTATAAAGACCACAGTCGTAGACTGGTCTAACTGCTGCAGGGATAGTGATGCTATTGTTGTTATTTGTACAGAAGCAGGAGGATGACATATAGTTGCACACACAGGTGTCCTGATCACCAATGCAGCCACAGTTATCACTAAAACAGTAGTAATGGTTATTCCAGTAGTAGAAATCATGCACACTTATGTCGCAGTACATGTGATACTGAGCACCAGTGCAGATGTATGTGTCGTCATAAAGCCCACAGTCATAGACTGGACTAACTGCTGTAGTGAGAGCAATGTAATTCCTGTTAGTCTCACAGAAGCAGGAGGACAGAGTGCTACTGTAGCATGTACAGGTGTCCTTATTACCAAAACAGTAACAGTTATTACTCCAGCATTCATACTGGTATTGGTCTTGGTTTTGGTACTGATATTTCCAGTAGTCGAAATAATGCATTCTTGTGTTGCAGTGCATGCGGTACTGAGCACCAGTGCAGATGTACGTGTCATTATAAAGACCACAGTCGTAGACTGGTCTAACTGCTGCAGGGATAGTGATGCTATTGTTGTTATTTGTACAGAAGCAGGAGGATGACATATTATATTTGCACACACAAGTGTCCTTATTACCAATGCAGCCACAGTTATCACTAAAACAGTGGTAATGGTATTTATAGTAATGGAAATCATGCACACTTGTGTTGCAGTACATTTGGTACTGAGCACCAGTGCAGATGTATGTGTCGCTATAAAGCTCACAGTCATAGACTGGTCTAACTGCTGTAGTGAGAGCAATGATATTGCCATAAGTCTCACAGAAGCAGGAGGACAGAGTAGTACTAGAACACGTACAGGTGTCCTTATTACCAACACAGTCACAGTCATTGTTCACACACTGGTACTGGAACTGGAACTGATATTTTTGGTAGGAGAAATCATGCATTTGTGTGTTGCAGTACATACGGTACTGAGAACCAGTGCAGATGTACGTGTTGTTTTGTAGCACACAGTCAGGGTCTGTGACTGGACTAACTGATGTAGGGATAGGGATAGTGATGCTATTGCTGTTAGTCTCGCAGAAGCAGGAGGACAGAGTGCTACTGTAGCAAGTACAGGTGTCCTTATTACCAACACAGTTACAGTTATTACTCCAGCATTCATACTGGTATTGGTCTTGGTTCTGATATTTCCAGTAGTAGAAACTATGCATTCTTGTGTTGCAGTACATGCGGTACTGAGCACCAGTGCAGATGTACGTGTCGTTGTAAAGACCACAGTCGTAGACTGGTCTAACTGCTGCAGGGATAGTGATGCTATTGTTGTTATTTGTACAGAAGCAGGAGGATGACATATTATAGTTGCACACACATGTGTCCTGATCACCAATGCAGCTACAGTTATCACTAAAACAGTGGTAATGGTATTTATAGTAATGGAAATCATGCACACTTGTGTTGCAGTACATGTGGTACTGAGCACCAGTGCAGATGTATGTGTCGCTATAAAGCCCACAGTCATAGACTGGTCTAACTGCTGTAGGGATAGTGATGTTATTGCTAATATTCTCACAGAAGCAGGATGAAGTATTATAGTAGCATGCACAGGTGTCATTATTACCAACACAGATACAGTCTTTACTCATGCACTGGTATTGGTTTTGGTATTGGTATCTTTGGTAGGAGAAACGATTCATTCTTGTGTTGCAGTGCATGCGGTACTGAGCACCGGTGCAGATGTACGTGTCATTATCAAGCGCACAGTCCAAAACTGAACGAACTGCTGCCCTTGATTCAGCGGCAGTGGTGGATATTATACCTGAGGATGAGAAAGATGTGATCAAAGTAAACACAAATACCAAACCAGGTGAATTTCCAGCATGGTTAGCACATTTCATTGGATTGGAAACACATTTCGAGTTGTTGTTCTTTGTTTTTAGAATCTGGTGACGTGTTTCAGGTGTCTATTTATGGTCTAGGTGAGGCACTTACATTACATCACCTGACCATTCTGTCGGCCACAGGCACTGTTTATTTGTTTTGATTCATAGTATCCATTCTTTAAAATGTAACAAATATTTTCAAAGTATTTCATTTGGAGTATTTTTGAAATTAGATTAACAGTTCTGTAAAATTGCATCCTTATATAGACAACAGAGTAGAGTTTTGACAATGACCATGTACTAATAAATGAATGTAATTATTTAAAAAAACAAAAAGGTAATATGGTTCACAGGGTCAACAGACATTTGTTTAAAGAAAACAGTACTGGCTTACACTTACAGAGGATTAAAGAGATGACAGCCAACAGTGACCATTCAACACCTGGCATGAAAAAAAAGACAAATATTAAAATGTCTAATGTTTTACTACTGTTATACATAGAATTATTTCACAATACACACAAATATGAATTGTTTTTCAACGGAGATCTTTAGCACTGACTGTTAGACACTTAAGTTTCAAACGATCAATGTCTGTTCAAACAATTTTGTAAATTTCTGGAGCCATACTAATTAGTTTAGGCAAATGAGGACATAACTTACAACTGATCGACGATGTTGCAATTACTTGCAAGTCAACTTGTTGTGATAACTTGTGATAACTTGATAACGTAATCACGTTGGAAAGGTCACGCTGGACGTAGGCGGAAGTACCGCCCCATTGTTTTAAACATCCAGGATACGCACACAAAAGGACCAATTTAAACAATAAACTGACATAAAGACATAAATAAGTAATTCAACATACAATAAAATTTGAACGATCCTCCTTCTCCACGCTTGTAAACAATGGGGCGATACTTCCGCCTACGTCCAGCGTGACGTTTCCAACATGATTGCGTAATGCCTGGCGCGTCGCAGACCAGCACAAGACGAACAATTATGGTTAAAAGGTATATACATTTTTTGTTTTTGTTTTTTTTGAAAATGACCAATGGTTTCGCTAGATAAGACCCTATTCCTCAGCTGGGATCGTGCAGAGCCGTTTGAAGCTCTTCATAGCCCTTTGAAACTGCATTGATTTGGACTTCAACAATTTGGTTACCGTTGAAGTCCATTGTGTGGAGAAATATCCTGAAATGTTTTCCACAAAAAACTTAATTTCTTTTCCACTGAAGAAAGAAAGACATGAACATCTTGGATGGCATTGGGGTGAAATTATCAGGAAATTTTCATTTTGAGGTCAACTAATCCTTTAATATTACCCTTTCGTTTGTTGAACTGTTGTATAAAATCAGTCACATTAGCAATCAAATGGATATTCGGGAAACATTGCATTCTTGCTCGTAAAATAAATGATCAACATTAAAAACAGTAGATATATACAGAAATGATCAGACAGTGCTACATCCTTAATAACAATCGATGAAATGTTTAGACCCTAGGTTTAGGCTAGGGTTTAGGCTAGTAGCATAGTGGTGGTGTTGTCGCTAGTCAAAATGCCTTATGGACATACACCCAGGCATCATAAGGCTTGGCTTTAATGCCTTGCCGTTGACTAGGGAGCACATCTGACCTCAACACACAAAAATCCGGTGCAGCATCAAAGTATTGATGAGCTGCACATGACAACATAGCACGTAGTTGTATGTATTAAGGGATTTGTACGCTCTAATCATTTCTCTTGTATACACACTTGGTGTCTGAATTAGATAATTATATATATCAGGCCATACAATTGCTGGCCACTTCTTGTCATCCACAATCCAAAGATCGTCAGGTATTGCGTAGGGATCCGGCAAGATCTCACCATTGCTGAGAGTAAGTTTTTTAATATAATCGCCACGGTCGGAGGTACTAAGGCTTCCCACATAATCCATCGTCAAATCTTTGATTTACAGTAAAGTAACGTTATATGTGTGCAGTCATGATATGTTGCAGGTCGTAAAGTAACGTAAACAAGGTTAACTTATATAAAAGCAAATTCGGGCTCTATAGAGGCTATTACATTACTAACTTAAGCTGTGTGCCAATGTGAAGGCTGCATCCTTCGAAGGCCGCGGACTTTAAAGTATGCAGCCTACGCGTCCTTCGAAGGACGCACCATGTAGCCTTCGTAGGATTTCCTAATGCACAACCAGGTGTTCCCTATTACCCCTCCTGGCGCCAAGCAACGGTGCGAGAGTACACCGCCATCCTGATAATTAATTTGTTATAATTGAGTAAACAACTATGGAGCAAGAATTGGCTATTGTCATTTTTATGTTTTATATTTTACTGGAGGACATGTGAGGATGTTTCAGCCCTGGCGCTGTTATTGAAGTGTTATTTAAGGTTCAAATGTTCACTTATATCTTACCTTGATGCGAGTTTGTAGGCTAGTGTATTATTTTTATTATGTACAGAAATGGACCGTAGTGAATATAGTTACACAGGTTTTCAACCCTATTTGAATATAAAGCCCAGTGCAAACGTTGCTCCCGCTCGTCATCGGCAGCTGTCAGTCACAGTTGCTAGGCGACCAGAGCAATCCGCAAGCTAGACCGGTCCGAGCGCTTCAGATGCGCACTTTGATATGGGACGCAGCTGTAGTTAGCAACAATTTGTTAATATTGTGGCAATAGGCCTACATTTTGTTACTTTCATTTTAAAAATAACCAGTGGTGGAGTGTAAGGAACTACTTTGTTAATATTCACATACAAATGTGAAGTAGGCTACTTTTTTCCCACACAGAACAGCAACACAACAAAATTATGTTATTTTACAATATGATACATTGTTTTACATTAAACTACACAAAAGTATATATATATGATTGGTTCTCCCCAATGCGGTATTAGTGGTTATTAAAAGTACTTTACCGTAATAAAGTAGCCTAGCCTATCTTAATATTTTTTCCATGAGTCAGCCCTGCAAACCTGTTGGTCGACAACTTAGTGGATAGTGGAAATATGCAGTCAAACACTCAGAGCCCATCCCAGATGGTCCCAGTCTACATCATTAGCCGCGTTCCACTGTCGGGCCAGTGCTAGGCCAGGGCTTTAAACGGGCCGTGCCGGGCTAATAGCCTCGGGCCAGTAGCACCTGGCTTGCGTTTCCACTGCCGGGCCAGAAGCTCCACAGCGCGTCACTAAAACACGCCCGTAACACGCCTCTCTGGAACAACGTCACACTAACCCATCATTTCACCAACAAATGGAAGTTTTATCAGAAAACTAATCCGAATGAAATCACTGGAAAGAGCGTGCATCGCAAAACAAACATGATAAAAGCGGCGGTTTGCTGGCATTTTTGTTGTTTACTTGAATATTTAAAACCCAAGCATCGATGTTTTACCACAGGTTTACAATAAAAAGTGATACATTGATCATAATGAATTACGTTATGTCAAAATTGCACATTAGTCACACAGAAATAAATTACTGTAGGTCTATTTCACAAAAGAAAGATGACACACTTACTTATTCAGTCGAGGCTGTTTCTGTTTATTTGGTAGTTACAGGACATATATCACATTTATAAAGAATGATAGGCTACTTTCTACAAATATATGCCACCAAAAACACGACCTGAGGAGCTTTAGCACTCTCTCGACTCGGCTATATTTTCAGTCAGAGAAAAAGAGGAAGCTCCCGAAAAAAAGTTGCTTTTTTATGATAGTCCGGTATATAAAGAGCGAGACGTAGGATACTGACAGATAGAATAAAAACATGATTGTGATAGCCTTATGATTGGTCTGATTTCTTCAAGCGTTCACCATGTTTTTTTACTATGCGTATCTTCAAGCGTTTACTATGTTTACTATGGTAATGGTTAGCGCGCAATGCGCGCATAGTCTTTTGCATCGCGTATAAATATTTCTACCTTATACGGTGATCAGAATCCACATCGGATCACAAACAGAAGGCATTCAAACATGAAAGTGAGTTAAACTATTTTAAAAGTAGCCTATTTAATGCTGACAGAATCATCCAGCGCTGTCGTCTCCAGACTCAGGTAAACCCCGCCTCTGTTCGTAACCACTCCTCTAGCCCGAGCTGGCCCGCTTTGGCCCAAGGTATTCGACGGGCCAGAAATCCTGGCCGTTGGCCCCGAGTAAGCCCCGCTCAAGCCCCGGAAGTGACAGTGGAAACGCGACTGGCCCTGGCACGCACTAGCACGGCCCGGCCCTGGCCCGTCAGTGGAAACGCGGCTATTCTTTCTTATTTTATGTACTGTAAATGTTAATTTTGAGATGTTTAACGTATATTGTAAATAGTTGGAAAAAGTACTTTTATGTAACCCACAAATTATTTTCATTTACCATTTTTAATTGAAAAAAAGGTATAACATTATTTGTTTCATGTAGAAATTATGACTGTCATTACAAAAATAAACAATGTCCAGAGCAATAAATTCTCTTTTATTTACACATTTAAAGTTGCATACAAATAAATAATGTACAGAAAAGCTTTTTTCCCCTTCTAATCAAGTCCCAAAACTTGTCTTCTCTGTTTCGCCTTCTTCGTGGTGCGGATGCTTGTGCTCATGCTGGTGCTGCTGCTGCTGCTGGTGCGGCCCCTGGCTCCTCCTCACCGTGGGCACACACTGCTGAACTCGGCCCTGGTCTGTCCTCAGGGATGGGGGCAATGAGGACAGGGCGGTTGGTGGAGGGGCTCTGACCCAACACCTCATCCATGAGGACAAACCAGGGCCGAGTTCAGCAGTGGGTTTCCCACTCACACCTTGACCTGTCCCTGGACACTTGCAATCCTAAGGCAGATCAAATTAACCATGGCTTGTTAACAACAACAGCACAATAAATTTCAGTAAAGATGTGTGTATTAACTTTCTTACTTTGTATTTTTTTTTAAGTTGTCCCATTTTTTTACCTGCATGGGAGTTGCCTTCCCCAGCAGACCCATTTTCTCCAGAATAAGAATTGCTCTAAAAAAGGAGAAAAGGGGTGAAAAATATTAACACAGGGGTGCAATCTTAACATTAGTGCACTGTTAACTGCAAAATATGACACATCAGGACATACATACAAAATACTTCAGAAATCATATTTCTGGATACTCAAATTTGGTTAAAACCTTTGTAGACATAGCTTGCATTAGGCCTACAGCAGTACAAAAACATAAAAAGTGAAACCCCATTGCCTTATCTACTGCTTTTCTTATTGTTGTGGGCTTTATAGGGTGAGTGATATTTCTTATAATACACAAGTCAAGTGAGACAGCCCAGTGCAAATATTACAATAAAATTTAATTTATTTAGTTTAGTTTATTTATTTAATTTACATTTTGCTGTCTGCTCCTTGCTCACTGAAACAATTATTAAAGTAATATTGGCACAAGTTTTGCCTCAAACTACCAGACAATGGTGACGAATGAGTTAAGATGAAGTTTATAAGAAAGAAAAACGTGTGGCTTTTAACTCTGGGTTCTCTAGCTATTTGAGTAAATGAAAACATAATACTTACATTTAAATGTGAATTTGCCATCCACCAACGAACTCTCGAACTTTAAATAAAAATGCTGTCGTCACCGGTGCGCAATGACTTATGGGGTAGGATAGGCCGCTTAGGATCCATTTATGCATCCTCTCTTTCACGGGGAAACGAAGGGTGCATTTGGCGTCGCTTTTGAATCAGGGTAGCCCTCGTCTCGCCGCGATGACGCAACCGGCCTTCGAATACGGCCTTCGGAGGATGCAGAATTGAATTGGGACAGCCTTCATCGCGCCGCGATGACGCAACCGGCCTTCAAATGCGGCCAACCGGCCTTCAAATGCGACCTTCGGAGGGTGCAGCCTTTGAATTGGGACGTCCTTCGTCGTGCCGCTGTGACGCAATCGGCCTTCAAATACGGCCAAGCGGCCTTCAAATACGGCCTTCGGAGGATGCGGAGGTCTAACATGATAATTGATACAAGCATCACAGCATGTCCGGATTTTGATTCGTAAATAGTTGGACGTTTTACATAATGTTATATTAATATGAAACACAAACAAACAGATCCAACTCTGAAATTGCAGTTTATTATCGAGTCAACAAGAAATTACAAACAATGCTAAATCTACATTAATTACAATGTTCTTTTACAGAACTCGGCATAACAGATAGCGGTTTTTGCCTCCTAGATGCGCGCGCATCCGGTATTGTTTGTATACAAGAAACCCGTGTATATAGGAAGTCTAAGTCTAAGATGCATTTAGAATATAACTCTTGGAGTTTTGACTGCAATTTTAATTTATGTTATTAATATAAAGTCCTCCAAGGACATTTTTGCTACCGTCTATACCATTCAGAGACACAGGTGGTGCCATATAACTTCTTACTTGATTTTGCTTGTTAAAAGAGAAAACAAGTTTTGTTTTGCGGTTACAGTTTCAGAAAAATTGATTTCTGGAATTGGAAAACATGTTACTGATAAATGAATGTAGAAAGTTGAAGTTTGGCTTGCTGAGGATTATGAAGCAATGATAGTGCTGCATGACATTTAGATGCAACTGTAATAAACTATAAATTATAATTAAAAAATATTTATATAGTTTTAACAAAAAATATGTGAGCTGAGCTATAAATTAACATAAAATACTCATCAATTTCTGTTAAGAAAATTATTCATGAATTCTTTTAGATAAATCTTATTCATTGTCAAAACAAAATTGTCATACATTTAATTCTCAGTCAGTAGCCTACTGAAAATACGCAATAGAATTTCTCTAAATCAAAACAGGAAAAGAAAAATACTTACTTTTAAAACCAGTGACCACCATTGTGGAATCTCATAGTCCACTGTGTTTAATATTTATTTAGCAAACCAGATCAGGCATTGATTTTCTGAAATAAATTAAGAGACAAAACAAAAATTTGCTGTGATGAAAGTTTTACCAAAATGAACGGGGGAATTTACACGCTATAAACAGCAACATCATAATCACAATCACCTTTAATGGCTGCGCCAACCATAATTGTTTAATTGTTTCCCACCAGAGATATTCAACACAGACTGAAAACGGTGCCAACCAACTCTGTGTTGGAAGATTTACACATTTAGCTCTCACACACTTGCTTTTGCAAGCCTGCATTTAAGGATAAAAAATCACTCAAATATAGCTACTAACAAATTTAATTCAGTTCTATTTTACCTCGCTCTTCTGTCTGTAAACCCTTCACCTATCAACTATCTCTTGCAACGTCGAACAGCCCTTTAATTTTTTGCCCTTACAAATAAATCACACCTCAGTACACACAATAAAGTATATTTGTTTTGAAAAGGCTAATAGTTCATTCTCATGATGAATATGAGAAGCATGTTTAGAAAGTTTAATTAAGGATTTCAATGTTTAGTCTAAATAGCATGAAACATATATACAGTGTCACAAATCGCTACTGAAGACAAAACTGCAAAAATGGATTGATTGATTGATTGATTGATAGTAACACCAAAGCATTTCATTCTCATTCAAGCATTTAAAGAGGGAGGGACTCACCTGGAATGAGTTTACATGTAGTGATCTTCACCCAACTAGACGGATTATATTTGTGTCAGAAGTTTATATGATAGTTATCTGTTCATCTGATGATGAAACATATTTAACATATTTTTGCCTCTTCCAGCTAAAATTCAAATTTATATTCAAATCTACACACAAAGACAGAACACACACCAAGATGCATTTACATAATTTTAAAAGAAAACAAAGATTACATTTCAAATATATTTGTACACATTTCAAAAAAAAAAAAAAAATTAATTAAAGCACAATTGCGATTTCTCCTTGTTCTCATCTTCATATTTGTCAGGCACATGTTTTCGATGTTGTGCTCAAAGTGTGGTGTGCAAAGACTACAAAAGCATCACATCCATCTTCAATGCCTTTCATCCATCTTCAAAGAACAATTCTTTGTTCTTGTTTCAAAGAAAAGCTTAACTTTAAATCCTCCAGAGTCGCGGCCAAAGCCGAATCGAAAGACAGCTGTTCGACAGCAGCAGCCATTCTTTGTTTTCAAGCAGCAGTGAACCGTCGCAACTCTGTCATCATTATGTTAAGCCCGCCTGCCGACTCTATAGACGATGTGATTGGCCTGACTAGAGTTTGGTTTTTCCAGCTCGGAAGTCAACGGAGAGTTGCTAGACTACACTGGCAGCGAAATAATTTTTGCAGCCCCTAGGTGGAGTCTAGATTTCTAGGCTAGTAGAACAAGGTTTATCGTTGGAAGTGTAGCAAGTATAGGAAGTGTAAAATAACTAATAGGAGTGGGAAAAGCCAAAATAAATAAATACATAAAATACCTCTAACTATAGGTACCCAATCTACACTACACAAAAAAATAGTTCCCTGACTCCCTCTCTACTTTAAACTTGAGAAAAGCATAGTATTACAAAAATAAAAATGGCACCCACTCCCTAGAACTTTGAAAAAGAAGGTTATCTCTGCGCCAACCTCAAAAACGCAAACCCGCGAAAACGCCAACGGCATGCACATGCGCATTACGTATTTAGCCGATAGGTATGTGCGTTTGAATATATATTTGCGCAGGCGTGTAATCCTTCTCCACAAACCAACCCTCAACAAACTACTTGTCTGACCTTAAAAATGTATAATAAAGAATTATTTATCGCTTCCACGCTTCCAACCGGAATTATCCCGACAATTTTTTTATCTGTACAGAGGTAAAGGTGTCACGTTTTGGTTTGTTCATGTCATGTTCCATGTCTGTCAAGTGATTCCCTGTTTGTCATGTGATCCTGCCATGTGTCTTGTCATTGGTTAATCGTCTGTTCATTGTACACAGGTGTCCCTTGTCTTGTCATTAGTCTGTGTATTTAAGCCCTCATGTTTGCCATGTGTCTTGGTCAAGTTTTGTTTCACTGTACCACTGTTTGGTAAGCTTTATGTCCATGTCCACGGTTTTGTTTTGCTTTAAGTTCATGCCACACTTTTGTTTTGAGTTCATGCCATGCCATGCTTTTGTTTCTAATAAGCTGCACTTGGGTTCTCTCTACAACTTGCCTCCAGTGGATCCCCTTACAAAAGAGAATGGAAGGAGGCCTTCACAGGGGAGAGACTAGTTGACACTTCAGGACTGCGTTGTCGTCGTGTCCAGGCGCAGGTCCTTCATCAGATCCGGATACGGCCTGGATCCGGCGGACTGCGGTAAACCTCGGGATAAACAGAGAGTCTAAAATTAGCGTAGACGTCATCCTTCTTATGATGTAACAAGTACATCAGGATTTATGGGAAGTGTTCCCAGTTCCGGCTGACCTAATCTATGCAGCCTAACATTGAATTATAGAAGTCTATAGTGTGTTATGTGTATGCTAGGTCAAAGAGATGTGTTTTTAGTCTAGATTTGAACTGACCGAGTGTGTCTGCTTCCCGGACAATGGTAGGAAGACTGTTCCAAAGTTTTGGTGCTAAATAGGAAAAGGATCTCCCGCCAGCAGTCGATTTAGATATTCTAGGTATTATCAACTGGCCGGAATTTTTACTGCGGAGCTAAACCATTTAGTGCTTTGTAAGTAATCAGAAATATTTTACAATTTATACGATGTTTAATAGGGAGCCAATGCAGTGTTGACAGAACCGGGCTAATATGGTCATACTTCCTGGTTCTGGTAAGACCTCAAGCTGCTGCGTTTTGGACTAGCTGTAGTTTGTTTATTAAGTGTGCAGGGCAACCACCCAGTAGAGCATTACAATAATCTAGCCTTGATGTCATGAATGCATGAACTAACTGTTCCGCATTTTTCATTGAAAAGCATATGTCGTAATTTAAATATATTTTTAAGATGGAAGAATGTGGTTTTACAGATACTAGACACGTGGCTTTCAAATAAAAGATTGGTATCAAAGATCATACCCAGGCTCCTAATAGACGACGAAGACTTGACAGAGCAGCCATCAAGTGTTAGATAGTATTCTAGGTTATTACGTGAGGATGTGTTTTGTCCAATAATTAGAATGTTTTTTTTTTTCAGAATTAAGGTCATACACAACAGGTGAATAGGGTAATTTTTTTAACTAGCAGATATCACCATGAAACTTTCCCTGTTGATTACCTACATTAAGATGAGAAATTTAATATATGCATATAATGAGAAGTAAATAGGCTTCTGTTGGTTTTCATTTTTATACTGTCTCTGGAGACAACTAGCATAGAAAAAAAAGGCCTGACCTCATTATTGAGGAATCAAGAAAGAAATGGTTTTCTTGACTTCAACAGCCCAATCTGAAGAACGTTTCTAACTAGAACTTACTGCTAGTATAACACAAACAGGTCCAGTACTAATCCAGTAACTGTTTAGAGCAAAACATAATATAAAAACCGAATGAACATTTCCAAAATGCAGGTGTTGAAATATTACAGATATGCGTGACTCTGAACAGCTTGTGTCAAAGCTGTATTTTTATCCCATAGCAGAAATGCCACAAAAATCCCCAAGCTGTTTTATTTCCTTCTAATCAAATTAATTTAAAAAACAAACAAACAACAACTTATTGTTCACAGCAATCGCAGTCAGGAACCAGCCTGACAGACACACCCACCACAACCAGAGCGACCGCAGATGAATAGCAACACAACTTCAATGAACATCCACACAAAGCCATAGAGAAAGAAAAAGTGAAGAAGGCCTGATATCATGGCACACAACACCAGGAGGCCTAAACTAAAGAACACCAGCCCCACGGGTACACACACCAAATTCAATAGTTCCAGCACTGAGTTGCTCTGAGATAACATGTCAGAGTACATGTGTCAAATCTTTCCATATTTGCACAGTACACAAAGGAAGGTTTTTAAAAATAGACAAAATAGAATAGAAAGTGTTAGTATTAAGGGGACATATCATGAAAATCTGAACTTTTCTGTTTAAGTGCTATGAACGGGTCCCCGGTGCATCATCCAACCCAAAAAACATGAACCCAGTAACTTTGTTCTGACCCTTTCTCTGCAAGCATGTCAAAAAATCAACCAATCAGATATTGCTCCCCTTCTGACGTAGGAAGGGGATCTTATTATAATATTACCGGCCCTTAATCTGCACGTTTCCACACAAATCGATGAGGTGAATCAATGTAACTCCACAAGAACTACATAAATGTATCCACTAAATATTCAGAAACGTCCAGGTGCATCTAAAAGTTCAACCTCTACCTGAGTCTCCTGGTAATGTAATGCTGCACTTGCTACTGGTTATTTCTGAGATTTTGGATGAGTGAGATTATTCGCATGTTTTGTTATTGCCGGTTTATCCGAAGCTCATGTAAAGGATCGACACTCTTCTGAACGGGGGCGTGGAGCAGCAGCTCATTTGCATTTAAAGGGACAGACACAAAAACGGTGTGTTTTTGCTCGCACCCAAAAAGTGTCAACATGCTATACAATTTGTGATCTGTGGGGTATATTGATCTGAAATTTCACAGACACATTCTGGGGACACCATAGCTTTATATTACATCTTGTGAAAAGGACATAATATGTCACCTTTAATGTGTCAAGTGTTGACAAAAAAAGATCTGTGTTTAGCCATTCCTTGAAAATGGCTGAAGTCTCAGCAGCTCGGGTTGAGTTAGGCAGGTCATTCCACCAGCAGTGAACAGTCCAGGTAAAGGTCAGTGTGAGTGATTGTGTGCTTCTTTGAGAAGGTGCCGTTCACTTGCAGAACACAAGCTTCTGGAGAGCATGCCGAGAGAGCATTAAAATAGCCCAGCCTGGATCGAAGAAGAGTTTGGACGAGGTGTGTGGAGCATGCTCTGATAGGAAGGGCCTGATCTTCCTAATGTTGTGTAAGGCAAAGCTGCAAGACCGGGCAGTTCTAGCAATGTGGTCTGTGAAGTTCAATTGATCATCAATCACAACTCCAAGGCTCCTGGATGTTCTGGATGGAGTTATGGATGACAAACCTAGATGAATGGAGAAGTTGTGATGAAGTGTTGGGTTGGCCGGGACCACAAACAGTTCTGTCTTGGCAAGGTTGAGTTGAAGGTGATGGTCCTTTATCCAGCAAGAAATGTCTGTCAGACAGGCTGAGATGCGAGCAGCTACCGTGGGATCATCCGACAGGAACAAGAGGTACACTTATACAGTGCTGTGTCATCAGCATAGCAGTGATAGGAAGAGCCATGTTTCTGAATGACAGATCCTAGTGATGTCATGTCATAAAAAGCCCTTCTAGGGACAACTGTTGCAAATTGGCTTTAGCAACAAGCACTATGATAAATGCATTGGATGGCTGTTGTCACAAATTTAATCTGTTTATTGTATCTGTCCCTATACAAATAAAACATTAAATAAATAAATGGAGATGGAGAAGAGAAGTGGTCCAAGCACTGAGCCCTGAGGCACCCCACTAGCTATATACTGTGACTTAGATACCTCACTCCTCCAAGATACCCATTGTCATCATGACAGGGGGATTTAGTGGTTAACTGTGTCAAAAGCAGCAGACAGATCCAGAAAGATGAATACTAATGATTTTAGGGCTGGGCGATAAAACGATAACGATAATTATTGCGATATCAAGAGTTTGATAAATGTTCGATAATGTTTATGCGCCAAATGCGGAACGAAACTCATTTGAACCGCGTGCGCCTCACGAACTGTTTATCCGCTCGGCTCAAAGTCCAAACGGCAGCGCAGCGCGAGCTCACTAGAGCAGACGCGTTTACTCTGATCGTCTCGCTCACGAGATCCAGTGAGAAGCGCTTGAGTTCAGCGAAGAACACACATGTCTCAGTGATTTAAACCAGTTTAAAGGCAGATGAAACAGCGCTGACAAACAGGAGAAACACTGTGATACAGTCAGAATATGAATTGATACTGAATCCATTTACCATGGATTTACTTTAAGGTTAGCCTAGTAATATTGTCAGACATTTCTGACAAATGTCAGACACTGACAGACATTTCTTGCCAGCAGCCATATCACCCTGTAGCCCAAGACTGGTTGCCCACTGAAGCTAAACAGGCCTGAGCCTGGTTAGTACCTGGATGGGAGACCTTCTTAGAGAAAACCAGGTTGCTGCTGGAAGAGGTGTTAGTGAGGCCAGCAGGGGGTGCTCACCCTGTGGCCTGTGTGGGTCCTAACGCCCCAGTATAGTGACGGGGACACTATACTGTCCTTCGGATGAGACGTTAAACTGAGGTCTTGACTCTCTGTGGTCATTAAAAATTTCGAAAGAGTAGGGGTGTAACCCCGGCATCCTGGCCAAATTTGCCCAGTGGCCTCTGTCCATCATGGCCTCCTAATAATCCCCATATATATCTATACACTGATTGGCTTCATCACTCTGTCTCCTCTCCACCAGTAAGCTGGTGTGTGGTGGGCGTTCTGGCGCACTATGGCTGCCGTCGCATCATCCAAGTGGATGCTGCACATTGGTGGTGGTTGAGGAGATTCCCCCTTCCATGTGAAGCGCTTTGAGTGCCTAGAAAAGCGCTATATAAATGTAATGAATTATTATATTAACTGCATCATTAAATGTGGGATATACATATTGAATTGTATTATATTATTAATGTAGACAATGTTTTAAATGACTAATGGAATATAATTACAGTATTTAATAATGTATTTAGGCTACTTTTTTTCATACAAATAACATAGAAACTATAAAGTTACATTTTGCCATGATAGTGAGGTGCTATAGGCTATGCCTGGCTTTATCTGTGGTTATCATGATCTAAATGCATGATGCTGGATGACCAATGGTTCATTTGAATAAAACTCAGAATATTACATTTTACCAAATAAAATGTGGCAGTTACATTTTTATGTTCATTAACAACAACAGATGTTACTGTTTTTGTTAATGAACATAAATTTAACATAGTAGTATTAGCTTGAGTTAGGATGCAGATTTACTGTCAACTCACTGTCAAATATGCGTTTCGAGACAAACATGTAATACTAATATTGCAGCCTGCACTGCAAACTGTGCTGAAGATACGTGCCATCAAAGTCAGGCAACACAAACTTAACAATATCCCCCATTAGCACATACAGAAACTAAGAAATATATTTTTCTATTCAGATATTTATTTTGTTAAGGAAAAATGACAAATGATGTTTTACCTCAGGTTTGTGAAATGTTCACCTGTTTGGCAAGTGTTTGTCATGATATGTTCTCACAATAAAGAGTAGTTTAAAACCACAATTAACTCTCTGGTTTCTACAACTTTCACTTAGGAGCAAAAATCTGCCTTTAAACTTGAAAGAAATAAAGATTTGACATTTATCGTGATAATTATCGATGTCGACTGATATAAAAAAATTTATCATAATACATTTTTTTTGGCCATATCGCCCAGCCCTAAATGATTTAGAATCTGCTCTTGCCAGTCTCAGTGCTTCAATAACAGAGAGCAGAGCCGTACCATAAGATGAATTTAACCTCTGAAACTCATGAACCTAAAATTAATTTTGTTTGTAATAAACGGTTAAGAAAAGGTGTTTAAGAAGGAGTTTCAGAAGTAAATACTACATATCTTTCTTATGATGTCTCTGGAGACAGTCAAATGGGTTATTTATAGAGTAGCATGGGAAAAATGTATGACCTCTTTATTGAGGACACAACAGATCAGGAAGATAATCTCCAGCTCCACCAAAAACCACAAACTGAGCCAATGTTTTAAACGCTAATCCTACAGAGAAAGGAGATTTCCTGTGTCTTTATTGACTATATGTGTTTTTATAGATCTGTTACATTAGAATGTTTGTTTCATCTGTGAAACTTCAGTGTTTAGTTTTGTGAGAGATCAGACTGATGATGATCCTGATGAAGAGAATCATGTTTAACTGCAAAGAAGAAGAAATGATTATTAGATTTATTGACTTCAACAGCTGCATTACTGCTAGTATGACACAAAAATGACCCAGAAAACTCAATATAAAACCTCTATCTCCTTCAATTCATCAGCTGTTTAAAGGCAAACACAATATAGTAACTGAATTGAATTTTCCAAAAATATAGGTGTTAACTGTAGAAATATTACAGATTTTAATTTTGTGCGCGACACTAATACAGCTTGTCAAAGCTGTACTTTTATCTCATATCAGAAATGTCACATAATCAAACATAAAATTTGATTTCCTTCTAATCAAATTTATTTAAAAAACAACAACAACCCACTGTTCACTTCTGTAAACTTCAGGAACCAGCCCGACAGGAATCTATTGTTAAGCACCTCCCTCTTTTTAGAGGTGAGCTGTGATCGGTTCTTCACACAGATGAAGAGCAACACCGCTTGAATGAAAATCCACACAAAGCTGTAGAGAAAGAGAAAGTGTAGAAGGCCCGATATCATGGCACACAACACCTGGAGATCATGAGAGACGGTTACGATGATTCTCAGTGAGGCTGTGCTGAGCTGTAGGGCTCCTTCATCATTCTCCCCTGCTGAGGGTGTATGAGGCTCAGGAACTGTCGTGTGAGCAGGAACAGAAGGTGACTCATGCAGAGGTTGATTCGAGCCACATTAGCAGCGAGTTGCTCTGAGATAACATCAGATTACATGTGTGCCAAATCTGTCCTATTTTTCAATGTTCCATATAAATCAGCATTTATAAATGTATATATATACAGTGTAGGGTGTAACAGTACATAGCAGGGATGGAAATTAGCACCAGCCAAATGCGGGTGATTTTGTGTTGTGGCGGGTAAACTCGCTTCACCTACCGGCCACCGTGGCGGGTAAATAAAAATAGCATACTGTTTCACCCGGACGGCGGACACTTTTAGAGGAGGCACACCTTCAAACAAAATGTGGCGTTACATCGCAGGCGTAGGTCTGCAGAGAAAACATCATGGTGCGTTCACACCAGACGAGAATAGAGCGTCTGGCGCGAGTGATTTCATTTCTTAAGTCAATGCAAAGACGCGTTACGCGCGTAAAAAATTCTTGCGGCGCGAATGAGGTGTAGAGCGCGCCATGGTAGATGCGAATACGCCTCATTCGCGCGGCAAGTTCGAGCGTCTGACGCGTTCCGCGCGCATGATTTTATTGAGTGCTTTTGGGCATTCACGCGTTTGACGCGAATTCGCGTCTGCCGCCCGAGTTGAAAAATCTGAACTTTAGCGTCAATTCGCGCCGCGTTAACCAATCAGGAGCCTAGCTGCTGTCACGTGGTGAAGTATCTGGATGCTTCAATAAATTATTTTGTACTAAATGCCTGATGTGGTTCTAATGCACAACAAAGCAAATATTTGATCACATAAAACTTGATTTCAATATATGAGACATATTCATTTTGTATTGAATGCTATTTATTCCATTTCATATCTAGATTATATTAAATATTATTCTAATGTAAAGGCAACCAACATACTATAGCTCATAAATCCGTGTCTGGAGAGTGTTGTGTGAGAGAGAAAAAAATCACAGGACAGGTTAATTACTTTGAGGCTGGCTCAATTTATCATCAAAACAAAAATAAATGACAGATTAGGTGGATGAGGCCGAGGGTGAGAGAAAGAGAAAATGTCAGTATTTTATTGAAACTTGAGATTAAATGAACTGCTTAAGTATTCTTGTAGTATTAATTTTCACATGCAGTTACACATTGTCGGTTAAAAACAAGAAAGTGGCTGGTAAAAACATTGAGTGGCTGGTAGATTTTGAAATCCACCAGCCACAGTGGCCGGTGGACAAAAAAGTTCATTTCCATCCCTGGTACATAGTAGTCACGGTTCGGTTTTGGGGTCACAGTTCGATACAACAGGGAAAAGCAACAAATCCCCAATGCTAGGTTTCTTTTCATCTATTTCGAACAGACAGTAGTGCAAATTACAGTTTGTCCCCCCTAGCAGCATCTAGTCCTCTAGTTGGTACAGTACAGCTTCCCTGTGTATTAAGCACTAAGCAGTAAACACCTTGCATTGCTCATATTTTTTTGTGGGGCTGATAAAAAACAAAAGGTATTTGGTCAGAATCCTTCACTACAAAACTGAAAAGCATCTATTGTGTTATAAAAGTACAAAATAAATAGAATGAAAAATAAAACTTTTCTTTGCGCGTGAAATTTCACCGACCACCGATAGCCGACCCCAGGGGGTTAACATGCGATGACATGCACAAATTTCAATGTGTGTACATTTTTCAGTCCAACAATATTTTACTTCTAGCCAGAAGAGAAATAGTAAAATATTTAGGTAATTGAGAAAGTTATGTTAGTTCACATCAGTGGTGACAAGGCCACATAAGGGCCAGGATGGCATTTGCCCACCCAGATTGATGTCTGGCCTGCCAAAATCAAAGGTGCCAGAATATACTACCAATTTTCTGGAAATTAAACGAAACTGCTAAATAATCTTGTCTGTTGTGTATATGTAATTTGTAACGTGCATTATAAAAATACAACATAATATGTTTTTATTTTGTGCCGGTAAACTCAGCTTTCCAGAGCAGCTATTTCTATGAATGTTGCATTCATGCTGATAATACTAAACTACAAAAACTTAGTCATCTGTGTTGTAACAGAATGAAATATCTGTAACCATTATTTTTGTAAGGTAAGAATGGAATGGTGTAAAAACACTACAAGCCATTAGAGGGCGCTATATAGGCTCACCTGTTTGGAATATAAGGTGAAAGCTGGCACGAAGAAGCAAGTCAGTTTGGGGTAGTGGGGAGCTTATGTTTGTCTTGGTAGCTACCTCAAAAACTTGGACTCATTGAGAAACCGCTTGGTTTTAAGCTCAATGTAGGAACTGATCATTTACTCACTTCTTGGGGTGAATTGGGAAGCCACCAAAAGGTAGTATGGGTTAAAAAGAATGCTGTTTGGAGTGGTTTTGTCTTTTTTTTTTCTCCAGAAAAAATGGACAATGCTAAAGAAGAGAAATATTTCAACGCGCTCAATGTTTTTCTTCATGACGTCAAATTTCAACGCACTCAATGTTTTTCTTCAGGTGGTATGACTTCATTTTTTTCCACGGGACAGAACTTCATCTCATATAAGAACTTTAAGATGATTTTTGTTGTGTGTGAGATCAAAGACAAGATTTTCAAGTCATTCACTTTGAATTAGTATTTAGAAAGTGCCAGCATTGTGGGAATAAAACCAGAAATATAGAAAAAATGTTTGCTTAAGTTCATTGACCAGTTTTTGATTTATGTGATAAACCCTCAATAGTAACTAAATCGAAAAACAAACAGAAAAAAGTTACAGTGTGTAAACAATTTCTACAAAATACAGTGATGACAATGAAATTAAATCGAGCTATAAGGTTCAGTGTGTCCTTATTCCCGCACACCACTATGACGTTGTCCCTTACCATTTTCCTGATCTTACAGGATAAAAACATAAAAGGATAATATGAAACATTCCATAAAAAATGTTAAGATTTTTACAGCTGACTATATTCACAATAATGTTCTTTAGTTAAGAATGAAACACTAATAATGGTCCAACAGAAACTCAAACTGAATGTGATGATGGAAAAATAATATATATTTTTTTAAACTACGCCACCAAATATAATTTTAATATAACATGAAACAATGTTATATTGAAAAGCCAACATTACTTCTTGGTAATGTAACAACAAAGGCTAGCAGGTAAAACCTTTTATAACAGCTAAGAGGATGTGGGTTGAGAACTGCACTTGGGTCAACTTTTCAGCTAACTTGGCTTTTAGGCTGAGAATGGTGGAAACTATGAAAAAAAAAAAAAAGCTAAAAAAAAGTTTAGCTCCTCTTCCTCTTGCTCCTCCTGAAGAACTGCAGAGACATCAGCAATGACATCATAGGTGTGGCGGCCCCTTAACCTTTCACATGCCAACGCAGCAGACTTTCGATCTAATGTCTCTGGCTCAATCCAATGACACGTGATTCCCACGAAACTCCTATGATGACCTGTCCATATATCTGCTGTTGTGCACATGGTTTGAACATCCTGAAGAGTTTCAGTAAGTGCCTCCTTCATTTTTTTGAGATCCCCTTTCAATGCGCTGCATCAATGTTTTTCTGCACATGGGTGTCTTACCCCAACTAATTCCTGCAATCATCTCACGGAATGAGGCATTCTCCACTAAGGAAAAGGGCTACACATCTGCAATTATGAACTCGAGAACCAAGGAGTTTACTTTCCTAAGGGTGATTGTTGAGGTGCTGAGTGTTGCTTGTCTGAGAGGAGGTGGGGTGGGTATGTCACCACCATCATCTGATGCCATTTCTGCTCTTTGCAAGACACTGGAATGCTTAATCTAAAATAAAGAAAGACAGAAAGAGCACAAAGTAATAACACTGAAATTGTTTTAGCACTGTCCTGAACCCATTTTGCTAGCCGAGTGGTATGAGTATGCTATGACAACAGAAGCATGCATGCAACTAAAACCATGTGGAAGCATTTAACCATGTTATGTAGTGACTGTTGGATGCTATTACATCCTAAGACCAGTAGGGGGCTCCATTGTGCTGGTTATAAGGAGTTAACCGAGAGTGGGGAGTAGCAGTAGACCGTAGAGTAAATACCCCATGTAGGTCATGTTGTAACGTTCCCAAAGTGTTGCCTGCAATATAGCTAGCTCGACGGAAATGGAAGTGTCTGCATTATTAATGGATATCTAGAGATATCACAAAACATATAAAAACTTCCACAGTACCATTACTAACAAGTACCTGAACAAGCAGATAGATTTTTGTATTTGTAGTCCCAAACTGCATACTACAAAAATCTAACTGCAGTCTAAGCTACCACAAGCTAATTTTAGCTAACGTTAGCTAGCATGTCAAACGGGGCTAGTCAGTCTTTCAACGGCTCTGAGGCTAGTAAATAAGCACATAGGAGAATGTAAAGTCGCACGTCAACTAAGAAGGTAGCTACCTGATACAACTATTTTAAATAGGGCTGTGCTCAAAATATCAATACTGCAATATATCGTGACACATTCCTTGATGATACGCGATGATTCTGTATTGATACGGCAGCAAATGCTGTGATGCAGTTTTGAAAAAGAAACAACAGAACAGACAATTTTAAGTTTAAAATTTTTTTAGTTTAAAAAAATATTATTATATTAATATTTATATTAATAATTAATTTTAATATTATATGAATAACTCTGGGATTAGAAACTGAAGTGTCTTAAATTGTCCCAACCTGATGGATTTTTCTTCTCTGTTATACAGAATAATTAAGAACAGCTGTTATAGTAAACTGTGTTGGACAAAATCAACGTGGCCAATGTTTCGTACAGTACAGTATAGTTTTATTTAATGCCATGTCAGCATCTGTGGCTATTTTCCTGGCAAAAACTGAATTACAAAAATACAAGAGTTAAATTTATACAACAAAAACAAAGCAAACAGAAAATATACAGCAATTAATACTATACAAGATATTTAACATGAATGTGAAACCTTTTCTGGTAAAATCTTAAGTGAGTTTGCTGCCTTTGCTGTTGTTGTTGCTGTGTTGATACTGCTGGAGTTGATCTGAGATTGTAGACATTAACATATAGGAGATATATTAGCTGATTAAACAATTGTTATGTGACCATGACAAGATGTAAAGATTGCTGACAGTGTTTGGAACTGGCTCACTAGCTCATTGACCTGCTGTAAAGCTGTAGCTTTTGCCAAGGCTGACTGCCACAAGAACATAAGAGAGAGATGCTCACAGAGGCTGCTGCACACCAAGAGCTGCAGGTAGAAAAAAATAAGATACCAGATTAAAAAAAGTCAAATTATCTGAGAAAAAGAAAACATTAATGGGGGATAGGATGATGGTGGCCATGGCAGGGGTAAGAGTGAGACAGAAAAATCTATATAGACAGAGGTGTGTGTGTGCTTGTGTGTCTACAGTACACAATACTGTGATCATGATTGCATTGTGACTCTGAGATGTAGTTGGATTGTTTGTATGTCTAATCAAAAATTTTAATAAAGAAACTAAAATCTGTGTGTTCATTCTGTTGGCACCCACTAAAAATCACAGTGTAGTATTAACCTTACCAATAAGTGGGGGATGAGTTGTTGTAGGCATTTATAACAGCAATTCCCTGTTGGCCATGTCCCTAAAAATGCCAATGACATCATTGTCATTTATTGGAATGTCCTTCTCAATTGCCAACAGAAGAAGGTCGGACAATCTCTCCTCTTTGCAAAGGCTGCAAAGTTTGGTTTTCACCATCTTCAGTTTTGAGAAGGAACGTTCCACAGTTGCTGCTCCTAGCTTGACCAGGGACCGCAGATGGAGGACCCAGGCCCCCTTCTCTGTAGCCTGTTTATAAATGTTCTCAAACTCTTCTTCTGTTCTGCTGTAGGCCAGCCTCTTTAAAACTCCACCAACAATGCTGTATGCTGCAGCCAGGTCCATGTCTTTCTGCTGCAATGCATCAGATGCAACTGCAGTCACCTGAAATATTGGACAGTTCATCTCCAGACACAAGAAGAACTCAAAATTGATGCTTTTAAGAAGGATCATTGCATCACCAGCTGAGGAGTCTGGGGGATCTTGCTGTGTCATTTCCTCAAGGAACTGCATGACAGATGGGAGGACCTTCACCAAAGTTTTAAGTGCACTGTCTCTTCAGGCCCACCGAGTATCTGACAGTTTCTTCAGCTCCAGTGGACGCTGATCGGGGTGCTTCCTCTTCTGCATTTCAATAAATGCAGAGAGCCGTTTTGATGAGTTGGCCATAAAATTGTAAAGATTTTCAACTAGACTGAAAAAGTTGCTATGTACAAAACAGATGTTTGACTACGCACTTTCTACCAATACTAGATTAAGGCAGTGTGTCTGACAGTCAGGGGCGGAGTGGGACCAAAAAATCTACCGGGAAATTTCGTAGACCACCGGCCCTCGTCGCCGGCAGGGCCGGATTAAGGGTTCAAAGGCCCCTGGGCACAATGTCTTGTAGGTCCCCTCTTAGGCAGGCCAAATGTATATTTTGTCCAAGGACATTTTAATATGGCATTTACAGTTTTAATGACTTAAAAGGAACTTTGTTGTACTCTGCTGGATTAAAGTTCATAAATGGTTGTTCTTTCACATAGGATTTTGTAAAACTATGTTGGGTGGACCTTTGTGCCGGGGGTTCGGGGGCATGCTCCCCCGCAAGAAAATTTTGTACATTTTAAGGTTAAATGCATCAATCTGGTGCTCTTTGAGAGGTCAAAATTAAGAGCTTCAACCCATGAACTGCTCATTGAACAAAGAAAAAGCATTGATTTGTACCTGGACATTAAAGCATCTTTTTAGTTATGAGAGTCTCAGTCTACATTACATTATCAATGGTGTTTTAGGATGCCAAACAATTGTTATAATAATGTAATAATGATTTATATAATTATTCCCATGACATAAAATCCATATAGCCTATAAATGTACTGTATAAATGAAAATGAATATTTCCAAAGTATATTTTAGCCTACATTACACTATAGTATAGGAAAATTAAAATACTCTTGTCCTAATTTCTTCACTTGCAAGAAATAAACCCTTGAGCTTTTATTTAGGAGAAAACACCAGATCACCATGCTGATCGCGTGAGCAAAGAGCGCACTTTTCTTTCAATCACGCAGCACAAACAGAATGCCAATATAGCTACTTAAAGTCTTGTGCTGTTTTATAAAGGCACAAAGCCATATCATGGTTTCAATTTTAGTTCGTTGTCAAAATATAACGCTAGAGACCTTTATGGTATAGGCTGTACAGTTTACATCTCATATATGTTGGGAAAAGGGGGAAGAGAGAGTTCGGCAAAAGGCGGATTCGAACTCGGGTCGAACGCATCAAAAGCTGCTTTCAAGTACTACACAGCACCCTACCATCCACGCCACTGTAGCTATTTCATGACTGGCGTCTTTTTGCTAAAAAGACAGGCACTTAGTGCAAATATATGCTCCGTTATCGAAAATGTAAAAAAACGGGGGTTTTTTTCCTTGCTTGGGCCTCAAGTGCGCATGGCTATAACACTTAACATGGTATAACTATTATCAGACCGGCCCTCGCGGGCCTCGAAACACTACCGGCCCACCGGGGAAACTCCCGACTCTCCCGATTGCCACTCCGCCCCTGCTGACAGTGCACATGGAAAGCCTTTGGATTTTGCCTTAAGAGTCTCGGGCTGTAGTCCCTTATAGTGCCCACTCATGTTTGCAGCCCCATCATAACCTTGACTCTGAATGTTTTCTATTTCAGGTCATTGTCTTCCAGTAGACCCATCACAAGATTTTCAAGAGCATCTCCGATTGTTCAATGCACATTGCACACCTGAATGAATCGCTCCTTTATTTTCATGTTGTGTACATATCTCACAACAAAAGAAACTTGTTCAGTGTGGGACACATCTGGCGTTTCATCCAGAATATCGGGAAGATTTTGCTCTCTTGAATTTCTTCTCGGATGACATGTTTTACTGATATGGCCAAAGCTTTGATTAAGTCATTCTGGGTTCTGTTCGAGAGGAGCGAGACAAGAGGTCTTTTTTGGGTTCCCTGCTTATCTTTTTTACGTCATCAAGGTGTAATTTAATTACGCTGTCATACATGCTAAACAACTCCACTAACTCCAATAAACAACAAATTGATTAAATAGCATTTATTTACAATTTGTAACACAGTAAGCACACATAAATAAGAGAACCAGATGATACATACGTATATACACACAAGTAAATGCAGGTTTCAAGTTGAGCAGGAAGTTAGGCTATTAACCATTTTGCAATATAGGCATACACAATATTTACCGTGTAAAATAGTTTTTTACAATGTTCTCTTTGGTAAAAAATGTCTTAAACCCTAGACCATGTTGTCTTGCCAGGACACTCTACCCTCAAGGGAGCTGCAAAGCTTTTCACGCACATCGTAAGCTTCTCTGCATCCCCTATTTCCACCCAAGTTTCTAACAGGTGGTAGAGGTGGTAGGGGTGGGGGTGAGGGGTGGGGGTAGGGGTGGGAGAAATTCGATTCTTACAAGTATGCTGCTAGTACAGGCACATTTCTTTTCCTGTTGGTTCTTTGGAATGTTGGGACATATGCTGGCAAATGTAACCTTACAGTTGACTTGCCAAATCACTTCCATTTATTTTATTAATAACAGGTGGTAGTACTTTCTAAAGCCATGCATGGGACTCAAATCTAGGCCCTAGCCCGGCCCTGGCCTGAGACGCTCAGGCCCTAACCCGACCCGTGTCCGACAGCTTATCAGAATTTTCAGCCCGAGTCCGACTGGAGCCTGTTTTTTTCCCCATTACACAGCATACCCTATGTTGCAGCCATTAAAATAGGTCAGTTTTGTTTTCAATGGCAAAGTAGTTTATTTTCATTTCTTCAGTTAATTTAGACAAATGTTCAGAAAGGTGAGAAAATTTTGTTTAAAGTTTTTTTTTTTTTTTTTTTACAAGACGACCAAGTAGCCGACATTGAGTTAAAGCAACACTAAAGAAAATGTTTTACCTTCATCAAGTCATAACAAGGTGAAAGGCACTTCTGGATTCACTTTGCAGCCCTATATCTGCTATAACCACACTATGCAAGTTTGCCTGACCGGGTCGCGTTTCTGTAGTTCGAATGAGACATAAGAAAACTACAAATTTGACTTTCTTTACAGGATCTTCCCCCGGCGGACGGGTGAAGGCAGCAGCGGGCTGCCGGGGAAGGATGTGTCGGGTGACCTCCATCTGCGCCTGGGCGGCGGAGAGCTGTTAGGTGCACAGTTCCCTTTCAGTCGAGAAAGGGAACTGTCTAGAACATGCGCTCACTCATGAGCGCATGTTCTAGACTACCCTCGTGCATGTCCATGAGTGTCTTGGCCTGATAGACCTGCAACAGCGCCATGGCATGCAAAGAGAAGGGCGCTTGCCCATAAGCTCTGACCGTCAAACCTGACGCGAGCTGACAGGCCTGCGAGGGGAGACAAGGATCCCCCAGATGCAGCGGCTGTTGGACACAGGTGCACCTGTTGTCGCAACAGACTGCTCCACTGGAGAGATAGCCTCATAAACCTTCACCAGCCTGACAGCCTCGGCGGCCCAAATCAGCATAGAAGACAGTTCTGGATCCGGCTCAAGCAACGTTACACTCCCAGACAGAGATAACGCAGTCGAGTCATCTCCAGATTCCAGCTCACCCTTGGATGCTGCAATCGGCGTCCTGTCCTCTGTGGGAGCCCCGGGTGAAACGGCCGGTCCATCCATAACAGATGGACCAGCACGCTCTACAGAGGACTTCCACTGGCTGCGGTGGAAGGGAGGAGCCCACAGGGAATGGTTACCGGGCAAGACATCCAACACTATCCTCCTGTCACCAACCCCACGCGGCACCCGAAGGCGGGGCGTGGTAATGGGGACTCGCGCTTCGCGGACGAAGGCGAGTCTCGACCTCAACACCGCAACAGTCATATTCCCGCAATGAGAACATAAACTGTCCACAAAAGCTGCTTCAGCATAAGCCCAAACACGTGATGCAACAATTGTGACCGTTACAGAGAGACAGGGAACGAATGCATCCAGAAACGCACGGGCGGAATTACATATTTTTTTGCCGAAAAAGACGCAAACGCACCCTTGTTGCTCTTTTAGGAAAAGGGACCGTCACCAGTGCCGGAGCACACAGGGAATGACCGCGGCAACACTAAATCAGCGAACTGAAACAGTGAAGCACTCACTTCTGAGAAGCTTGCGATCACCGCTGCACTCACACTGTAGAAACAACAACACTGGGAGGTCTTCCCGCAAGAACACAGACACACTTGCTTGTTTTGTAAACAATAGTACTCTTCAGAGACATCCGATCGGCTCCGAAGCGAAAGGCAACTGGTGCGTGAGTCCACTTCCGTGTTTATACCCAGGCTGCGGGGCGAAGCGTGAAATCACGCACGCCAATGTCGAATTGGCTTAATTAAATAGTAGTATAAAGAAGACAGGCTCCCTAGCGTAATCCCCATTCAGTCGACGTCGAACTACGTCTGACGTTCTCGACTGAAAGGGAACTGTGATGCCATCATCTGCTGCTCAAATGCTCTACAGGTCATGTGGACAGACTCAGCAACGGTGCTTATCCCTAGACGGTACTGGAAGGCCAGGCTGGTGAAGCTCTCTTCAGTTCCCAGAAATCTGTGGAAAACATAAATAAATATAACATTGTTTTTTTTCTGTTTAACATATACATGGAAAATTCACATGTATATACATATGTTTAATTTATTTAACAGTGAGTGAATGCAAGCGAAGATGGAAGTTGTTGAGAGATGCTTTTGTCAGAAACAAAAAATTGCCCAGTGGTTCTTAGGGTTGGGTATCGTTTGGGTTTTATCCGATTCCAGTACCTACTCGGTATTTTTTAAACGGTTCCGGTCCTTAAACGGTTCTTAAATCGGTACTTAAGAAAATGAAACCGCACACACTTTATCAAAAAATAATACCCTTTAATTTACAGGGCCAAACTGGACACAATATTAACTTCAATCTTTAAACAATATAAATACAAGTAACATATGGTAATAATAAAACCAATATAAAATAAAAATTCATATTTACATAATATCAAATGAAACAATATTGTATCAAACAATGTAATAATACTGGAGATTAATAGAGATTACTAGCAGGCAGAGCTGCCAACTCTCACGCATTGACCGTGAGACTCACGCAAATGACCCTTTTCACACAGAAAAATCGCGGACAAAGAGGACACTGACAGACAAGACAGAGAAGGTTACTTTTGATATGGAACAAATCCACAGCTGTCAGATTCTGTCAATATTTTTACGAGATTCACACAATAAATAACGTTTTGGCTCTTTGAAATGTGACAGATCGCTGTAGCGCGTCAGTTCAAACGGCACGTGATACAGCAGCCTACAAATACAAATCCACTGCTTCTTAGCTACGCAGCGTTGAGTGAACCTATGAAAGAGAACATCTCTGGTTGGTGTAACATATCTCTCAATAGGGAACGGGACGCAGCCAAGCTCCTCGCGCTGCCGACCAGCTTCCTTTTTCGGCAGAGAAATCTGAGGAGCAGATGTCGCGCGCGCGACAGCATAGTATGACGACGTAAGTGCGTCGATGCGGCGCCATCAGCCAATGAATTGGCTTGATTCTATATGGGATTCAGACTATCGGCACACCCAGAGGGCGTTCTGACACGTAATTTTACACGTGAAATGCAGCCAAACCTTGCGAGAAAGAGCGCGCATGCGAGACAGAAGAAACTGTGCTCCAAACTGTGTAGCACACGCACGGCGGAGAGAGAGAGAGCGAGAGACCTTGTGTGTGTGTGTGTGCGCGTGTGTGCCTAATGAAGTTAGGCACCGAAATCAGGCACCGAAATTTTCTTTCTTATTCGGTCTGGTTACTACCGTTTACGTCGGAACCGGTTCCCTATTGGCACCGAGTTTCGGTACCCAACCCTAGTGGTTCTGCAGGTGGTACAGTCAGGGAATGGAAGTGTCATTTCTGTTGCCGTACATGCAGCCTAGAAAGTAAGTATGACATTGTTGTTGACCTCATGTTTTACCTTGCTATTTAGTTTCTTTTTTTCTTTTATAGACAATTAGTACAAAATATTGTTTCACTGAGCTTTATAGACAATTAGTACAACATATTGTTTCACTGAGCATGAGTATATTATTACTTGTGTGTAATGTACAACAATACTTATGTGTTGGTGCCATATATTTTGATCTCATATATTAATTTATTTAATTGTAGTTCCAGACACACTTTGCAGAGTGAGCTGGAACCTCTAGACATGACTGGCTGAGGAGGAAGTTGAGCTGGAACCTTTGGACATGACCGGCTGAGGAGGAAGTTGAGCTGGAACCTCTGGCCATGACTGGCTGAGGAGGAAGTGGAGCCAAAGTTGTCTGAACTCACTACACCTTTCAGTCCCCTTCCTGCCATACAGAGGCCTGCAACACCCTTACTGGCAGACGAAAGATCGGCTACCCTTACACCACTGCCTAGCACCTCCACACTACAAATAACAGCTCACAGAGCTGACACCCCTACCCCCACCATACATCCCAGGGTTAAAGCACTGATGACTGACAGTCAACAACACAGACTAAAGCGGAGAAGAACAGTTTCCTCAACTACAACCGAGCAACAGTTATTGGACATAATAACACAACTCACTACTCCTGTACCGCCAAATGTCCCCAGACAGGAGGACGAAATTTATTATTTTGCCCTCAGTTTAGTTTCAAAACTGAATCGGCTGCTTCCCAGAAACCGTTCCAGGGCGCAAATACAGATGAGGTTATGACCAACCTGGCTGACCTGGAGTTAGAAGATGAAGGTCAGAGACAACAAGCGACAGCAGCACCTACAGTGTTCCTTAGCAGAGGTAGCCAGCACCCACAATCATCTGGATTTCAGCCTATTCACCCCACACCCACCTACCATGAGGAACAAACCCATCACCCCCACCACGTCACACCTCCCCCAATTTCCACCATGCCTGAACAACATTCCACCATTTACCATCAACTGTATTACAGTTTAACATTACAAAAGTTTTTTTTTGTATTTATTTAATCCAACCATATGTTGTAAATAGTTTAACAGTTTCAGTGTAATAGTTTTTTGAAGGGTTATTTTTTGTACTATTGTTCATGTAACCATATTGTTAAGCATGTATGTTCATAATAATTTTCTGCATGACTTTGTTATACTGGTTCAATAATTTTAATAAACCTTTTTTAGTTGATGTCCCCAAGTCAAAGTTATTTATTTGCAGTATGAAACTAGTGCAATAAATGTTTTAACTTACAACTCCTTGGAGGGAGCTGATGAGCATGGAAGCATTTCACATCAGCTTCATCTTAGGTGCAACGTACGACGTCCTGCCTTCCCCCTCAAACCTCAACCAGTGGTACGGAGAAGACCCAACGTGCCCCCTCTGTCCATCCCCCGCAAACCTCAAACACATTCTGGTTGGATGCAAGACAAGTTTGTCACAAGGCCGCTATACCTGGCGGCACAACCATGTCCTGAAGTGCCTAGCAGCCACCTTGGAGTGCAGACGACTAAAGAACAATGCCCTGCCTCCTCCATCATTCCATCCTTCATATGTAAGGGAGTTAATTCGAGAAGGGGTAAAGACAGCCAAAGGCTATACAACAACAGTTAGCGGCCAGCTCGGAAAGGCTCGAGACTGGAAATTGGTGGCAGATTTGAACCAAAGGCTTTACTTCCCATCTGAGATTGCCACAACGAACCTAAGACCAGACCTCGTGCTCTGGTCCCCATCACTCCACATCATGTACATAATAGAGCTTACCGTTCCCTGGGAGGATGCTGTAGAGGAGGCATTTGAGCGCAAGAGACTTAAGTACACCGAATTGGCAGCTGATGCTGAGCAACGCGGATGGAAATCCAAGGTTTTCCCAGTGGAAGTCGGCTGCAGAGGCTTTGTGGGCAAGTCAACCATCAGGCTACTTAAGGAACTCGGAGTGCGAGGCCAAACCCTACGCCAAACCATCAAAGCCCTCTCAGGTGCAGCAGAAGAAGCAAGCCGATGGATATGGGTAAAAAGGGGAGACTCCAACTGGGCCCCTAATACCACCTGCGGCATGTGAGGGTTGAAAGCAGAGGGGGGCACACCTGGGACGCCAGGTGCTGCCGATGAGCCCTCTGGAGGTGTCGTGGGCCTATCATTGAAACACCAAAGAAGGGGGGTGCCCACCTGATGACCCCAATGAAGCTTAAACCCCCATTCTTATCCCACTAAACCATTACCACAGTGAGGAAACGCATTTTCCAGCTGCACAGCTAGCACAGTGAGTGTCTGGCTCACTCATTTTCTGTGCTGCGGCACCTGCACATCCAATGGCACGGGCGCCTCCAACGTGTGCACCAATGAGCTAGCATTACATCAGACACGTCAGAGCCCGCCAAGGGGGCGTGGCCAGACGCCCTCGAAATAGCCATAGTAGCAAGCTAGCAGCAGTTTACCCATGAGTTTACCACAGCACAGCTCGCTCGGAGCGTTCAATGTCGGTTCTATATACTGTAAAACTTCAATTAATGTTGATAATATTTGTTTCAATCACCGAATGAAGCCTGCTATATTTAGGACAAGAGTCGCGACCTTAAATTGCTTGCACAAAACTCTTGATCAGCACTCAACATTTGTTTATTGTTGTTCATTTAAACCGTTATGCGCAGAGAGCGTGAGGGCGAGAGAGAGAGAGAGAAAGAGTGCCTGCGAGTGCGAGCGAGAGTAAGGTCTGCGGTCTTGGCCATTAGTTGATTTACTTGGTTTTGTGTAAGTTAATACGTTGTCAAATATGTTTAAACTTAAATAAACTACCTATACAAGTAGTTGTGTCTCTTTGTATTAATTTGTCCTGTTATTGACGCAATGCGCGTCATTGACAAAATGCGCAACCAGATGTTCGAATATATGTGTTTTTTTTAGAGGGAATATTCGAACGTCATTTTTGAGCAATTTTGACAGCCCTAGAAAGAATGTGATCCATTTGCTCTGCACTCATCCTGAAGTAGTTTAGGTGCCGGTCAAGGTCAAGACGCAGTTCGACAACAAGATGGTAATTTGCACCATGTTCTCTCCTGCGTCGGTTAATGGAGTGAACCCAAAGTCTGTGATGGCCTTCCTTCTATCAACAACTCGCACTACACTGTAAACAAAGACAACAAAAACAAAGATGAACCAAAATTTACCTAAACGAAATTAATAATAAAATAAGCTTCTTGACAAGTCTTTTCTCTTAAATATATTTGAAAAGGAAATAAGGCAATGCGAACTTACCCGATATAGAGTATACTCTGTCTGTACACAAGCCACGGTTTAAACATTGCCAGTGTGAAAGCAAAACGGGCGTCTGCTGTTCCCGCTCATCATACGCACTGCTTCTGCGCTGCCTCTGCTCTGCTAACGCGTGCAGTGTGAAACCGGCGTCGACATCTCCTGTTGGCCGCCGTAACTTTTGATGATTGCAATTCGTAACCTCACCACTAGATGCCGCTAAAAATCACACACTGCACCTTAAGTGTAACACTGATACCCCTTTTCCACCAGCAAAAACCGGGTGCTAGTTCAGAGCTATTGCCAGTTCGGAGTTGTTTCGACTGACGAGCTTTCTAAGAACCTGTTTGCCTTTCCACAGGCTAGAGAGCCACCACAGAGCCAGATCTTACGTCACTGCGTCCGAATCCACATACTTCCCTACTATATAGTAGGGGAAAAGCAGTCGGCGAACGAATAAGTATGTCCAAATTCTTAGTATCCATAAAAGAGTAGGCGAGAATTACCTGGGTGACGTAGTAATTCCTGTGAGATTCGGACGTGCGTATACTTATAGTTCGTCCGAATATACCTACTTTCCTACTTTATAGTAGGAGAAAACAGTACGTGAAAGGAGTAGTCCGAAACCTCAGTACTCATAAAAGAGTAGGCGAGAAGTTCCCGGATGGCTAACTGCTTCAGCCCAGATTCTGAAGCACCCATCATCGATGGATACTTTTCATCATGAATATAACAAGATTGTGCTTGATATTAAAGCGCTGTAATATTGGTTCTTTTGGTTTTGCACCACTTTTGGTCTTTTTTTTTTTTACTCACTTTGAATTCAAAATCTACAGATACCAATTAAGTAATTTAATTCTTACTAGTAAGAATGCAATTGCAGAGCTCTCCAGTTCAATTATTATTAAGGCCATGTGTCCAAAGCGCTCAGCGTGAAATAGACGTTCAGCACCTCATCAAGCTGCTGCCGTTTTAAAATTGTGGCGCTCCCATTAAAAACTTTTTTTTTTTAAAAACCTGCTTTGGCGGACACATTGTTACGGTATGGAGACACAGGAGAGGAAGACTTGATAGTGAACAGTGATTTATTGAAATACAAAGGTGCAGGGATGAGGTGAGCAGGGTAGTGGAGTCCAAAGGGTGATCTTGGTGGAGACACAGAGGGAAGGAAGACGCTGGAGACAGGGGAATAGTCCACGTACAACAAACGAGGTTGGACAATGAATTGTGGTGAGGAGTGTGGCTTTGAAGTGGGAGTGATGATGACGTGCAGGTTTGTGTGATTGGAAATGACATGCAGCTGGGAACCAAGGAGAGTGAGGTGGGTTATATTCTTATTATAGGATTTAAAGTATTAAAATTCACTGTGGTAATGTTTCCAATGAGACAAACAACCTACTGATACTTGGATCGCGAATGTTGTTATTAAAGCTCCCATTACACCCCTTGGCAGAAGACTACTCTGTCTTCCCATTATAAATGGTTGCTAGCGAGTAGCTTTCGCCATCCAGTTACACTACTTGACCACACGAGGGGGCAAGCTAAGATTTCTAAATAAAGAAATGTTATATTTAAATCTCTTTTACAGTTCCAGCCAAAAGTTCTGATACACTGCATGTTTCAAATAATCTGACCCTTGGATCTAAAGATGTGTACCTCAGTGCTTGAAATTTAGACTTATAATAAATATAAAAGTAATTTAAGAAAAAATTAAGTAGTTAATTTAGAAAAGAGTGAAGAAAAAGCACTCATAACGGACCCATTAATATAAAGAATCTAGTTTTGTGATTTTAATACACTGCATAATAGCCATACTTATATTCTAGTATTCTAAAAATACTTCTATTTTTTTTCTATTTCCTATTATTCTGAAATGTGGTCTAAATGTATCAGTCAACAGGATGACTGTTTTTTGTTTCCCCTTGGAGTCTACATTAAAATTTCTTTAACATTTTCATGTTAAAGTGAAAAAATAAAAATTATATTCACAATATTGAATAATAGTCTAAAATATAGACTGACATTTGTTAGGTATTCATACACCCTTGTTAGTAAAAAATCTAATGACCCATGAGTCATAATAAGTATTAATTTACACTGCAGCAGCATAGAAACTATGAAAAGAGGAGTAATCTTTAAAGTCCTCCACTAGAGGCAATTCAGCAACATGATTCTGAGTAATTCAATACACAAAAAAGAAGCTATTCCATTAAATTAAACTATACGTTACCTTTAGGTTGGTTATCAAGAAAGTGAATTTATGAAGGCCTCAGACCTAATTTGTCATAACGTGTTGCGATTAATAATTTATTTGAAATAAATTATTTAATATACAAATATAAAAAGCTCAGGGCTGCAGTTAACTAAATTATGCTAGGGAATTAGTTGGTGCTGATCTAAGCTTGCAGCTGTTTGTTCGAACTCCTTATGGTCCATGTTAGCAGTTGGCATGGTCAGAAATAAATGTAGCTTTGACAGCAGAAACCAGATAGAGGAATGTGGGTGTCCGGTTCAGACGCTTTTCACGTGTCAGCACAGGAGTCGTCTGATTGGGGTCACTGTACCTAAGTGTCATAATTCAGGACCTTGTATGAACACGACCAATAAAATAAATCTTGATGACTGTCTTGATAAAAAGCGATTAAACATTTTTCTTTCAAACATTATAAACAAAATAAAACTGATTTAAACAAGTTAGAAATGATAACAAAGCAAAATAATGTATATGTATAAACTCTAAATGAGGGCGGTTCAGTGAGTTTTGACATTTCACGTGTTAAAACATTTAAAGTCCCTGTAAAGGCAATTTCAAAAAAAAAATCTAAACACATTATAAATGTTAGAAATGTATTGCTAAAACATATTACAAAGAGTGTGAACTGTGAAGTACTGAATTGTGGAGTTAGACCGTTAAACAGTTCTCTTACGAGAGTATCTCTCGTACTGCGTAATAGCTTACGCTAGGGGAAAAACTCTTTTCCGCGAGATATTGAAGCCAAAAATTATCCTTAATTTTTTATTAATGTAAAACGCTTTGCAGCAGCAAGCAGACATAGGCGAAACAGCCCGCGCGCCAATTGGTTGCTCTGCAGCAAATGCAGCAGCCTATCGAGAGAGACTCTGCGTGACGTAATGACCAATGGGGGCAATTCGCGCCCATATCGTCACGTCCCGCCAGAAGGGGCGTGGTCTCACCCTATAAATATGCTCGTTAGGCTGATACAAGCTGATTTTTACCTCTTCAGCGAAGCACACGCATCACTGGATCCGGAGTGAGAAGCCGCGCCGTCGAAGCAAGCCTTTCAGCGGGACGAGCTCTGGAGTCGCTGGCCTCGCCGCCTTCAACTGCCGTACCTGCTGCGCTTTCCGGCGTTCTATATCCTTTCATACTCTGTGTGTATTTACTCTGTTGAGAGTGTTTGCTCGCTTACTTGACGCGACTCACACTTCTCTCACAAAAAGAGCTGCGTCTTTTTAAAGATGCCTTCCTGTGGCTCGTGCCGCGCCCCGCTCAGCGATGGAGACCGGCACGTCATCTGTGTTTCCTGCCTGGGTGAGGATCACGCGGCTCTCGCGCTCGCTGACGGCGGATGCCCTCATTGCGAGTTTTTGCCCATGGTGACTCTGAGGACTCGCCTGCCATCATTCTCCGAGCCTTCACCAGCCCGCCGTGGTGCCGCGCCGCAAGAAGCGCCGCGCCCAGCGCGCTCCCGAGCTTTCTCCTCCACACACAAAACTGTGATGACACTCTCTTATCTGCTTGCGAGAGTGTAGTTCTCCCTGTGGCCCAGTGGCAGAACCTGAAGCTTTCACGCGAGAGACCCGTGTTCGATCCCGGCTCTCGCAGCAGATACAAATTTAGTCTCGCCGCGGCCAGACTTCCACCGAAACTTTTCGCTCGTTCAGTTCCAGAAAATGCGACTGTTCCAGTGTATTTTGCAGTAAACAAGCTGGTACCACGGCCCGCTTGCCTGCACATAAAGGCCGTTTCCATGGCGACCCAGAAAAATCATGTAATCTTTGTATTTCTGGTTTTCCGGCCACAGCCGATGGTGTTATAAGTGTAAGAAAATGCTCACAGCCCAGTGTTCATTTCTACACACAAACACAGCCCGCCACGGTACAGGGCTCGCACAAATGAAATCGATGCATGTCAATTGTGCATTAAATGTAGTGAATGTGCCCACAACCCAGTGCCCACAAACACTACCACGGTTTCTGTAAAACGAAACCAACACAAGTCTTCCTAGCCTCCTAGGAAATCGGTGTTTCAGTCTCGCCGTGGCCAGACTTCCACTGAAATTTTCGCTCGTTCAGTTCCAGAAAATGTGACTGTTCCAGTGTATTTTGCAGTAAGCAAGCCAGTACCATGCCCGCTTGCCTGCACACAAATGCTGTTCCCACGGCGACCCAGATAAATCACATAAATGGTGTATTTTCTGGTATTCCGGCCACAGCCGATGGTGTTATGAGTGTATTGAAAATGCCTACAACCCAGGGCTCATTTCTACACACAAACACAGCCCGCAAAAATGCAGGGCTCGCACAAACAATCCGGCCACGGCCGATGGTGTTATGAGTGTTGTAAGAATGCCCACCCAGTGCCCATTCCCACACCCAGACACAGCCCGCCACGGTGCAGGGCTAGCACAAATAAAATCGACTCAGGTCGATTGTGCAAACAATGTAGTAAACGCGCCCATGTCACCATGCCCGCTCACACTACATGCTGCGTGTCCCTTGGTTTCTGTAAAAACGAAACCAACACACATTCAGTCGGCCATGACCGACAATGTTTTCAGTGTAATAAATGTGCCCGCAGCCCCGCGCCCACATTTTCTCACAGACACGCCGATTCCTACGGGATCTCCCCCGCTCGCTTTTTCTGCACAATCTGCCATAAAAAAGCTGAGCGCGGCCAGGCCGCCCGCTGTGACCAGCGCGCCCCCCGCCTCGAACGCTGTAAACACGGTGTTGTGTTCCCAGTATGCCCGGGCTCTCGAGCTGCCGTTTTGTCGCGGCCGGAGCCCGGATTTCATTCTGCCTCTAGCTATTCACGCAGATGCGTGGTCAAAGCTTCCCGGGGTATCAGAATGGGTGCTGAACACTATAAAGAGAGGCTATTCGCTACAATTCGCTCGACGCCCGCGCCGTTATACGGCGCGTGTCGAAACTACGGTGAAAAATGAAGTGTCTCATCTACTTCGTGCCGAGATAGCGAAACTACTGAGCAAAGGGGCTATAGAACCTTTATCTCAGGCTCAGAGCGAAGGGGGCCTATACAGCAGATATTTTCTGGTACTGAAAAAGGATGGGGGTCTCAGACCCATTTTAGATCTACGACAGCTGAACAGAGTGCTTGTGAAACGCCAGTTCAGAATGCTTACGACCAGGAAAATCCTCGCGCAAGTGCGCCACGGGGACTGGTTTATGTCGATAGATCTGAAAGACGCCTATTTCCAAATACAAATAGCGTCCCATCACAGGCGATTCTTGAGATTCGCCTTCGAGGGCCAGGCATATCAATACACAGTCCTGCCGTTCGGCCTGTCCCTAGCACCTCGTACATTTACGAAGTGCATGGACGCGGCGCTCGCACCCCTGAGACTTCAGGGCATGCGAGTCCTGAACTACTTGGACGATTGGCTGATTCTGGCTCGATCACGATCGGAGCTCATAGAACACAGGGCCGCATTACTCGAGCACCTCGAGGAGCTGGGCCTCACAGTCAATTGGGCGAAGAGCTCACTGTCTCCCAGTCAGAATTTCCTTTCTGGGAACCGTGTTGGACTCGCTGTCCATGACAGCACGCCTGTCACCAGAGCGCGGGCTAAATATTTAGCGCGGCGCGAAATCCTTCCGCCACGGCGCGATAGTTCCGCTCAAAAGGTTTCAGAAAATGCTGGGGCTGATGGCCTCAGCAGCCTCTGTACTCCAGTCGGGCTTGCTCCGCATGCGCCCACTGCAGATGTGGCTGAAAGCGCGGGTTCCACCCAGGGCATGGACAGCGGGTCTGTTTCGCCTCAGGGTCGACCTTCAGTGTGTTTCAGCTCTGGAACCTTGGAAAATAACCGACTGGTATCAGTCAGGTGTGAGTCTGGGGACCGCTTCGAGTGTGAAGGTGGTGTCTACGGACGCCTCCACCTCGGGGTGGGGAGCGCTGCTCGAGGGCAGACCGCTAGCTGGCCTGTGGTCAGAACGGGAAAAGCTCCTTCACATAAACTGCTTGGAGATGATAGCAGTCGACAAAGCGCTACGGCGTTTTTGTCCCCAGGTAACAGGCCACCACGTCTTGGTCCGGTCGGACAACATGTCAGTGGTGGCATACATAAATCGCCAGGGCGGCGTCAGGTCACGAAACCTTCACAGGCTGACGGAACGCCTCCTGGTCTGGGCTCAGCACAACCTGCTCTCACTGAGAGCAGCGCACGTGCCTGGTCACCTGAATGTGGGACCAGACAGACTGTCCAGGAACAATGTTCCAGCAGGGGAATGGTCGCTGCACCCGCAGACGGTCCAGCTGCTGTGGAAAACGTTCGGCAGAGCACAGGTGGACCTATTCGCGTCCCACGAAAACACTCATTGCCCGGAGTTTTTCTCGAAAAGCAAGGACACGCTGGCTCATGTTTGGCCCCGCTGCCCCCTATATGCTTTTCCTCCTGTCTCGCTCCTGCCTCAGGTGTTGGAACGAATCAGGGAGAACGGATGCCCAGTGCTGCCCGTAGCTCCGCTCTGGACAAACCAGACGTGGTTCCCTGCCCTGATGCAGCTGACCAGCACTGCCCCATGGCCTGTACCATTGAGGAGAGACCTCCTCTCTCAGGCGGAGGGCTCGATATGGCACCCTCGCCCGGAGTTGTGGTCCCTGCACGCATGGGCCATCAACGGGTACCCGCTAGCCTCGCAGAAGGAGTGTTAAACACGATCGCGCAGGCTAGAGCTCCGTCTACCAGGCGGCTCTACTCCTCGAAATGGTCTGTTTTCTCTGCATGGTGTCAAGCCCAGAGCTTTTCACCTGTGGAATGCGGGGTTTCGGAAGTACTTTCCTTCCTTCAAGAGCTACTGGATAAGGGCAGGACCCCATCCACGCTCAAAGTATATGTGGCGGCCATAGCAACGTTTGCAAAACCGGTGTCTGGCCAGTCGCTGGGGAAAAACGACTTAGTCGTGCGTTTCCTTAGGGGAGCTCGGAGGCTGAACCCTCCCAGGCCCCCTTCAGTCCCGACGTGGGACCTTTCCACGGTCCTGGAGGCCATGAAAGGCGCCCCGTTCGAGCCAATCCAGCTGGTGGACATGAAACACCTGTCGTTCAAAACAGTGTTTCTCATGGCTCTCGCTTCAGTGAAGCGCATAGGGGACTTACAGGCGCTTTCAGTAAGCGCGTCGTGTATGGAGTTTGGGCCTAATGACTCGAAGGTCATTCTCAAACCAAAGCACGGGTATGTCCCGAAATCCCTCAATACACCGTTCAGGGCCCAGGTAATTTCCCTGTCCGCCCTTCCGGTTCTCAGTGAGGAGGAGGATGCGAGTCTCCTTTGCCCCGTCAGGGCATTGAGAGCTTATGTGTCACGCTCGTCTGTTTTCAGACAGACGGAGCAGCTTTTTGTTTTGTTTGGCGGGCGTTCCAAGGGACTCGCCGCCTCAAAACAGAGCCTATCCAGATGGATAGTGGATGCCATTGCGCTCGCTTACTCTGCGAAGGGCCTACAGTGCCCCTTGGGTGTCAGGGCGCACTCCACGAGAGGCGTGGCCTCTTCGTGGGCATGGTCGAGCGGGGTTTCCCTGCAAGATATCTGTACGGCCGCGGGCTGGGCCTCGCCGTCTACATTTATAAAATACTATAACCTGGAGGTACCCGCCTTACAAGCTAAGCTTTTGGCGGTCTAAAATTCAGTGCTATCTGCCCCGCTGTGCGGCCCAGATGCTGAGTTTACTGCAGCCCCATGAGTGTTGACACACGTATGGCCACCCAGATCAGGCTGAAAGCTTTCACCCTGGCTGCGCGTTTTATTGTCATATGATAGCCCCGCTGGGTGCTTTTTTATAGGGAATGACGCTTCCAGCCTCTCTTCCTCCACTCTATGTGAGTTTATGGTGATTATGCACTACATGAGCCCTGGGCTTCGGCCCCCGGGACTTTGGTGTTGGATCCCTGTACGCACGGCGTGTTGCATTGTGTTCCCCTAGCGTAAGCTATTACGCAGTACGAGAGATACTCTCGTAAGAGAACGTACTCGGTTACTAACGTAACCTCGGTTCTCTCTAGAGAGGGAACGAGTACTGCGTATCTTGCCGTGCTTGGAATACGCTCTGGTTCGCTTCAGCGATAAAAACCAGCTTGTATCAGCCTAACGAGCATATTTATAGGGTGAGACCACGCCCCTTCTGGCGGGACGTGACGATATGGGCGCGAATTGCCCCCATTGGTCATTACGTCACGCAGAGTCTCTCTCGATAGGCTGCTGCATTTGCTGCAGAGCAACCAATTGGCGCGCGAGCTGTTTCGCCTATGTCTGCTTGCTGCTCCAAAGCGTTTTACATTAATAAAAAATTAAGGATAATTTTTGGCTTCAATATCTCGCGGAAAAGAGTTTTTCCCCTAGCGTAAGCTATTACGCAGTACTCGTTCCCTCTCTAGAGAGAACCGAGGTTACGTTAGTAACCGAGTACGTTTTTCACCATTGCTATTTTCCGGATTTTCTGGGCGGGGCTAAAACAGGGCTCGATGACGCACTGGAGCCCTTGAGCTCCTGGACACGCACCTACTTGATGACGCACTGGAGCCCCTGAGGCTGGCCGCTCCTAACAATATTGTAGAGCACATTCACATCAGTTTGCCGCTCAATCGCGAGTTACTGTCAGTACTATTATTAGTAACACAGCCTACAGATTGCTAGCTACTAGCTATGCCTTCGTCACGGAAATGCGTACTACCTGGATGCGATCACCGGATCACGTACAAAACAGATCGGTTTCCTTGTTTAAATTTCCGAAAAACGATTACATCAAGAAGAAGTGGATTAATTTTGTGAAGAGCCAACCTTGATGGAGAGCTGAGGATCACCGCCAAAACCCGCCTCTGTTAGTAATCATTTTACACGGGATCGTTTTATAAACTTTCGTCGGAGATAACTGTCTGGGATTCACTGATAATCCGCTGTTACTGGTGAATAGGGCCGAACCGACTCCCGCCTCAGCCTTCATCCTCCCGTCGCGCGGACAACTGGTGCCATCATCGGCAGTGCGTGCCCACCGTGCGAGCATCCATTCCGGCTGTAGAGTTGAGTGTGGCGAGTCGACGACGGCAGCTTTCCCGCGAGTGGGCGTGGTTTCAGCGCAGCCAGTGGACACGCCCCCAGCGTTTGAGAGCAGAGATTACTGCTCATTTTTTCAAGATTTTGATAGCTTATTTTATGTACTTGCTGGCTTTTTTTATCATTCAAATTTGGCTGGGTGGCTAATAACACATTTTTCTGTGGTGTGACAAACTCAAAACACATACTCAATTTTGACTTTACAGGGACTTTAATGCACTTTTCTTTAATTTGTAAAAAAAATAAAAATAAATGTGGATCTCAAAACACAATATATGCTGTGTGTGAATCATGTTCTGCTTTATCTGTTTATTTCTGAGCTAAACACTATATCCCCTGAAGGTATTTAGGGTTGTGAGTGATGAGAAGCTTGACAGTTGTTGGCTGTTAGTGGCTGTAGAGAAGCCTCGATGAGCTGCTGAACTCAGACTATTTACACAATGAGAGCCATTCCAAAACAGTTAAAAACACAGCAGCTGCAATATGACCTTCCAGATTCAGAATGGAGCCAGATATGTGTTAAAGCCCAGAATCTGTCAATTAACACTAGATTTAAGCTGATCTAATATAACTGGGTAATGCGTACATATGTCACCCCTGAAAAGTTTAATAGGTTTAACCCGGAAATCCCAGATATCGATTTTAAATGCCAAAAACATAAGGATACATTCTTCCATTGTATCTGGAAATGTGAGGTGATCAAGACATTCTGGCAAAAAGTGACAGCACTAATTTCTTCAACTATTTCAAAACCAATTCCAATGACCCCTGAAATATGTGCTTTGGGTTTAATTCCTGTAAGTCTATCGTTATCAGGTTATCACACTAAAATGATTGACACGTCTAGTTCTTGCAAGACGTTTAGTAGCATTTTACTGGAAGAACATAGAAGGTCCATACATTGATCATTGGTTAAAAGATCTGTCTCATTGTATTGCATTGGAAAGAATAACCTACAGTATAAACGGCAAACTAAAAGATTACCATAAAATATGTGATCTTTTTATACATTTTCTGGAAAATAACCAAATATCGATACAGGCAATAATAGATACCTCTCACCAGTGTTGTAGTCGAGTCACCAACTGTCGAGTCCGAGTCGAGTCTCGAGTCCCAGTGTTCGAGTCCGAGTCCAAGTCCGAGTCACCAAAGAAGAGTCCGAGTCGAGTCACCATTACCTGAGTTCAAGTCCGAGTCGAGGTCTCGAGTCCCGTGTTCGAGTCCGAGTCGAAATTATAAACACTTAAGCCAAATCAAGCAACATTTTTCAGGCACTCTTTCTTGCAGCTAAAAATGTGTATGATATCACTAGAATTGCCTTTGACCTTAGTTCAAATCATTGTCAACTAGCTGTGGCACAATTATTTATTTAATTGTTTAAATACATTTTTGGATGATCAGTCAACTGGAATGGATAAAGAAAACAAAAAAGAAAGCCTAATTGGACAGAGGAGGAGAAATGCATTCTTCTTGACGAATATGGTAAAAGAAAAACAATTTTGAAATTTTGAAAAGCAAACTAAATCCCAATGTAACTGTGGCAAAAAAAACCCAGAAAATGCAGTGCTATAAGCAGTTGTAACTCCGCAGGAAAAGAGTGGTTGCGATGTGTGACATAGTCAAGGTCGCCGTCTAGTTTGTTAGCTAAAATAAACATAATTGTGTTATTGTATGATACGCGGAATTAAGCGCTGAGCGCGTCTGATTTTGGCTCAGCGCCAGCCATAGCACGAAACCACAGTTTAAATCTGGTACCTTTAAATGTCACGTCACTGTACATTCGCTCCTTAGTGGTCAGCTCAGCTGCTGCAAAGTGTGCCAAAATCGAAATTGCTGATTAGATGTAGAGGAACTTATCTAGTGTTAAATGAGTGTTACGTTAACTCTCTCACGAGAATGCAGCGTAAAGTGAGTGACGTCAGTGAGTGTGTTGTCAAGCGAGGAGAGCGAGCGGTAGCAGTGTCTGTGGGGGAAAAAATAGATCACGGCCGGTCTTGGACCCCGAAACAGGAAAAGTGTGACATCTTATATCAATTTTTTATAACCTATTTAGTCAGAAACAACGTCATTCATTTGATGAATGCTCAAGTCCGATTTTATATATTCTCGAGTCCGAGTCCAAGTATAGTCATCAGTCCGCGAGTCCGAGTCGAGTCACGAGTCCAGAGAATGAAGTCTCGAGTCGGACTCGAGTCCAGAGAATAAGGACTCGAGTCGGACTCGAGTCCGAGTCCAGGACTCGAGTACTTCATCACTGCCTCTCACTCCACTGATTGATATGTGTATATATGATGCGCTGATTGATTTGATCGATTGATTGATCACTCCACTGATTGATATGTGAATATATGATGCGCTGCTTCGCTGACAGATATTCTAGAGTTGGGGGCTGGGCGGCACCTTGTTCAAATCGCTGCTTCCCGTGGGCTCCCTTCTCTTGAAGCCAGTTTCACCGTTAGCCCACTGATTGATATGTGTATATATGATGCGTTGCTTCGCTGACAGATATTCTAGAGTTGGGGGCTGGGCGACACCTTGTTCAAATCGCTGCTTCCCGTGGGCTTCCCCTTGGTTCGGACAAGACTTGAGCTGAAGGGCACAACAGGGCAGGCGTCACGGTTGGCATTTAGCAGTGTATTTTAATACACTGCATAATAGCCATACTTCTATTTTTTTTTTTTGTCTTTACTATTATTCTGAAATGTGGTCTAAATGTATCAGTCAACAGGATGACTGTTTTTTGTTTCCCCTTGGAGTCTACATTAAAATGTCTTTAACATTTTCATGTTAAAGTGAAAAAATAAAAATTGCATTCAAAATATAGAATAATAGTCTAAAATATAGACTGAAATTTGTTAGGAATTCATAAACCCTTTGTTATATAAAAAATCTAATGACCCATGAGTAATTCATTTTCACTGCAGCAGCATAGAAACTATGAAAAGAGGAGTAATCTTTAAAGTCCTCCACTAGAGGCAATGGGTTATATGCACGCATAACTTCCGCGTTTGATGCAAGGATGCTCTTGCGTTTCCGGTTGGGGAGATTTAAAGCGGAGGAAAACCGAGGAAAACGGGATTATGGCAGAGTCTTCAAAATGTACTGTCCTCTCGTCTTTGAAACGAAACTTTAATACGTTTAGTTGTAATTTTATATATAGTTATGTGTTTATTTAATATAATAAACAAAGAAGCATAAACAAAACGAGGGGTGTCTGTTTTGTCTGTTTTTGTGACTAACGTTTCTTTAGTATAGCAATAGAGTATAAAAACCAATATCAATTCTCGGTATAGCATTGGACATTGGTGCAATTCAGGGAGTCGGCCCGATTGTCCTCTATTGCCAAATCATACACAACCACGTCACAGGCTAGATCGATGGGACTATAGCTCAGTGGTAGCAACCATACAGCGTGTGCATACACTGTCACACACACACACCTCCCTCCCTCTCTCTCTCTCTCTCTCTCTCTCTCTCTCTCTCTCTCTCTCTCTCTATCTCTCTCTATCTCTCTCTCTCTCTCTCTCTCTCTCTCTCTCTCTCTATCTCTCTCTATCTCTCTATTTATGTTGTTTATGTTGAAAGGAATGGCTACAGTTCTCTGCTTTTCGACAAATCATTTGCACACACATTTCTGTCATTTTTCTATCTGAAGCTATAGTTGCTTGCAACATTGAAAGCTCCGGTCTCTGTGTTTAACGCAAAAGTTCACGTGATTGCCGCTGGCTCGGGATAAAATTTGTGCAGGACCGTCGTGCCGTGTGCCAGCTGCTTTGACGTGATTATCAAGTTAACTGACTCGTAACGTGTGCAAATCTCACGACCTCCCGAGTGTCCGAACTCGCACCGTGTACGCCCGCCTTAAATTATGCTAGGGAATTAGTTGGTGCTGATCTAAGCTTGCAGCTGTTTGTTCGAACTCCTTATGGTCCATGTTAGCAGTTGGCATGGTCAGAAATAAATGTAGCTTTGACAGCGGAAACCAGATAGAGGAATGTGGGTGTCCGGTTCAGACGCTTCTCACGTGTCAGCACAGGAGTCGTCTGATTGGGGTCACTGTACCCAAGTGTCATAATTCAGGACCTTGTATGAACACGACCAATAAAAGAAAACTTTGGATGTCTTGATGACTGTCTTGATAAAACACTATTAAATATTTTTCCTTCAAACATTATAAACAAAATAAAAATTTGATTTAAACAAGTTAGAAATGATAACAAAGCAAAATAATGTATAAACTCTAAATGAGGGCGGTTCAGTGAGTTTTGACATTTCAAGTGTTAAAACATTTAATGCACTTTTCTTTAATTTGTAAAAAAAAAAAAAAAAAAAAAGTGGATCTCACAACACAATATATGCTGTGTGTAAATCATGTTCTGCTTTATCTGTTTAATTCTGAGCTAAACACTATATCCCCTCAGATATTTAGGGTTGTGAGTGATGAGAAGCTTGTTGGCTGTTAGTGGCTGTAGAGAAGCCTCGATGAGCTGCTGGACTATTTACACAATGAGAGCCATTCCAAAACAGTTAAAAACACAGCAGGTGTGAAGTTGTCAACCTCTCATCTGAATGCGTTTAGCCCTGCCTGGTTGCATACTTCTCTAATATGTTTTGGCATGTTACTGACAGTACTATCACACAGTTCATTCACTCTGAGGGCATTGCAATTTAGGCCTGGATGTACTTTTCATACACATCTATGTACAGGTCATTCCCACTACAGTCCCTTACAAATATCTTGCCACTACCATACCTTGAAAATGTCTCATATTTCTCCACTTTTTATCTCAGATAAAGAAAAAAGTGACTACATTTTAATTCAGTTTCAGACAGGGTTGTAAAAATTACTGACATTGACAACATTCAGAACAGAAGTTGATTTTTTACATGTATGTTTTTTTAAATATATATTTTTTATATGATTATTTACCATAATTGAACAAGGATTGACCCCACCCTCTGAATTCCTTTTGAGGCACTTACATCACACAGGCATATATTACACATCCTTTGAGAGAAATGGCCAAGACAGCAAGTATATATATATATAGTTCATGTTTCTGTAGACTGTTTGGTTCGGACAAGACTTGAGCTGCAGGGCACAACAGGGCAGGCGTCACGGTTGGCATTTGGCAACATTTGCAGGAACGTGCAAACAGGATGCCAAGCAAGTTTTGAAACATTAAGGAAATGGCTTTGAATGCGGTAAAGACCTTAACTCATAGCAGATTTAATTTCTTCAATAACATCTGATTTTTGCATGGAATGACAAATGTAATTTATATTTACTCAAAGCCAATTAGTATTGAATGCATGATGGTAAAAAAAATATTCGCAAGACTACTAATTGGCAGTAAACATTGAACATTTATCTAACTGTACTAATATATATATATATATATTTATATTTTTCTTCCAATTTCTTTATAGAAATATAACATTAAATACAAACATCATTATTGGCCAGGAAAAAAATTTACTGTTAATTTTAATTTACAGTTATTTTTTTATGTTTTTTATTTATAAAATGCTTTAGCAATTTTTTTAAGCAAGTAAGTTAATTGTGGAAATACATTTAGTAAAAGCTCAAAAATGGAAAAAGTAACATACTACTAGAATTTCGGGGGAAAAATGTCAGTGGTGCATGCCCATGCGAACTTGTTCTGTAAAAAATCCAACTTGCAAGTTGTTAACTCAGTTTAAAATTTTAAGTTGAGTGGGCACATTTTTGAGTGCAATGTTGAGTTTACTTATAAAAACTATTAACTGCAAGTGTACTAATATTTTGTCCAATGAACACAAACAATTGAGTTGAGAAAACGTAATATTTTGATTTTATAGTTCGTACGTTTAACTTCCCGTCATCGCACATGCGAAGGCTGTCTCGCTGTACGTTACTCGGGGTTTCCTCCTTCAACCACGCTATTGAAGGGACTGGATTTCATCTGATTGCGGTAAGTTTTCTTTAAGCTTTATGAATGAAAATAGGCTATAAATTGCACACATTTGTTGATAAAATATAGTATTATGTTAAAAGATATATTTCGTGGTGACGATAAGTTTCTTGCTAGAGATTATCTGCGTAGCACATTGCTACCGTTATCGTTAATGTTACCTAGACTAGAGTGAGGAAACATGCTTGAATGAGAAAATAAAGACAAGGACGTGCATGGTGTTAAAAGATGTTAACAATGTTAAGCTCAGTATTTCGTGAATAAAGACTCAAATGCGGTGCTTGTGCTGATTGAGAGACAGAAAACCCAGATGTTTCAGTATAAGATCCATGTATGAGCTCTTAAAGTGACCGCAGTCCGTTCAATTCAATTTAATTTTAAGTTTATTTGTCATGTATGCAAACATCAGTTACAATTTGTACATGCTTAGGTTGAGGCTCAGGCATTCTACAGTAGTGCAATATAATTCAATACAATTTAGAGGAAAAAAAAATAATATATAGGCCTATATATGCAAAACGAATGTGTTATGTTAAAAATATGTAGCTCTGTATATTAAATAATAGTATGTGTGCAGTATGTTTTAAAGTGAATATTGGATACAAATTAAACAAATATTAGGCTAGATGTTAGGGTTAGACAAAATTAGGGTTAGGGTAAGACAAAATCGCTCACTGCTCTTATAATTACTTTTGTATCTTTAAGAAAAATAATATTGAATTAATACAGTGAAGACCATGCATTGATTATTTTTCACATTTGATTAATCAATTTCTGTATTATTTTTACTACATGCTTCTCTTTGGACATAACTTGTTCCATATTTGTTTTTCTGTCTTTCAGACACAGACACTCCAATGTGCTTGCTCAAAGGAAGGCTACAACTCTTAAAGATCTGCCTTTGTTTATAATCCGTTACATTTATATAGCGCTTTTCTGGGCACTCAAAGCGCTTTACATGGAAGGGGGAATCTCCTCAACCACCACCAGTGTGCAGCATCACCTGGATGATGCGACGGCAGCCATATTGCGCCAGAACGCCCACCACACACCAGCTTACTGGTGAAGAGGAGACAGAGTGATGAAGCCAATCAGTGTATGGGGATGATTAGGAGGCCATGATGGACAGAGGCCAAATGAGGGGAAGTCTGGAAACATCCTTAAGACTTGCCTGGTAAGAAGATGTGTCATCAGCATATACACTCACACCTGATATATTTCACCTATTCACCAGATGCTGTTTGGAGATAGGTTTTGTGTGATATACAAAATTGATCATCAACAGACAAAGTCATGGTAAAAATTACTTTATTGAATAATCGTAGTTGAAACTTTCTCATTGATCAGTTTGACTTCATCTGATAGCACAAATTCAACAAGTTGTTATTTTACCAAAGCAAAGACAATGGAAAATAACTGCTTCACAACACTGTCCAGAGACATTCGCTCTGATCACATCTTTATAGTCATAAGGTAAAGCCGATTTATGTTCAATCCCGTTCCCATATATGGGGCACTAAATTCTTTTAATTCTAATAAAAAGATCTATTGTTGTTGGGCGAGAAAATAAAAGTTCTCCATGTGTAATCCTGCAGTTAATTTTTTATTACTGTTTAAAGTCGGCAATAGTTCTTTCCTCGCGATAGTTCTTTCCTCGCGTAATCATATTTTGTTCATCGGTGATGAGGCTTCGCGGGAACAATCGTCACGTGCCTCCCGCTAGACCAATAAGGTGGCAGCTTTTTTTGGACGACAGGTAAATATTAGTCCAAGATGTCTGCGCCCTTGTCAATATCGAGTAGTGAAGAAGAGGAAATTACGGCCAGACCTCCTTCAAAAGTCGTAAAAGTTATTTTAAACAATGCTGCATGCATCTCACGTCCATAAAGAAAGAAGAAACAAAGGATTTTACACGCACACAGTGGGATACATTCAGAAACTGCGTCAAAAGGTGGCTTCGCTTGCAAGGTGAGAATCAGAGAATAGCAGAAACATACAAACATTATCATGTTTACATCACATATTAACCTGACATCGCTAGCTTCAATCTATATCGTTGCTAGCACAACACTCGAGACACCAGGCACTGTCCCACTGTATTGTCCCACACAAGTATTGTAGGAACCTTCTTTGAGAACCCCTTTGGTATTTTGTCTCTGCCCTCTACTAGTTGAAGTTGGGCAAGGCTCGTGTCTAGACTGACAACCATGTCCCATGATGCACAATGTCTCATTTACAGTGCCTGGTGCTTGAGAACTCGTACACAGTAGCCTACCCACTGAAAATGTTGATGTATAAAACATCACAGTTTTGCTAAATTTATAATGTTTATGTTTAATTTTGCTTGGTGCCAAAATTTCTAAGTTTCTACAAATGTGCCATATTTCATGGTCTACATTCACACTTAAGTATATAATTCACCAAAACCTGCCTCAAATGTTTAGGTACATGTATAAATGCCAGATTGAGAGATATTTTGTTTTGTTAAAATGAATTTAAATAAAGTTACAAACAAAACCAGTAGCATAAGATTTTCTTTTTTTCCAATTCACAATTATATACATTTATGGATTGTGACAAAAAACTGCAGGATATTTTGCGGAGAACTTTTAACAGAGTCGATAATGGTTTTGTCTATGCAAAAATTAATTTAAAAAGTAGTGCCCAGCTGTGGGAACGAAAATCATTTTTTAGCCACTTTTTTCTAGTTCACCTTATGGCCTATTAGGAACACTCTGTGGTCTAATGTAATTCAATTTAAAAAAAAAAATTTACCCTAATTTTATGCTGATTTATTTTCTACTGCAGGACACGGAGCCAGAAGACATTCACAAGGGGAGAAGATGAGGATCTTAACTATCGTTGAAGATGATGTTGCCACTATCCACTCAAACCCGAGTATAAGGTGCCTCTCAGTATTACTATAAGAGCAGATTGGGTAAACTTCATCACCTTCTAATATGTGTACCTAATGCAGATATAAAATGTGATTTTTTTCATAATTGTCAATAAATAAGTTATATAATGATAGCAATGTCTTTTGTATTGTGTTGTATTTACAGTATGGTTTACTCCCAGCATTTGGATTCTTAATGTGAAGGCTATACAAGTATCTGGGTGAGATATCTGAAGAAGTTTGTCTGTGTGTTTATGTGCGAGTATGATAAATCAATGTGACATGTAAGAACAAGTTTTCTGTTGACCTTTTCAGGTCAGTGATATAGTTAAGCATTGCCTTAAGTTGCCTGGCCTTTAGGCAAGTTTACTCAATGACTGATACAAAAAAACTGAATAAAGAGATATTTAAATGTGTCAAAAAGGTGTCATAGATAACATTGCTAGACAAAAAGCTTTTATGCAGTAGGGTTGTACCAGGTTGTAAGAATGTATCCACCTTTTTCCTCCGTCCCGTGACTCTGCTCAAATTTTGGGAGTAACTTCTGTTAAACAATCAGCAAAAGGTTTGCTCTGTGAATGCAATAATATCCATTTTCAAAAACTAGGTACAATGAGATATTATTCTACTCCCCTTCAACCATTGTACATTAAAAGTAAATTTAAAAAAAATTCACTGTAGTAATATATCTCTGTATTGTGTAACATATGTTGCCTTAATCAAAAATGTTTATTAACTGGAACATTAAGTGATAATATTTCAGTGAATTCCATAATTTTGACAGACAATACAGTGTATGTTGTGTTTTTCTGCTTTAGAAGCATTCCAGTAAACACTCCTCATAAAAATCAATATTCTTTTTTGTATTATTATTGTAACAAATCTGCTCAAATGAGGGGAATATATAATTGATAATTAGTCATGGTTATGATCAAGTATTGCATACATATTTTAAATTGCCCAAAAAGGGAATACATAGCCAATGTATTTGTGTCTTTATATATGGATGATTAACTACAACAAATTATAATCAATTATTAATATACAGATATGCTAGAATAGATAAATTTTCAGAATCACATCGAATAATCTGTTCGTCCACCGAATGTCAAGGTTGGGTAGGTGAAAGGAGCGAGGACTCAAGTGCAGGACAATGAGTATTTATTAAGAAAAAAAAGAAAGAAAAAAAACCACCTCTAACCAGAGGGGGAAAACAAGACTGACTTGGCAGAAGCACACAGCAGGGAAACACACAGTCTACATACGACGACGAACCAGCACAGGACTGAAGACACAAGGAGAATAAATAGGGAGAGCAAACAAAGCAGGTAACGAGGGAGGACAGGTGGAGCAAATGAATAAATAATCAGGTAACAAGATGGGCGGGGTTAGACAATGACAGGAGAGTTTGTGTGTGAGCACATGGCTTGTCATGTGTGTTTCCTTGTGCCATGTGCTCACACTAAACAGGACTAGAACACAAACACATGGCCAGTAAAACCAATCAACAGCCATGTGCTCACACAAAACGCGACATGAACACGCAGCTAATGAGAAAGGGCTCCGGCAGATCTGGAATCCTGGCTGAGGACCAGGGCGGTGCCGGAGGGACAGACCAGGGAGACTCCGGTGAGTCTGGAGTCCAGGCTGAGGGCCAGGGCGGTGCCGGAGGGACAGACCAGGGAGACTCCGGTGAGTCTGGAGTCCTGGCTGAGGGCCAGGGTGGTGGCGGCTGAGCAGGCGGCCAGGGCGGAGCAGGCTTGACAGGCGGCCAGGGACAGAGGTGGCCATCTTGTCCGAAGACACAGGCTCTGGCTAGGTAGGCATGACGTGAACAGTCTCTGTCTCGGCAGGCACGACGTGAACAGTCTCTGGCTCGGCAGGCACGACGTGAACAGTCTCTGGGCCAACAGTGGTCTCTGGGACGGTCTTCGGGCAAGCAGCGGGCTCTAGGATGGCAGCGGGCTGCTCTGGGACGGCCTTTGGGGTGCCAACAGCACTGGAGGAAGTCAGACGTGAGGTGTGTGCTGCCCAGGCATGCAGGACAGCAACTGCATAAAAGGTGAAGACCACCCTCTTGGCCAAGGCAGGACTGATAGTGGAAACGGGTGGCTCAGGAGAAGATGGAGCTGAGGTAGCCAAGAGGGAGGCATGTGTGGCCCAGACACACATAACAGCAGCAACGTACAGGGAGAGGGCAGCCTCTTCAACTGCGTCAGGACAGGCAGGAAGAGCAGGCTACTCAGAGATGGCCTCCATGGCCATAACAGGGAGCTCTGGGACCACCGGAGTCGGGTCCTACAGGACCTCTCGATTAAGGGAAGCGACAGGAGCTCTTTTCCTGCGCCGGGGAAGCTGCAATGCACCCCACCTCCACATGGAGTGCTGCAGCGTCTTCCTCGGTAGAGGTGGCAGATTCATTCTTCCTCCTCCTCCTCCTCCGTCTACAGGTCATAGGAGGGCTGGTGCTTCCACTGACTGTAGGTGGAAGGGGTGAACAGTCAGTTTGGTGGGAATCTGTGCTGAGAAGGGACTCCTTCCCATGTTGTTGTAAACAGTACACAAATTTCCAAAAATGCCAGGTGCCCCAGCCTTCCCATCTCCCAAGGGCTGAGGGGCTTTGTGAGGCAGGTGTTAAAACCCTTTTTAAGATCAGCATTATCACTGTAGTCCAGGTCATCCTCTACAGCCAGGAAGTCAGAGGCAAAGTCATTGATGTCACGACCCTCTTGACGAAGTGAGATGTACCGGACGAGCTGGACCATCGGATCCTTCACTGAGGCCCCATTGGAGGGAGATGGGAAGAGGAAGGTACCCATTGTCTGCAGAGTCCTCTGATGGCTCATTCATTCAGGACAACAGGTATTTATTAAGCAAAAAATTAAAACAAAAACAAACAAAACCTACCCCAAGGGGGAAAACAAGACTTGACTTGACTTGACTTGACTGAAACACACAGCAGGGAAACACACAGTGTACATACAACGACGAACCAGCACAGGACTGAAGACACACGGAGAATAAATAGGGAGAGCAAACAAAGCAGGTAACGAGCGAGGACAGGTGAATCAATAATCATGAATCAATAAAATTAATCAATAATCATGGCACAAGGAAACACACATGACAAGCCATGTGCTCACACCAAACATGACTAGAACACAAGCACATGGCCAGTAAAACAAATGCCATGTGCTCACACAAAACAAGGCATGAATACGCAGCTAATAAGAAACACTCATAAGCCACGTGTTCACACAAAACATGACAACATGAAAGCACACAGCTAGTGTTAAACACAAGCTGTGTGCTACACAGTACAAGACAAAACAGGAGTGTCAGGGCTTTCACAAAACCAAGAAATTGACTAGACAGAAGTGACAGAACCCTGACACTGAACCGACTGTACGATCTTCTTATCAACTCTCAAGAAGGATTATTCTTCTTATAGACTCTCAAGAAAGGCTATTCTTCTGGCCCTGAAAAATAACTTTTCTGTCCAATAAGATTACTAACTAAAGTAGCTTACTCAAATATAAAGCTTGTAGCTTCAGATTGAACATTTAAAAGACTTTGTTAGGTGAGCAGCAGACAGAGACAATCAAGCAAATAATGGGTTTTAATAAATGAAACTATAAAAACATATGACTACATTTAAACAAAGAATACATATAACAGAATAACGACAGTAAATAAAGAGAGAGAGAGAGAGAGCAGATCACAGAAAGGACAAATATCACAAACAGCTAACCTTTGAGAGCCAGCAAAGAATCAAATCACCTTAAAGCAGAGGCAAACAATCTTAAACGCCTTTAACTCTCGATAGAAGTAATACTTGCATGGTTCTTTGTTGCTGATCAAGAATGCATGTGTGTATGTCTGTGTGTGATGACCCTCGCTGTGTCCGTGAGTTTGAAGCGTTCTTTCTGTTCTTCCGGAGCGCGTTTCGTTCACGGGAAGTTCAAACAGTTTACTTGAAAGAAAAGTTGCCGAAAAAATGAGGAAGAGTCCGTTTCACCCGGAGGATAGGACTGATCAGAAACAAGAAAAAGCAAGCGAGCTAGAACAAAAAGAAAAGACTAATATACACAAAGATCCAAAGACAACAAGACTAAGACACCAAGACAAAAAGCAGCGATGAGCCACCGTCATCGTCCTTTAAGGTAAACTGAGTCCACGCCTATTTTGGGTGAACTGACCAATAACACTCAGAAACTTTGACCGGGAGAGATTTTCTTTGTCTCCTTCTGACAGCCTAATTTGCATGGTTTATGATGGTGTCAGGATTGATCGATCATTCCAACTCCAAAGGATGGAAAACATAGTATAATACATTTTATCACAACCTACTATATATATATTTACCTAGGGCAAACCAAGAGGTTTAATTTGGTACCAAGAAAGATATGTTGGGAAGATTCGAAAGTAGAGATACATTCTTACGCTTGAATATAAGCGTTTAGAGTTCAACTAACACAACTAGAAAGTCATAACTAGGCTAAGGAGGTCTGAAACATACATACACACAGGAATATATCATATGCATTTTGGGAATGACTTATATGATGAGTTAAATGGGAAGAATGTTTGTGTATGTGTATTGGGCGTCTCTGAGAGGTCCAGCCATGCCACCTGGCCTTCTTGCTTGCCGTGACAGGGGTGTTTAGGTGATCACGATCTTTTTGAAGCTCACGAGTTTGAGTTTGTGGGTGTTTCTGCTTATACTCTCCCATGCCACAAACGTGTCATTGGAGCAATTTGATGCAGACTCTTTGGCGCTGGACCTGTGATTTACATGAATGAGTCCAATAGGTTAAAAGCTTTCTGAAGCTCACAATGAATAAGTCATTGTGATTTCGTCCAGACGCTACATTATCAATACAATTACATTTTAATGCATCTGTGAAAACAAATCTGGAAGTAGATGTGAGAATTTGTGGGGAAAAACAAGAGATTCTTTGTGCATTTCAGTGAATTATTCATGGATATTTCATAAATCAGGGGAGCAGACCACAAATGCAAAACATAAAAAATAAAATGTTGTCTTTATTCATACTGTTATACAGTGGAATTCAAAAGTAAAAAGATAAAAGAGCTCTTGCCATAAATATTCTTGTTGTACCATGTCATCCTCAACTGACAGATAAGGATTATTTGTTGCACAACATTGATTTGAAATGATTTGTTTCAGTGTTTTTGAGTGGAACTTCTCCATACCGTAAGTGTCTCCAATAATCTAAAAAGTAGTGGGCTTATTAGGAAAAAGGTGCATAGCCTTTGTGACAACTAGCCTCTGCCATATGAATACACACACATGCATCCACTAGTAGTCTATATGGCCATTACTATGTTCCCTCTTAAAAAAAATTGTTTTAAACAGTACCAGATTAAGGGTCCCTTGGCTTGTAACAATTGCAGAACTATTTTTGCAACTCTTTTTTTCCCCATAAATAATTATGTTTTGAACTGTGCTATAAAGGACCTTAATGGTAATGGTGTAATAAGCAATACATTGTTATAAGCAATAAGCCCCAAGAAGCCATGGTTTACAGTGAATTTAGAACCGCTAAGGGTCGTTGTTAAATCAACTAAAACACTCTTAGCTGTTCTAAATTAAGTGTAAATCACATCTTCAATGGCCTTTTTGCCTTTATAAAACTGTTATAATGCATACCTGGCAAGTTTTCATTAAAAAAAAACACGCAGACACAAAAATGTAAAGCTATTGATAAACAAAATATTCTTCCGCCAAGCAATGTAATTCTTCAGAAGTGGAATGGTTGCCAAGCAAGTGACAGATGCTGCAGCACAAAACACAAGACAAAGCGTTGAAGTAATACTGATGTAATGAGGCCACAGGTATGTTTGTAGATTCATTTACAATGGCTTTGAACGTGGCTCAACCAATAATAACCAAGGACTGGACCTATTGAATAATACTTTATTTTTTATTGATATTATTATTTATTGTCTTTACATCATTATGTGTGAATTTTGGTATAATTGAGTCCAGATGATAAGGTTGTTGGTCATCTCTCTGGGTAGAAATACACCTTTTTGAGTCTTTGCATCTCTTCAAATAAGAGCAGTTAATGTTATGATAGCCTGAAGAAGCAATTGTAAAATGACAGAATGTGAACCCTTCATCCTGAAATATCCCATAGAGTTGCCTCAAAATTCTCTGGAAGGTTATGCTGTAGCATTTAGATTTGCATTTTTTTTACTAGCCAAACCCATTATTTATAAGAGGATGTCCATATATTTCTGATCAAGTGTTCATTTTCCAGGCTTGCATGCAAAACATTTTTGATGTCTTCTTTTTGTGAAGTTTTGCTGCTACAACATTGTCATTTTCCTACCCACAGAAATGAATAAAGGCGAACCCTACTCACTTACACTTCCAATGAAAGTGTGCGTTAATGGTTTTCTCATTTGTAACTTCCCCATTATAACACAAGTAGATATATTCAAGCTTTATTTATATACTGTACCTGGTAGACAGACAGAAAGTCTACTGGAGAGTTCTAGTCACTGCAGTACCCAGTCAGATCAAGCATGTCTGTTTTAACCTGTTGAGGATTCTGTTGCGTCTTATTTTAAATGTTTCCATCCAAATCATAACTAAGCTTTTAATTTAGGCAAGCTAATTCATTCTCCTGATCATGTTCACAGTGTGTATATCAATTGGTTGTATAAGCTGAAGTTTGTTTAACAATGTACGTAAAATCCTGAAGCATTCTTTTGCCTTATAAAACAATGAATGAATAAAAACAATGTATAAGAAAACAAAACACCAACATGAGTATCTTCCTGTATGTCTAAAGAAACAAAAGTGTTTTCCAAGCACATGTTTTTGCTAGAGTGGTAGATGAGCTAAAAACACTTTAACCCCCTTTACCATTAACCCTGGCCTCAAGTAACATCAGACAATTTTTACCAGCATGCAAGTCCATCATCATGCAAGTCCAATGTCCCCTTAAGTCCTACTGATTACATTTCTTTCACATTGTTGATTTAGCTATTAAAAGATCCCCTGAATATTTACACGACCCTTGAAATTGTAATTACGAACAATAACTTAGAATTGATAATAAAATACTTATAGTCATAAAATATTTCGGATCGTATTCGATTTTCTGCATTTTTCGCATCTGTAGCAAAGTATTTTGAGGTGTTTTGACAATTCAGAGCCACCGAATGCCGTGTACGAAAAAACACATAGGAAAATTTTGGACTCAGTGTGCAAGGACCTCCGAAATTTTCATATGCATTTTTTCGGTCCATGCCTATTATTTACACCATGCCTATTCTTTGTCACATTAAGCATTTGTGCATGAAGGTACACTGTAAAAAAAAATCCCGTAAAAAAAAACGGTAAAAGTCTGCCAGCAGAGTTTCCAGATGGATTGCAAAGTGACTTACCAATTTAGAGAACAATAGCAGCAACAAGACAGTGCAGTGACAAGTCCTAGATAGTCTAGAACAGTACACATAGCAAGATTTTTTATTATTATTATTAAAATAAAGATTTAGTATTTTTGGTTCAAGTGTTTACAGTAAAGATGGATCTTTAGCAGTTTCTTGAAAATGAAGGAAACAGTCAAGGTAAAGGTCAGTGAAAGTGATTTTGTGTTTTTTTGGGATGATGGCACCACAATGCACCGTCCACTTGCAGAACACAAGCTTCTGGAGGACACATAGATCTGAAGTAGTGAGTTTACGTATAGGGCTACCTTTAACAGGTTAAAGACCACTCTTGCTGCATCATCTGGATCAGTTGCAAAGGTTTGACTGATGCTGGAAGGCCTGCAAAGAGAGCATTACAATAGTCCAGTGTGGATAGAACAAGAGCTAAGACAAGGAGTTGTGTAGCTCCGATAGGAAGGGCCGGATCTTTCTGATGTTGTAAGGCAAATCAGCAGGATCACACAGCAATCAGTTCTGTCTTGGCAAGGTTGAGTTGAAGGTGAAGGTCATTCATCCAGCAATAATTTTTCATCAGGTAGGCTGAGATGCGAGCAGCAACCATCAGATCATGTGGCTGGAATGAAATATTCACATGGGAAAATATACAGTATAAAACGGATTCACTTTTTTGCCACGTTTAGGAGATGGTCCTCACTGCAGAACACGAAATCCAGGGGGAGGAGTTGGATCCAGATCCAACTCCTCCCACCTTGCATATACCTAAACCTACCAATCTCCGCCCCCTGATCCCTAACCCCACCCCCAATCCTACCCATCTCCACCCCCTGATCCCTAACCCCACCCCTAATCCTACCCATCTCCACCCCCTGATCCCTAACCCCACCCCTAAACCTACCCATCTCCGCCCCCTGATCCCTAACCCCACCCCTATCCTACCCATCTCCACCCCCTGATCCCTAACCCCACCCCTAAACCTACCCATCTCCGCCCCCTGATCCCTAACCACACCCCTAATTCTACCCATCTCCACCCCCTGATCCCTAACTCTACCCATCTCCGCCCCCTGATCCCTAACCCCACCCCTATCCTACCCATCTCCACCCCCTGATCCCTAACTCTACCCATCTCCGCCCCCTGATCCCTAACCCCACCCCTATCCTACCCATCTCCACCCCCTGATCCCTAACCCCACCCCTAAACCTACCCATCTCCGCCCCCTGATCCCTAACCCCACCCCTATCCTACCCATCTCCACCCCCTGATCCCTAACCCCACCCCTAAACCTACCCATCTCCGCCCCCTGATCCCTAACCCCACCCCTATCCTACCCATCTCCACCCCCTGATCCCTAACCCCACCCCTAAACCTACCCATCTCCACCCCCTGATCCCTAACCCCACCCCTAAACCTACCCATCTCCGCCCCCTGATCCCTAACCCCACCCCACCCCAATCCTACCCATCTCCACCCCCTGATCCCTAACCCCACCCCTAAACCTACCCATCTCCGCCCCCTGATCCCTAACCACACCCCTAATTCTACCCATCTCCACCCCCTGATCCCTAACTCTACCCATCTCCAGCCCTTAGATCTGGATTCAACTCCTCCCACCTTACATATACCTAAACCTACCCATCTCCACCCCCTGATCCCTAACCCCACCCCTAATCCTACCCATCTCCACCCCCTGATCCCTAACCCCACCCCTATCCTACCCATCTCCACCCCCTGATCCCTAACCCCACCCCTATTTCTACCCATCTCCACCCCCTGATCCCTAACTCTACCCATCTCCACCCCTTAGATCTGGATTCAACTCCTCCCACCTTACATATACCTAAACCTACCCATCTCCACCCCCTGATCCCTAACCCCACCCCTAATCCTACCCATCTCCACCCCTTAGATCTGGATCCAACTCCGCCCCCTAGATCTCGTGTACTGCAATGAGGTGCTACTGACTTTTAGTGCAATCATATGTAATCAGAAGACTCGGCCATTACAATTTTTTTAAGTTACTTCTTCCCATACCTTGTTTGCCATCTTCCCATACCTTGTTTGCCATGGTCATCTGCTTTCCACATGACCTGAAATCACACAAAAAAAATACGTTTTTTAAAACTCAGTATTAGGCTACATTTACACACGTCAGAATATGTTCCACTGGGACAATGCAAAACCTCAACTGACTATGATCTGGAAGCTGAGCAGGAAAGGCTAACAGTTGTGTTTTGATCTGCCATGTGATTTTAGCTATACATTTATAGAAAGCAAATGTATATGATTTACTGTGACTTAGCTACATCAGTTACACCTAGGTCATCAGTGTCAGTTTATCTGGATCAATGCAATTTTCATAACCAATGATCAAAAGTATCCTATGAAAAAGGCTGCCTATGATGACCCCCAGGCCATCCAAAATGTAGATAAGTTAATTTCTTCATCAGAACACAAACATTCTATCAATTTTTATTTTATAAGCCTAATATATGCACCTATATGCACTCTATAGCTACGTGTTGGCAAGCAGATGCGGCCAGAATATGCAATTCATCATGTTGTGTTCATATTCTAGTTTCATGTGCTTTCCTGTATCATTATCAACAAATACAGTAGTTTACTGAATCCAATTTTTTAAAGCTACAATATGTATTTTTTTTCACCGCTAGGGGTCGCTAACCTCTTACAATAACAAAGGCATAGGTTGATGATGCATAAGCGGAATTATGGAACTTGTCGTCATGCCTATGGATCTAATAATGTTTATGGATGAGTGAATACATTGATGTTTTTAACATGACTGTGGAAGCAGGTCGCGATTGCTAATGAGAGACAGATGTCAGCGCCACACGCGAGTCCAGCGGATATAAAGGAATAAGTAGTGGTGGGCAGATCGAGGCATCGTGGAACACTGAAACACTTGAAGCAAATGTGCCGCTTCAAAACAATCCGACACCTGTCTCCACAGTGACCCCTAGTGGTCAGAACAATGCAACAGAAACCCGGGCCAAACATGCATAAAAACACCTTTTCCAAATCTATTGCAAATTTTTTATTGAAAGTAAAATCTTTCAAATGCAATTATCTAATCATCTAATAAAATTATCAAGTGTATATATGTTATTTTATCAATTGTCAGGGTTTAACAATCACAATTGTTTTTTCTATGAATGGCTCAGCTAAACAGGCCAATAAGACTAATAACTACCATTATTAATTTGAATTATACTAATGTCTAATTAAAATGTCTACAAATGTATAAAACTGATCATAGATCAGGTAAAACCCACAGACACTTGTTCATTGGTTCTCAGTGACTCCTCATGATTTACAGTATGGGTTGACAGAGATCATCAAGTGTTTCGAAACAGTTATGAAGTAATGAAGCCTCGTTTACTGAAATCACGTGACTCTGGCAGTTTTATACATGCTCCGAACCATTGATTAGGAACAAAAGATTTGAAAAGGTTTCGAAGCTTAATGAAGCATTGTTTTGAAATTGCCATCACTAGGAATAAGGACATTTCATTCTTCCGAACTACCTGCAAGTGCTGACTACTCACACAGGTCAGTTTCTTTGATGAATTAAACGTGTGAGGAACGCAGCGCCTTTTCACTTGGTCTACTACACTATAATACTACACTGCATTTGAGTGAGTTGAAAGTTATAAAGTTATTCTATGTGTTAGTTAGTTGGCTGTATGAGACTAGCAGTAAGCTAGATCAACATTAGAATAACATACTGATCATATTCAAACATTTCATCATGTTGAGCTATATAACATTGATTCGTTTTATGTAAATTTGCTCACCTGTCTAATAAAGTACATGCAAGACCGGCGTCTCTGTCAAGTCGAAGTTAGTCTCGGATGTGGAGCTCTCGGCATCTCGAAAACGCCACGACGATATTGATCCTCGTTTTATTTCTCCTTTTGTCCCAAAGTATGCTTGCCATGATCCATAATATTGGAACGAAACAACAACAGCGTGAGCGTGCCGCTAGATGTTATGCAGTTGTCTGTCGCCATGGTTACTATGGCAGTACAAGCGGAAACCAGGGATAATGCGGATATTACGTCATTGACAGGCGAAAATGGGACTTGCGATTATTTAAAATGGGAATTTCTCTGAAATTAAAAATCTTTGGGAACTTGTAAGTACACAAGTGCAGGAAATAAATCACACTGTGCAGATTTTTGGATATTTTATTACAAAAATCATACATATTGTACCTTTAACGGTCTTGATAGAGTAGCTACTAGAGATAGCTTCTGTCTCCACCTTAAAAGGGATGATTATCAGCCCATGACCTAGACACACATGAAAGACAATACTTATTACACTCAAGAGAACCGCCAAAGAGAAAATATCAACAAAACTACTTCTCACTGGCAACAACCTTTCTCTAATTAGCTTACTACTTGTTTTATAGGTTGTCTTGATGACACCCAGATCAGTACAACCATCCCTTGTCTTTGCTCATAACTTTCCATATACACAGTTACACAACATTAAACTTCAAGTTAAATGATGACTTGGGTGTAAAAATAAATAACCTACAGTATGTGGCACACATACTGTATGTGGGAAACAGCTGATAATACATTAAAGCAGAGATAATCTCTCTTGATTTTTTTAGTAGGTTAAAGGGCACACTGTGGGTTAAAGCAGTCCAAAGGGACCATGTGTGTTTCACTGGGTGGAATAGAAATGGGATTTTCCAGCATCTAAACTCATGTTTCTATTTAAGAAAGTCCTAATTCAAAATAACTAAAAATATATAAATACCAGACATGAATCTTAAGATGTGGAAAAGCATATTGAGAAGACTGAAATTACAGCTTTGTTAACTGAAAGGTCAGGCTAAGGGTAATGACTCTTGAGTATTTGCATGAGGTAAGCTTGCCAGCAGGATCAGGGGAAGGTATCTGTTGGTGTAGAGTGTTATGGGACAACATGTTTTTGTTATGAAAAGCAGTTTAGATTAGGTCATCAAATGAAATCGTTTGATTGACCGCACATTTAATATAGACTTGAGTTAATAAATGCGCACACAAACAGACACACACACACAGAGAGAGAGGGAGAGATACTGTTTACTGACATAAGAGTTTATTATGATTATCGATCGAAATGAGTGAATAAAATACCTGTTGACTTTATGCAGTATTGTTTGTCCCATAATTTTAGAGGTCCGACGGGGAAACTGTGGCGGGAATCTTTGGTTCCACTAAGGATTGTAATCTACCACTTATTAATTAAGCATGGGTGTTTCAGGGACAACGCGGCTGAGTTGCTTCTGTTACTTCCTCTTCAATGTATTGTAAATGATATAAACTGTTGCATAAGAGAATAGATTAAATATTTTGAACAGTATGACAAAATGTCTCTTCAAGACCACTGGTTTTCAAACTTTTTACACCAAGTACCACCTCAGAAAATATTTGGCTCTCCAAGTACCACCACAATGACCGATATAAAAATACAGTAGCGCCGTAGGCCTAACTATTCAGCTACAGTTATGCACAGATCAAAAACGAGGCAGTTTTATTTCTAATAAGAATATTTATTATTGTCAGCAACTTTAAACATTGTAAAAACCGTTTGAATATTTACACTGAACTGTGCTGCTTACATACAGATAAATAAAAAACTTAAATAATGGTTCAATTCAAATGTATTGCACCTAAAAGTGAAATAAAAACTGTACTGGACTTAAAATATTAAGTAAAAAAAAGTACTGTACTTAATAAAAAAAAGTTAACACAGTCTGTGTATTCATATTTAAAGGGATAGTTCACTTTGGAATTAATTTTTGGTATGTTTTATCTTACCTCAAGGGCATCCAAAATGAAGGTGTCTTTGTTTTTCGCAGTAGTTTAAATTTTGATATTTTTAGGTCAAACCGTTCTTGTCTGTCAGTCAAATAATGCAGGTCTATGGTCACCACCTCAAAGAGCATGCACAGAGAAGTCCAAATTAAACATGATTTAATGACTCGTAAATGTAAGTACACATTGATGGCCTAAGACACGAAACGAGCGGTTTGTGTGAGAAAACGAACAGTATTTATATCGCTTTTACCTCTTGTAACCACAGCCACGTCCAAGTGATCTGAGGGCGCGGGTGCTTCGGTCTGCACAAGCGCCGGAAAGCGCCGGAAGTAATCTCTCGCGTAGTTGCGAAAAAAATTCAACGTTGTCTGTTGATATATCGAAATCGTCTTCCATTGCGATTTCCTGTATATCTAAATATGTTTAGATCTTCACAGTGAAAGGTAACACTTCCGAAATCTCTATGTAAACAATGAGTGACGTACACGCGCGAGAGATCACTTGCAGCGCTTGCGCATACCGAAGCTCCCTCAGATCACTTGGACGTGGCTGACGAGTGCAGTAGTGATAAGTAAAAAAATAAAAAATAAGTTTTTTTGTTTTTGTTTTTTTTTACTCTCCAATGCAGGCAACAGTGTTGGCCCAGAATGGCTCCTAAAAAGGTGCGGGCGGTGCAAGCAGAGGCTGAGGAACCTGTTAGAGCTGAGATGGAGGGAGACGATGGTGAATCAGATGCTGAGTTGGGGAGTGTCTCTGAGGATGTCTCACTGGCAGAGCTGAGAGACATATTCCGATTACATCTCGCAGGCTCAAGACCGCCGCATAGAGCAAGAGGCTGGCAGACAGGAGCCTCGATGGAGAGGAATGCAGCATCAGTTCTCTCTTCTACAGCATGAAGTGCACGTAAAAACGACACCAGATCCAAGGCCAGTCATTGATACCCAGTATGGCCTTCCATCACAACCAAAAGTCCAGCGAGTACCCTCATTTCTACAGGATGGTCCAAGCAACTTGTAGTCCAAGCAAGCAGCATATGTGCACATGGACATGGTTGTGAAAAGATCAAGGCAGCAATTCTTGCTAAGTATGATATCAACTCAGAGACGTATCGTTTTCAGTTCCGGTCTACCGAAGTGAAGAAGGACGAAACCCCGAAGAAGTTGTATGCCAGACTTAAAGAACATGATTCCAAGTGGGTGCAGCCACAGCATCATACTAAGGAGAAGATTTGAGAGATAATTGTTTTGGAGCAGTTTTTGCACATGCTGGCACCTGACCTTCAAGTCTGGATTAGGGAATGAGATCCTGGCTCTGCTGCTGAAGCTTAGCAGACACCTTTGTGGCAGCTTGACGCAAGACTCGGCCATGGACATTCAACCGGTGGAAGGGGAGTAAAGACTCAAACAAGCTCCTGCACTCCTTCCTGACTACAGTTCGAGCCATCAATGAAGGCAAGTCTGTGAGTGATAAGGTTGGTTCAGTCAAACAAACCCCTGGTTTTAAAGTTGGTGTGCGTAGGACACCCTAACCTTTATGTTATCATTGTGGACAGAAAGGTCACAAACAGTCAAGGTGCCCTAGTAACACTTCTACCCAGGCCAATGTGTGTACCATTCCAAGACCTAGCTGTTTGGCAACTCAAGTGCTATTGCCATATGTGGATGTAGTTCTTAATGGACAAAAGGTTAGGGCACAGGTAGACACAGGAAGTATGCAATAACTGGTGCATTCTGACTTGGTACCTGTAGTTTTAAGGAGTCATACGTCTGTATCACAGATTTGTTGTGTTCATGGAGAGGAAAGGCAGTACCCCATTGCTAGTATTATGGTTAATGTATCGGGGCAGGCCTATTTATTGGATGTAGGTGTAGTAGATGGTTTACCATATCCAATGATTTTGGGCCGAGACTTACCGGTGTTAGTAGATCTACTCACTGATGGCAATGAAAGCATTGGTAAGAAATGTAGTGTAGCTCTGATCCGGGGTAGGGCTCAGAAACAAGAGGAAGATGTTGAGGACCTGAGTATGTTACCTTACTTTGGGGCAGATTTGAAAGCTCAGCCAGGTAAGCCTAGGAAATCTAAAAAGTAAAAGAGACTAGAAAAACTCCGTTTTGCAGCGGCACCTGGTGAGGAACCTCTTGTAGAAGAGTGTTTAGGCCCAGTAAAAATCCCTCGGGAGATTGGATTGTTGCAGCAAGAGGATTCAGTAATTGGTCCCCTATATAAGCAGGCTCAGGTAGAAATATAAGACAAAGGCTCGACATCAGGTAGTTCGGGGAATCTGATGTTTATTAAAGATGGTGTGGTGTATAATGGGGAAGGGAATAGATGCCAGAATAGTGGTCTCCTGGAAGGCAAGGGATATTGTGCTTGAGTTGGGAAATTCCATTCCCTGGGCCCAACAATCAAACTTCATGTCTAAACTTTTACAACAACAGCTTGTTGGGTGTCAAGGGCTTAAGAACCACACCCTATCACTCTCAGACTGTTTGGAGAGATTCAATCAAACACTTAAACAAATGCTGCAAAAGTATGTTAGTGAATCTGGACCTGACTGGGATCAGTGGATTCCCTATCTATTGTTTGCTTACAGGGAGGTCCCTCAGTATTCTACTGGCTTCTCACCTTTTGAGTTGCTATATGGCCGGGAGGTGCAAGGTCCTTTGTCCCTATTGCAGGAGAGCTGGATGGGAGGCCGGGAGGCCCCAGAGACTCAACGTGTTCTCTCTTATGTTCTCCAGATGCAGGAGAAGCTGAAGAGCATGACACAGCTATCCCAGTCAAACCTAGTTCAAGCACAGCAATGTCAGCAGCAATATTATGGTCAAAAGTCCAAGGTCAGAAGTTTTGAGACTGGAGAAAAGGTGTTGGTGAAAGCTGCTCACTAAGTGGCAGGGTCCCTTGAAGTGGTCCGTAAGCTTGGACCCACCACTTATGAGTTTGCCAACTCAGGAAATTAGCACTCACGTCGGGTACTGAATGTTAATTTGCTCAAGAAATGGCATGAGAGGCTGTCCCAAGTGGCTGAGGTGTGTATGATTCATCAGGTGGAGGATGAAGATGAGGTGGAAGAACAATACTTACACACTTCCTTCAGCAAACACTGTTGACCTCGATCACCTCTCACCCCTTCAACAGTCACAGATTTGTGGCATAGGGGTGTGCCAAGAGAAACCAGGGCACACCACTCTGATACCCTGCATGAAGGGGCTGCCACTCGACGTAAGTGCTACCGTATTCCAGAACGTCTACTACCAGCGTTGAAAGAAGAGGAGCCGTTATCAATATGTGGGAGATTCCCGGAACTTCCGGGAGACTTGGGATATCTGCAAGTGAGAGGATGGTTGTGGTCACCCAAGTTCAGTAATTTAAGGTAGTGACAACTGCATTTAAAAACATTTTACAAAAACTGAACATCTAGTGATGTACTACGAGAGATATAAGGGACGGCATACCAGATATTCTTTTTACAACATGTAAAGTAATTAGCATTGTTTGCTGGCTTTGACCACACAAGGGTGAACATATTGTGGTTTTTAATCATTTTAGTCTTCATGTGGCTTAGACTGTAGCTGTTGAAGACCAAGAAATGTCTACAATCTTTGAATATTTGCAGAAATTATAACAAAGGGATTTTTGCAGGATGGGAATGTGCCAATTTTTTCACTACTGGCTTTCTTCTACAAAGAAAAACGTCTCGGTTACTTGTGTAACCTTCGTTCCCTGAAGGAGGGAACGGAGACGTAGTCGATCATGTCGACTGAATGGAATCACGCCAGGGAGCCAGTCATCTTCGAGTAGTATACAAAGGAGACAATGGACAACGCTCCGCCCCGCAGCGCGGGTATAAATATGGACATGGATGCACGCATCTGTTGTTTTTCGCTGAGGAGCCGAGCGGAACCCGGTCAGCAGTGGTCCAGTAGTAGTGTCAATGGGACTACCTCTCCGTTCCCTCCTACAGGGAACGAGGGTTACGCAAGTAACTGGGTCGTTCCCTTTCAGTCAGTCACGTTCGACGTAGTCAATCATGTCGACTGAAGGGTATCCCACTAACACGCCACTACTACTGAATGGGATCCCACTAACACGCCACTACCACTACTCAGGCCAGGAAGTCACTGCTGTTCCACAGGATCACTGGGAAAGCGTACCTTTCGTTGGAAGGTCTACGCTGCGGAAGCCACAACCTGCTAAGGAGGTACATGTGGAGATACACATATGGACTTAGCGGGCAGAACAATATATGGCATGTCACTGAGGTGGCTCCAGCCAGAACAGGGGGAGGCGCAACCGGTCAGTGACGGCAGAGCGGGCTCTGCCAGGGAAGACACGGGCTAGCCGCAGGGAGTAAACCATGGAAGGAACACATGGGATCACAACATATGGGCCCCACCTAACACAAGTTACACAAGCATACAAGTGATAGGCCTAGTATCAGAAGCTACACCATGTCCAACACCGAAGGCGGTGAGGAGGAACTCAACAGGGCTCGGAGGGGGAACTCACTGGAGCAAAAGGCTCACTTATCAAAGTCCATAGGAGGGGAATGGCGCAGCAAGCCGACACTAAAAACCGGGCTAAGGTAAAGCTGGCTTCGAGTGAAGGGAGCCTACTAAGCAACCGGCCTAAACACATAAGCTAACTTCTTAGCGAATGTTCTGTGTCGCCCTGCCCACAACTCTTAATCTGTCAGCGAGGCACTCATGTCAATGCCCAGGAAGGAGCTAAACTCTCTTTATGGAGGAGCTCCTTACCCAGGTGGGCACGGTGCACCTTGGAATTTCACCAAGATGAAGGCCACACTAATCCTAGCATGGAAACCGCCTTCCTTACTGCTGGTTTTCCGGGACAGACAAGAGCCGGAGAGGTCCTGCGACTTTGTATTCTGTCCTAATAACCGCAGTGTGGGAGGAACAGAGAAAATCAGGGCTGGGCAGCCTCCATGGGAAGCACTTGCAGGCTCACCACCTGGTCCCGTTTAAAGGAGAGGTACCTTGGGCACATATTCAGGCCAGGGTCTCAATAGTGAGAGTTAGCCAGCCCGAGACCAGGCACGATTCGTTTAACGAAAATGTTCCTCACCCTCTAGATCAGAGGTTCTCAACCCTGTCCTGGCGTACCCCCAACACTACACATTTTCCTTGTCTCCCTAATCAAACACACCTGATTCAACTCATCAGCTCATTAACCCATGTGATAATGAGCTGATGAGTTGAATCAGGTGTGTTTGATTAGGGAGACAAGGAAAATATGTAGTGTTGGGGGTACGCCAGGACAGGGTTGAGAACCACTGCTCTAGATAGAGCAATCAAATAGGAGAACTGTTTCTTACAACAGATTTTTAACTCAACTACCTGACGTACTCAGGGGAGGTCTCAAGAGTGCAGTAGCACTGGAGATAAGTCCCAAGAAGGTAAGAGGGGGCACAAGGAAGATTCCTCTCCTTGCACCACTCAGGAACCTGACAACCAAGTCGTACTCCATATATCTCAACTGCATCCTGATGTGCTTTAAGGGCAACATCAGTTGAGGGTGTAGCGGAGCAGCCGCACTCTGACCCTTCTTCTGCATGAAGGAAGCACAGAAGTGATTGAACACTCTCAGGGGGTCCTTAATAGAAGAACACCAACAACGAACAAGTTCTACTTCAGATCGTAAGCAAGCCTCATGTTACAGGGAGCTCTCGCAGAAGTAATAGTAATTAGGCTCTTTCAGAGGTAGATAGCTGAACCACCACAATGTAACCTGGAGTCTCAGAGGAATGGGTCAGGAAGGCTGTCTAGGGGACAAGGTCCTAGTTGGGCCATGACGGGGCAACTAAAGAACCTGTTCCTCTTACCTGTACTTAACACAGTGATGTGCAAGAGGGCTCACTGGGGTTTTATTTAACACACATTGCATAGACCCTGGCTATCGTAAAGCCACCTGGGCGGCACAATTGAGCAGGCCGGAATTTTAAGTGGAAGAAGCGACCTCAGGAGCTTATGACCCCAAAGGAGGAGATGGCGGGCGAGTTGTGACATGCGAGGGAAGCGTTGTGAGCAACGGTCGCTGTACTGGGCAGTGCATCTTGCTGAGCAGCAGCATCAAGCAAGGAAACTGCTAACAACTCGAGGCAACTGAATCCCAATGCAGTGTGAGGTATGCCCAAGCCCTCCTGACTGCATGCCCGTTATACGTGGACCCTGTTAGCTAGTGTTAATAGACATTTGTTCTAGGGACGATTAGCCCGGAGAAGCAAAAAAGTCTGCACACTGCTGAGAGTTTGGCAGCACACCAGCTGTTGTTAATACACACAGAGCGTTCTGCTCTGCCACGGCCACCTAGGAACTTGGTTATAAAGTCAGTGCTGAAGCGGTCATCATATGGAGGAAGCTGTTTATATACGGCTGCGTCTCACACATGCCCCAGGAGCCTCTGAAATCTATTTAGTGATGGTGCAGTGGATAAGACACATGCCTTTGGTGTGAGAGACCCGGGTTCGAATCCACTGTGAGACACCAATGTGTCCCTGAGCAAGACACTTAACCCCTAGTTGCTCCAGAGGCGTGCGACCTCTGACATATATAGCAATTGTTAGTCGCTTTGGATAAAAGCGTCAGCTAAATGAATACATGTAAATGTATTTAGTGAGACCCTTTCTCACCGCTAGCACTGACCGGACACATTTCATGAGAAACGTGAAAACCAAGTCCCCCTCCGTACTGGAAAAAAGCTCAGTCCGTAGACAAGTTACTTTTCCCAGTTGACCTGTAGACCCAACTGGCTATGTAGCACTCGAAGGAAGGGGACCTGTACTGAGATTTCGACCCCCCCAATGCAAGACACAGGATGGCCCATGTTTACGGAGGAGTGGATATCTGAAATACGTGTCCTTCAGGTCCCACGCTGCAGACCATTTACAGGGATGGCATTAGTAATGTGTACTGTGTAGTAACCTGAACAGGGGCTTAGAAAAAGGGCCCGAAACAAGCACACAGATCCCTGATGGTCTAACTCACTATACATTGAGAACAATGAAAAATAGGCCTCACTTAGAAGCGTATTTTCATATTGGCTGGAGGAACGGCTCTATCGCAACCCTCACCAGTAGGAAGCGATGACCGTACATACGGCAGCACTATCTGTACACAGATGTGTAACAAACTATGTGCACTTAGGCGGGTGCCTGACGAACTGAATCGTCTTAGCCGAGTCTGATGACACAAGAACTGGCTTAGTTGGTCGGGAGCACTCTCGATGCTACAACAGACCAACACAGGGGGCTAATGTATCAGAGACGTACTCAGAGTGAGGCAGCGGGTTAGAGACAGGGATCCAGCTCGGTAGGTCTGAAGGCCTAAGTTGTAAAACACCTGTCTCTAGGTAGCGGCAGAGAAGACGTGAACGGGTCCTCGAACGCACTTGAAGCCGAAACTTTAGTTGCAGGGGAAACTCAGGATGGCCTATGTCTGCTTTTAGACAGCAAAGAACAGTTCTCCACTGCGTCGCCGAATAACCCAACCTGTGAAATGGGGGAGTCCTGGAATCGAACCTTGTCTGCTTCCCTCATATCCACCAGGTTGAGCCAGAGATGGTGCTCTTGGACCACAAATATGGACATCGCCAGACCGACTGCACGAGCTAAAACTTTCGTGCCCCGTAGGGCAAGATCGGTTGCAGTGCGAAGCTCACTCATGAGCTCACGGTCTAAGCAACCCTCGTGCATATCCATGAGTGATTGGGCCTGGTAGACCTGAAGCAGCGCCATAGCATGCAGTGAAGATGCAGCCTGCCCACAAGCTCTTTACGCCTTGCCCGTAAGGACAGACGAAAACTTACAGGCCTTAGAGGGGAGACAAGGATCCCCTTCCATGAGGTGGCGGTCGCCGGACACAGTTGAATCGCAAGACCGCTCCAGTGGCGGGATCGCCTCATAACCCTTAGCTGCACCTCCATCACAGGTAGTGAGGGAGGAGGAACTACCAAGGTGGTTTCGGCCAGAGAAAGGTGCCGTCCACGACCTAGTAAGCTCCTCATGCACTTCAGGGAAGAAAGGCACCGGGGCATTGGGCCGAGAACCAGCCCGGCCCGCCCCGCCCCGAGAAACCAATCATCCAACCGAGACGGTTCGGGACATGGTGGAGAATTCCAGACGAGCCCTACCCCTTTTCAGCATAGCTGAAATCTCAGGATCTGGCTCGAGCAGGGTTGCCTTCCCAGAGGGAGGCAACGGAGTCGAGTCATCATCTCCAGAGCACAACTCTCCCTCCGATGCTGCGATGGACATCCTGTCCTCTGGAGGGTCCCCGAATGAAACGACTGGTCGGTACACTACAGAGGGACCAGCACGTTCCTCGAGGAGCTCCACCAGCTGCGGTATAATCAAGGAGGGAGGGATCCACTGGGCTTGCCGTGCGGATTTCCCCACACCGTGATCCTCAGATCACCGCACCCTGCCGCGCTCCACGCTTCCCCTGGGAGGTAGACCCAGAGGATGCTCTAGAGAGGGGCATAGGCGTGGGGACTGCGCCCTCGCTTTTAACGAAGGCGAGTCTTGATCTCAACACTGATATGATCATGTCCCCACAATGAGAACATGAATCATCGACGAAAGCTGCTTCAGCGTGCTTTAAGTACCAAACACGTGATGCATCTATTGTGACCGTCAGATGGGGACAGAGCCCTACCGCACCCAGATTGATTACTGATTACATCAGTAACCCGATCGGCTCCGAAGCGAAAGACAACTGATGCGTGCATCCACTTCCGTTTTTATACCCGCGATGCGGGGCGAAGCGTGTGATGCAATTCACGCAGGCCAATGTCCATTGGCTCTTTTATATACTTCTCGAAGATGACTAGCTCCCTGGCGTGATCCCATTTAGTCAAATGTCAAATGTGACTGACTGAAAGGGACACTTGTTGTGTGTTTTCACTCCATTAGACATATTTTACAGTATTTTTCTATATTCTTCTATATTCTTGAACTAGATATCTTGTCAGATCTGTAACATATTTTATTGTTTAGCCACATTAGCCTGCTACAAGAACTTCCATGGGTGTAAAGGTGAAATGTTTTCCGATTCAAAAAGGGGGGTGGGGAGGGGTGGCTGAATGTACCCTCATCCCAAAAAAGGATTTATTTACTTCAGTGTGTGTCATATGTCAGAGTAAGATATTAATAGACTAAAAATAAATAATTATAATACACATGAACTTTGAGATGGAAGGTGTGGCGCATATATTTTGAAGGATTAAATGCTTGACTTATAACTGATTTCATTAGGTAGGATGTCTGTGAGTCTGTCCATACATTTATTGTGTCAAGAAAGCTCATGGGTCAAAAAAATGGGTCAAGAAAGTTCATGGGTCAAAAAAATGGGTCAAGAAAGTTCATCAAATCAAAATATATGAGGTTGCCCATGAATAGATTCTGCTTAGTGCGCATGATCAACTTCTATAAAAGCCAAGACGGTAGAACAGAAGAGATGTAGAGAAGACCTCAGAAGTTCCATCAAGAGGTAAGAGCCTATGCTGACTGTGACTGAAATGAATTTAACATCACCACTTATGCATCTGTACTCAAAGTAATTGTGTTTTTATTTATACTAATACATTTTAATGAATTGATTTTTTTTAATCCAAGGGTAGTGAACATTTCATCTGGTCTCAAGGACAAAAGGCAAGTGAGTTTTAAATTCAGAGTGTGGATTATGGTAGATGAAAACAGTTGTTATAGTCTGTTTTATAGATGGAAACTGGAGAAGCATGCTGTTTTTAAAAACGTATGTAATTTATTTACATAGAAATGTGTTTAAAATGTATTAGTAAGATGAATTTAAGGAAGGGGTCCCTTTGACCCTTTATTTTAGGTGCCAAACATAGGCACCTATTGTATTTGTTTTTTATTGTGTTGAATTAAATTCTGTTTTTCTTCTTCCACTTTTGAGTCTATGAGAGCAATAAAACCCCTTTTGGGAATGTTATACAAATTTGGCCCAAATATAGAGGACATTCGACACTGGGATGCAGTGTTGGTATTATAATCCATGATGACATTTGAATAAATATAAATCATTAGAAATGTCTTAAATTTTATCATAAAATATTGAATTAATAATTTTAAAAAATCTGTCACAGAAATTTCTTAATATTTGTTAGGAAATCTTATACATCCATTGAGAGAAAAAAATTCAAGCACACATATCTACAGAGGAGAAAAACTTCTCTTTAGCTCTCTTTGTGAGCATTAGTGAGTACACACATGCAATGTAATGTCCGTTTCATTCAGTATATACTTGTAGCAGGAGGATGCACTTGGGCTGAGAGTCCACAAGAAAGACTAATAGTTGGCAGTGAAAATCTCTGTATTGTCCTGAAACTTCATATATGCCAAAATTCATATTGCACTGTATGTGCCGTCCCCTGACACCAGCATTTCAATTTCATCACCAGAAAGACATGTTCAATCGACATTTGTGCCATTAATGGGCCCCTTACCTGCTTCTTGCTTGCTATCTAAATGTCTATCTATTATTGTTTTATGTGTCTGTATTCACGTGTAAGCCTAAACTTAGGAATATGCCTCTTTCTTAACACTATTCATGTGTTTTATATTTTATATGTCTTGCCTTTGTTGAATATTTATGAAATTTGTAATGGATAAGTTGGTATTTTCTCTCTTTAGTAAGCCGCCACCATGAGTACGGACGCAGAGATGGCCGCTTATGGCAAAGCTGCCATTTACCTTCGTAAGCCTGAGAGGGAGAGAATGGAGGCTCAGGCCAGACCATTTGATGCCAAGGCTGCCTGCTATGTGACTGATCCCAAAGAGTTGTACCTCAAGGGAACAATCAAGAGCAGAGACGGTGGCAAAGTCACAGTTGTTTTGCTTGATACTAAGGAGGTAAATTTGAATTTCCATTTCATGTAGAGGCTCATTAACTTACATATTACATTGTTTTCTTTTATATCTAATATCTGATTTATCAAATTTATAGGAGAGAGTTGCTAAGGAAGAAGATGTCTATCCAATGAATCCTCCCAAGTATGACAAGATTGAGGACATGGCCATGATGACCCATCTCAATGAAGCCACTGTGCTGTATAACCTCAAAGAGCGTTATGCTGCGTGGATGATCTACGTGAGTTCTGAAACGACATAAAAAGCATTTAAGTTCATTTTTTCTGTGTTGTTGGAATCTGACCATGTCTCTGCTCATTTCAGACCTACTCTGGACTCTTCTGCGCAACTGTGAACCCCTACAAGTGGCTCCCAGTGTATGATGGAGAAGTGGTGTCTGCCTACAGAGGCAAAAAGCGTATGGAGGCCCCACCCCACATCTTCTCTGTCTCTGACAATGCCTATCAGTTCATGCAGACTGGTAAGACATTATGGAATTGAATTCTATAGAATTCATTAAGATGAATTAGATGTTGCTGTTAATATAATAAATATTTACCGGATATTTTACAAATTTCAATCAACAGATAGAGAAAACCAGTCTGTCTTAATCACGTAAGTATTTTAATTTAATTTCAGACCATGACAAAAATGAAAAGTATAACATAGATGGAAAATTTATGGAGATATTTACAAAATAAAATTAAAGATTGAATACACTTTGAAAAGTCAACATGTCTTTCAATTTTCTGTCTTCTAATCTCTTATAACCCAGTGGAGAATCTGGTGCTGGAAAGACTGTGAACACGAAACGTGTCATCCAGTACTTTGCCACAGTTGCAGTGTCAGGTATCAAGAAAGAGGCCAGTAAAATAAAGGTACGAGATACAAAACTGTCATATATTTTATTTTAAAAGATGATTATTTACACTCATCTCACAAACTTGTGAAATGCCTATAAATTGGGTTTAGTCATATGAAATAGAAAAACAATTGAAAATAAATGAAAACACTTCAAACATCACAGGGCTCTCTTGAGGACCAGATCATTGCTGCCAACCCTCTGCTTGAGTCTTATGGTAATGCCAAGACTGTGAGAAATGACAACTCCTCTCGTTTTGTAAGTTAACCACTGTTTATTTACAGTACATATGGTCAGTTGTGTTCAATTTTACTGTACAGAGTTTTCTATAAAGAGATTATAATAATTATTATTTATGTATTATGCTATTATGATTTAAACAGGGTAAATTCATCAGAATTCATTTCGGCACAACTGGAAAACTGGCTAGTGCTGACATTGAGACATGTAGGTGGACATGATTTCATTGATCCATCCTGAACATTTGTCTTTATCTGCCACTCTTTAGATGATTGTGACTCAAGTACATTCTCTCAACAGATCTGCTGGAGAAGTCTAGAGTGTCATTCCAGCTTCCAGATGAGAGAGGCTACCACATCTTCTACCAAATGATGACCAACCATAAGCCTGAGCTGATTGGTAGGTGCACATATTTCATTAAATCTTTCAGATAATATTGCAAGATGCTCTTTCATAAATGCTGTGTATTTTACAGAAATGACGCTCATCACCACCAACCCCTATGACTTCCCCATGTGCAGTCAGGGTCAGATCACAGTGGCCAGCATTGATGATAAAGTTGAGCTGGATGCTACTGATGTGAGTCATTGCTATTTGAATATTGACATATTCTATTTAAATATGGCAAATCATATATTTTATTATTCTCTGTAATTTACAGGAAGCTATTGACATTCTTGGTTTCACAAGTGAGGATAAAGTGTGCATCTACAAGTTCACTGGAGCTGTTCTTCATCATGGTAACTTGAAGTTCAAGCAGAAGCAGCGCGAGGAGCAGGCTGAGCCTGATGGCACAGAGGGTGAGACTTGTGTTATCCTGGGCTTTAAAATAGTAACCGTTGCATCGACTTTGTATAAAATGTTTAGTGTAAATATAAACTAGAAGTTGCGTGGATATCAATAAATCTGAAAATAAAATGGAAAGTACCTGGTGCCTGATTTATTATAATTTTACACAAAAGACTCTATAGAGCAAAGATAATTTATTTTCAAATGTTTTAACAGAGGCTGACAAAATCGCCTACCTTCTGGGTTTGAACTCTTCTGAAATGCTGAAGGCATTGTGCTTCCCCAGAGTCAAGGTCGGAAATGAGTATGTGACCAAAGGTCAGACCGTGCCACAGGTATAGTAACATTTCCAGTATGCCATGTGTTTAACCTAAAATTCTGGCTAATTATTGCAGAAACAGAATAAAATGTCCACTCTATTCTACTTACAGGTGTACAACTCTGTTAGCGCCTTGGCCAAATCTATCTATGAGAGGATGTTCTTGTGGATGGTCATTCGTATCAACCAGATGTTGGACACAAAACAACAAAGAAATTTCTACATTGGCGTGCTGGATATTGCTGGCTTTGAGATCTTTGATGTAAGAATGATTCTTTTATCTCTTTTTATGTCAAAATGAATGATATTCAGAAGGTAGTAAATGTTTCTGTCATTTTTTGTCCTCCAGTATAACAGCATGGAGCAGCTGTGCATCAACTTCACCAATGAGAAACTGCAACAGTTTTTCAACCACACCATGTTTGTGCTGGAGCAAGAGGAGTACAAGAAGGAGGGCATTGTTTGGGACTTCATTGACTTTGGCATGGACTTGGCTGCTTGCATTGAGCTCATCGAGAAGGTTATCAATGGTTTATGAATTTATTAATTTCCATTGATCCTATTCTCAAAATCGCCTATTTTTGATAATAAACAACATTCTTTTATAAACAGCCCATGGGTATCTTCTCCATCCTTGAAGAGGAGTGCATGTTCCCTAAGGCTTCAGATGCTTCCTTCAAGAACAAGCTATATGATCAGCATCTTGGCAAGACCAAAGCTTTCGAGAAACCAAAGCCTGCCAAAGGCAAGGCTGAAGCCCACTTCTCCCTGGTTCACTACGCTGGAACTGTAGACTACAATGTCACTGGCTGGTTGGAAAAGAACAAGGATCCACTGAATGATTCTGTTGTGCAGCTGTACCAGAAGTCTTCTATCAAACTGCTGGCTACTCTCTACCCACCTGTTGTTGAGGGTAAAGAAAAAATATATTTAACAAAACTTTGATTCAGTTTTGAACTTTCTTTCTTGTTTTTGCATTTATACTTGTCCTTTGTATGTTTATCTCAATAGATGCTACTAAAAAGGGAGGCAAGAAGAAGGGTGGCTCCATGCAGACTGTGTCCTCTCAGTTCAGGGTATGTATAGAGATGGCATCACAGCAATATTGCTTTATTTGAGGAAAAAAAAGAAAAGAAATACAAAGCATGCCAACCTTTTTCTATTCTCCACAGGAGAACTTGGGCAAACTGATGACCAACTTAAGGGCCACTCACCCACACTTTGTGCGTTGCCTGATTCCTAATGAGTCCAAGACTCCAGGTAAAATATATATATATATATATATAAAAAAACCTTACAGATATTTTGGTTCTCAATATACATGATGAAGTTAAATTACCAAGTTCATGGTGTAAACTGTTCGTTGTAGGTCTCATGCAGAACTTCCTGGTTATCCACCAGCTGAGGTGTAACGGTGTTCTGGAGGGTATCAGAATCTGCACAAAGGGCTTCCCCAGCAGAATCCAATATGGAGACTTTAAGCAGAGGTAAATGGGACCACATGAAAATAACATTTCCTAGAAGGCTCCTAATTAAAATAAGTATTTTGATAAATTTTCCACAGATACAAGGTGCTGAATGCCGGTGTTATCCCAGAGGGACAGTTTATGGATAACAAGAAGGCCAGTGAGAAACTCCTGGGATCCATCGACGTTAATCATGACGACTACAGATTTGGACATACGAAGGTTCATATTTAGCTTTACAAATTTCAAAGATTCAGTGATCATGGTCATTTAGCTTAGACAGTTTAAATTAATATATTTTGATGTACTGTTTTACATAAATTCAGGTGTTCTTCAAAGCTGGTCTTCTGGGTCTTCTTGAGGAGATGCGAGATGAGAAACTGGCTGCTCTGGTCACAATGACTCAGGCTCTCTGTCGTGGTTTCCTGATGAGGAGGGAGTATATGAAAATGATGGAGAGGAGGTGATTATTGTCATGAGTAAAGATGACATCAATGATAAATGTGCAAACTTAATGATGATTATGCCATTTAATGATGAATTATTCACAGGGAGGCGATTTACACCATCCAATACAACATCCGTTCATTCATGAATGTCAAACACTGGCCATGGATGAAGGTTTATTACAAGATTAAGCCTCTGCTTCAGAGTGCAGAGACTGAGAAGGAGCTGGCAACCATGAAAGAGGACTTTACCAAATGCAAAGAGTCTTTGGTTAAGGCTGAAGCCAGAAAGAAGGAGCTTGAAGAGAAGATGGTAGCACTGCTGCAAGAGAAAAATGATCTGCAGCTGCAAGTAGCATCTGTGAGTATATTTTATAATTAACCGAATATTGGTTACATTCAAAATGAGCAAGGTTGTTTCCAATGAAATAGCAATCTTTTTTACTAACAGGAATCTGAGGGTCTCTCAGACGCTGAGGAGAGGTGTGAGGGTCTGATTAAAAGCAAAATCCAGCTTGAAGCTAAACTCAAAGAGACAACTGAGAGACTGGAGGATGAGGAAGAAATCAATGCTGAACTGACAGCCAAGAAGAGGAAACTGGAGGATGAGTGCTCTGAGCTGAAGAAAGACATTGATGACCTGGAGCTCACCCTGGCTAAAGTGGAGAAGGAGAAACATGCCACTGAGAATAAGGTTAGAGATTGAGTTGGTTTAAGATTAGATTTCATCTCTGTCTTATAAATTGATATAGAATATGAATTGTAATATTTAAGCTTATTTGGATCAAAAAATTATACAGGTAAAGAACTTGACTGAGGAAATGTCAGCTCAGGATGAGAGCATTGCTAAGCTTACGAAGGAGAAGAAAGCCCTCCAAGAGGCACATCAGCAGACACTGGATGATCTTCAGGCCGAGGAGGACAAAGTCAACACCCTGTCCAAATCCAAGACAAAGCTTGAGCAGCAAGTTGATGATGTGAGTTGATTATGTAAACTAAGTATATTAATTCATCAAGTCAACTGTTTTCTGCTGTGAACATAGTTTATATATCATTGTCCTGTAGCTTGAGGGTTCCCTTGAACAAGAGAAGAAGCTCCGCATGGACCTGGAGAGAGCTAAGAGAAAGCTTGAAGGAGACCTGAAATTATCCCAAGAGTCCGTGATGGACCTGGAGAATGACAAGCAGCAATCTGATGAGAAAATAAAAAAGTAATTAAAGCAGGAATTCTTGGATTTCTTTTATTTTTTTAAATGTTTTATTTTTTTTTATTTTTACAACTACTTATTGTTGAACACCTACAGGAAAGACTTTGAAACAAGCCAGCTCCTTAGCAAGATAGAAGATGAACAATCTCTGGGCACTCAACTCCAGAAGAAGATCAAGGAGCTTCAGGTATTTTGAGATTTTTTCAAACATTACATCATTATGATCAAATGCAGATCATCACCAAAAATCGAATTAACTACTTTCCACCATAGGCCCGCATTGAGGAACTAGAAGAAGAGATCGAGGCTGAGCGCGCTGCTCGTGCCAAGGTTGAGAAGCAGAGAGCTGATCTCTCCAGGGAACTTGAGGAGATCAGTGAGAGGCTTGAGGAGGCTGGAGGAGCCACTTCTGCTCAAATCGAGATGAATAAGAAGCGTGAAGCTGAATTCCAGAAGCTGCGTCGTGATCTTGAAGAGTCCACCCTCCAGCATGAAGCTACTGCTGCTGCCCTCCGCAAGAAGCAGGCAGACAGTGTGGCCGAGCTGGGAGAGCAAATCGACAACCTGCAGCGTGTCAAGCAGAAGCTTGAGAAAGAGAAGAGCGAATTCAAAATGGAGATTGATGATCTTTCCAGCAACATGGAAGCTGTTGCCAAAGCAAAGGTTGGGAAATATTCTAAAGAATATATGTGATCCATGCTGGCAAAGGATGAGTCGGAATACGCATGTGCTAATTGCGAGCTACAGGCAAATGTCAATTTTGGTTGAATTTCATTTTTTATTCACAAAAATGTGTTCATTAAGCCCTCTTCTAGCGATCCCAATGCTCCAAGAATTAAACATCTAAAATGATCTTTATTTTGACGTTTTCTGAGAGGTGTACCTTCCTAAATCTTTCCTTTGTTTGAATAATCCATGAAAAATTGACATTAATGTTAATCAAACAATTGTGGTATCATGGAAAAAAAAAATTATATATATTTTTCCTATAGATATTTGCTTTTGATTTGGTGTGTGCCAAATTTGGTGGTATTACCAGGAATTTTAAGGTATGGTTGCTAGGTGATTTTGTTTTGGATCCTTCAGAAAACTTTAATTAGATTTTTCTCAAAATTGACTTTGTCTCTATTGAATTCAAATAGGTGTAGCGCAGTCCTTTTTAATCTGATTCCAGCAAATCATACATCATCATACATGAAGTTTTTTTTTAATAACAATAAAAGTAAATAACAATAACTCATTTTTGAAAATGTGCTCATTGTGAATAATTTTGCCAGCATGGCTCACATACAACAAGTCTTGAAGTTCTTTCAAATATCTAATGACTTTTGTATTTGCAGGGCAATCTTGAAAAGATGTGCCGCACACTTGAGGACCAACTTAGTGAAATTAAGTCCAAGAATGACGAGAACGTTCGTCAGTTAAATGATCTCAGTACTCAAAGAGCAAGATTTCAAACTGAAAATGGTAACTCATGAACAAATTAGTATTATTTCAAAAGTAATTAATGTCAATAAACAACAATAATTATCAACAATAATTAATCAAAAATAATAGTGTATTAAGATTATTCAGCTGCACATTTCTGACTGTAACACTGATCAAATCTTACATCCATTTGTTTTGAAATAAACTGATTGAGACATAGAAAAGTCTGACACAGTGAATCTAAATCTATACAGGTGAGTTTAGCCGTCAGCTGGAGGAGAAGGAGGCTCTGGTTTCTCAGCTCACCAGAGGCAAACAAGCTTCCACTCAGCAAATTGAGGAGCTTAAGAGGCATATTGAAGAGGAGATTAAGGTAATACAGCATAATCAATTCATGCACATACTTGTCGATTACTTTACTGTAGAGACAAGCTAATATTATGCGACTTTGTCCCTTAGGCTAAGAACGCACTGGCCCATGCTGTGCAATCAGCCCGTCATGACTGCGACCTGCTCCGAGAGCAGTTTGAGGAAGAGCAGGAGGCAAAGGCTGAGCTGCAGCGGGGAATGTCAAAGGCCAACAGTGAGGTTGCTCAGTGGAGAACCAAATATGAAACTGATGCCATCCAGCGCACTGAGGAGCTTGAAGAGTCCAAGTATGTATATTATTGTATAATATTCCCAATTCTCACAGCTATTTTATAGATTAGAATTCAAAATAAATTGTATTACTTAACAGGAAGAAGCTGGCTCAGCGTCTGCAAGAGGCAGAGGAACAAGTTGAGGCAGTGAACTCAAAATGTGCATCTCTGGAGAAGACCAAACAGAGACTCCAGGGTGAGGTGGAGGACCTCATGATTGATGTGGAGAGAGCCAATAGTCTGGCTGCCAACCTTGACAAGAAGCAGAGGAACTTTGACAAGGTAAACCATTTTAGTCATATTATATTCTCTTTGTAAAGTATTGCTGGAATGGGCTTTGTTCAACATTTTTAAACAAACTCTATCCTTAAATATCTCCACCAAAGGTCCTGGCAGAATGGAAGCAGAAATACGAGGAAGGTCAGGCAGAGCTGGAAGGTGCTCAGAAAGAGGCTCGTTCACTCAGCACTGAACTGTTCAAGATGAAGAACTCCTATGAGGAGAGTCTGGATCATCTGGAGACCCTCAAGAGAGAGAACAAGAATCTGCAGCGTAAGAATTAAACCGTTAAATTAGAAAAAAACTTAAAGGGATTGTTCACCCAAAATGAAAATTCTTTTACTAAATACTGACCCTCATGTCGTTCCAAACTCGTGAGACTTCTGTTCATCATCGGAACACAAATTAAGATCTTTTTGATTAGTTTTATGATCTCTTTGTAACCTTTTTGAAGCGTCAAATAATCAATTGTGTAGCTGTCTATGGAGGGACAGAAAGCTTTCAAATGTCATTCAAAAGATTTTCATTTGTGTTCCAAAGATGAACGAAAGTCTTACGGGTTTGTAATGACATGAGGGTAATTTATTAATGATAACATTTTAATTTTTCGGTGAACTATCCCTTTAAATGTTCTAATTCTCAGTGAGCATTAAAACGTAAGCACCTATGATTAATGAATGTACATTATGATAAATATTATATGTTTTTCTCTCTCTAGAGGAAATTTCAGATCTGACAGAGCAATTAGGTGAGACTGGTAAGAGCATCCATGAGCTGGAAAAGGCCAAGAAGACAGTGGAGACTGAGAAGTCAGAGATTCAGACTGCCCTGGAAGAGGCTGAAGTGAGTATCGTGAGATCAATATGGAATTCTTGCTAGAACCATCATACTGTGGTGTTGAATCAATACACCGAGAGTATTTTCATTCTTATATTTAAATGTTGCTTTATTTGTCATAGGGTACACTGGAGCATCTGGAGTCCAAGATTATACATGTCCAGCTTGAGCTAAACCAGATCAAGGGAGAGATTGACAGGAAGCTTGCAGAGAAGGATGAGGAGATGGAGCAGATCAAGAGGAACAGCCAGAGAGTCATTGAATCCATGCAGAGCACTCTGGACTCTGAAGTCAGGAGCAGGAATGATGCCCTGAGAATCAAGAAGAAGATGGAGGGAGACCTAAATGAGATGGAGATTCAGCTGAGCCACTCCAATCGCCAGGCTGCTGAGGCCCAGAAACAGCTCAGGAACATTCAGGGACAACTCAAGGTATGCATAGGAATTGTTCTTTTTGACTTTGGGATGCATTCATATTTTTTTTAAATAATCAAACATATGGTAAGTACAGCCTCGCAGAAACCACATCAAAAGCTCATTCTAAAGCTATTGTTATGTTCAGGATGCCCAACTGCACCTTGATGATGCCCTGAGAGGACAGGAAGACATGAAGGAGCAGGTGGCCATGGTGGAGCGCAGAAACACTCTGATGCAGTCTGAGATTGAGGAGCTGAGAGCTGCTCTGGAGCAGACAGAGAGAGGCCGCAAAGTGGCTGAACAAGAGCTGGTGGATATCAGTGAGCGTGTTGGGCTGCTGCACTCTCAGGTAAGGGCAATATTGTTTCCCTGAATTCAAGGGAATTGATCAGGTAAGGGCATATTGTTTCCCTGAAATTAAGGGAATTGAGAGCATCATTCAAAATGTTCAAACTGTTGCTTTCCATTTTGTAGAACACAAGTCTCATAAACACCAAAAAGAAGCTTGAGGCGGACCTTGTTCATGTCCAGAGTGAAGTTGATGACACTATACAGGAAGCCAGAAATGCAGAGGAGAAGGCCAAGAAGGCCATCACTGATGTGAGCAACAGTAGCTGCCAAATGTTTCATTCACACGCTTACGTACTTAAAAAATGTGGATCTAATGACTTTCTGTATTAATGCAAAAGGCTGCAATGATGGCAGAAGAACTGAAGAAGGAGCAGGACACCAGTTCTCACCTTGAGAGGATGAAGAAGAATCTGGAGGTCACAGTGAAGGACCTGCAGCACCGTCTGGATGAGGCTGAGAATCTGGCCATGAAAGGAGGAAAGAAACAACTCCAGAAGATGGAGTCCAGAGTAAGCCTCTTTATAGTTATGATATGGGCAAAGTGAAGTATGTTATATTATGATTTGTTTGAATACAATTTATATTTTCTTTAGATCCGTGAGCTTGAGGCTGAAGTTGAAGCTGAGCAGAGACGTGGAGCTGATGCTGTTAAAGGTGTCCGCAAATATGAGAGGAGAGTGAAAGAGCTCACTTATCAGGTATGATGACCATATTCCTCACAAGCTTGTTCAGACAAAAGAGTCTGTATACTAGTGTATGTACTGACAATGCCTATTTTTAGTAAAGGATCAATGCTTAATTTTGAAAATGTGTATTTTTTGAAGACTGACGAGGACAAGAAGAACATCAGCAGACTCCAGGATTTGGTTGACAAACTGCAGCTGAAGGTCAAAGTCTACAAGAGGCAGTCTGAAGAGGCGGTATGTAAAATCTAATGAAACATTTTGACACTGTAATTATTTATATTGGAATGCTAATTTGATGAAACGTGATACATGAACCATATAAAAAAACCTTTAGGAGGAGCAAGGCAATGTTCACCTATCCAAGTTGAGGAAGGTGCAGCATGAGCTTGAGGAGGCTGAGGAGCGTGCTGACATTTCTGAGTCTCAGGTCAACAAGCTCAGAGTTAAGAGCCGGGATTCTGGAAAGGTTAGACTAAGTAGATGTTTTTTTTTTTCATTATTTATTCAACTTGTTTAGCCAAATGCATGAACATTTCGGCAGATGTAATGGAACTATAATAATTGCATTTTGCTGATGTTACATATCCTGTATGACATTTGAACATCTGTATTCTATTCATTATGTTAAGTGAAGAACATGTTTGTTAATAAGACTAACGTTTGCTTCTTCCTTCTTTCTCAGGTCAAAGAAGAATGAATCTTTAACACTTGAAAGGAGCATTTACTGACGTCATATAATATGAATGTTCATTATAAAATTACCTTTCTTAATAAACCTGTTTATTTCAGAAAATAATTAGCCTTTGTGTGATTTTTCAACAAGATACACTATTATCTGATCTATATGATTACATTAAACCTTATTATTCACATCATGAGAGTGCTGAGTATCAAGAGTGTCTTGAATCCTCATGTTTAACTGAGTGCATTCGCTCAAACATTTCTGCTATAGAGTTTCCACCCTGGATTGATGTTACTGACTATTGCAATATTCTGTGAACTAGCCTTTTGGTTAGCACAAATAAGCCTCTACAGATGATCCAGAGATCTAAAAAGTAAATATAATACCTGGAAAAAGTTATCTGTTACCTAAAACATTTATCATTTTCATTAAATTATATTATATTATTTAATTAATTTATAATATAATGCATTTCTAATATAATACCCTATAATGAGCAAGCAACAAGTTGTTTTTCTGAAATACAAAAATATGAGTGAATGACACATGTGGAGTGTACTGCGAATTAACCTGAGAGTACTGACCAAGGCCGAAAATTCGACATAGATACAATTTATAATAACACTTAACTGCATAAATTAAGATTGGTATGTTAGACGCACATGAGTCAAACCCCAGTCCTGGAGGGCCACTGTCCTGCATAGTTTAGCTCCAACCAGCTCCAAAAACACCTGCCTGGAAGTTTCTAGTAATCCTGAAGATCTTGATTAGCTGGATCCAGTGTTTTTAATTAGGATTGAAGCTAAACTGTGCAGGGTTGTGACCCTCCAGAAACTGAGTTTGACACCCCTGTTAGAGTATCTCACCTTAACAGTCTTGAGTCAGCGTAAATGATCATCTCAACAAAATGGTGGTTTATACACTCCGTTTTTTTTTTTAACCAATAGCAACCTTCGTTAATTACCATGCCAACTAATCACCTGATCCATGAACTAGGAACGCCCATTAATCTGATTTGCCAACCCCCCCCCCCCCCCCCCCCCCCCCCCCCACACACACACACACACACACACACACTTTTAAAATAATTTGTAAAATAATTTTGTTTCACTTTTTACAATTTTTCTTCATTCATTTTTTTTTTAATAAAAAAAAAGTTTTATAATTTTTTAAAATTTTTAATTTAATTTTTAATTTTAGCATCAAAAAAGACAAGACAATAGGAACTTTTCAAACATTTATTATAAAAAAAACATTACAATGGAACACAAACAAAACTAAAACAATTATGTTTGTTTGCGCTACCTTGCTAAGTGTGACTTAAGTGGGGACAGCCGGACCATGGGGTACTTCCGGCACAGGTTGACTGGAATTAAGACCCTCTGCCGCCACTTCGCTGGGCTCGGCTCCTCCTGCAAAGAGCGAGAAAGGCAAAGAGTCAGCGAACACGCCCACTCGTCAGACAAACGGTTAAACAGACCCACCAAAAGATGGACTTACCGAAGCGGACTCCCTCGTGTCTGTGTTCTCTTCTACCATCTGAGGAGGGATGGCGGCGGGGGTCGGCCACTTAAGGGTCCTCCGGGACCTCCTCCTCAACAAGCGGTAGGGGCGGGTCATGTCTCTGAGGGCCTGTTGAGGTCAGCCACCTCGTCCATGACCATCAGGCAGCCAGGGTTGCCGCAGGCCCGCACCTCCTCCTCCGACGCCTCCTCCTCCAGAGGGAAGGTGGAATCCTCCAGGTCGCCAGACTCAATTAGATCCAGGGAGGAGGCCAATGCCACGGTTGGGTTGGTTCAGAGCTCAGCTCAGCTCAGGTTGCCAAAGACCTTCTTCCTCTTCAGAGCCAGCATTGTCTCTCGCCGAGCTGCCGCCGTTGGCTTCATGTGGCCCATCAGGTGGCGGTCCATGCGGGATCAGGATTTGCCGCAGGCAGGCACGGGGCAGGTGCCCTTGCAGATGTCCACCCTCCCGGACGGAATCGCAAGCAGCAGCTTGCATTCTGCCTTGTTTTTGACCCAGTGGGTCACCGTCAGGTCTGCCTCAGCCGGTGGTATAGCCTGTGACAAAGCGGGCAGTCTTCAATGCCCATATTAAGAATAAAAAGTAAAAATGAAAATCCAATAAAATAGTAGTGAGGGACACGTAGAGAACCTGGTGCAATGTGTATGTATAAAAGTGAATGCAACGAGTAAAAATGTGTTGTGGAATATTCCTGGGACCCATGAATAGACTTTTGTCCACTGTAGTGGACATTATATTTTAGTGAATTTCTCTCAAACCATACATGTCACACCTGGGTGTCCTGTAAAGAGCACATTCAGGGCTTTTCAGAGATGCGAAATGTTTGGAGGTTTCACCATGAAAACAACTTCTCATTTTTCTTTAAAAATGTCTGACATTAATTTAGTGATCAAATGTAGCACACTTATGGAAATATGATAATATATTGTAATTATAATTTAAATCAGACTACTTTTCAAATTGTATAAGCCAACATCTCAGGAAAACGTTATGGGGTTTCAAATCAAAAAATTACTTTCTGTTACAGAACAGGGCATTGATTTCATACATGTCCACTGTAGTGGACACCAGGACTAAAATCATGTTTATCAGGCATTTTGGGAGACACAACAAGTGATTATGGAAAATAAATTATACATCAATATTCCTATGAAATATTAGATATTATTATTAAAATGTTGCTAATTATTACTCCAATTATTACACTTCTTTTGTCATTAAATGTTGCTCTAAGAACACATTAATGTGCAAATTGGATACATTGCATTGAATGGGAATATTAACACTAGAAGTGCCAGAATTCCATAACTACTAGAACTGCCACAAGCTTCGGCAGGTTGGATGTACACCCAATTTCTCTGAAACGCCTTTGGAGACGGCTTATGGTAGAGAAATAACCATTCAATTCACGGGCAACAGCTCTTGTGGACATTCCTGCAGTCAGCATGCCAATTGCACGCTCCCTCAAAACACGCAACATCTGTGGCATTGTGCTGTGTGATAAAACAGGACATTTTAGTGTGGCCTTTTATTGTGGCCAGCCTAAGGCACACCTGTGCAATAATCATACTGTCTAATCAGCATCTTGATATGCCACACCTGTGAGGTGGATGGATTATCTCGGCACAGGAGAAGTGCTCACTAACACAAATTTAGACAGATTTGTGAACAATATTTGAGAGAAATAGGCCTTTTGTGTACATAGAAAAAGTCTTAATCTTTGAGTTCAGCTCATGCAAAATGGGGGCAAAAACAAAAGTGTTGCATTTTATAATTTTGTTCAGTATATATATATATTTCTCATGTCTGTGAAGTAGCTTATATGCCGAGTTTCATTTTATTTATGAGAAGCACTCCAGTTCACGAGCAGTGCAAGTGGATCCCCTGCCTAGTGATGGCAAGATGAGGCTACCTGAACCACTGAAACCTCGCAGCCCATTGGTTCACCCAAAGGTTCATTACTCGAAGCTTCATTCAGCATTGCTCACTAGTGACACCTAGCTACTGTGCAAAGAAATTGCAGGCAAATTAATTCATTCTGAACCAATGACCCGCCCCCCTCCCGCAATGTTTTATTTATTTATCTTCTTCTAAATATGAGTTAATGTCTCTGTAACCTTTCATTTGCAATAATAAAGAGATCTGTGCAGACATTTGTCCATTGCCTGGGTATGAAATAAAACGTGTATATTTCTCTGTCTGCATTTACTTGTACAGAGTCAACTGTCACACACACAGTTAATTAATTATTCCAAAAAATATTGGATAGGGACAGTATGAACAACAAAAGTGACTGTGTTGAGTGCAGTGCTTATGGTGGAGGGACTCGAGGAAGTGTAATAAAGTAAACTGCAGTAAACACCACAGTTTGGGGTGGATGAAGGAAGGATTACAATAGATTTTTATTGAGAAAATGAATTTTTTGAAGTGTGTTGGTGTTAAGACAATTCCTCTTCTTGGACAAAACCTCACCAGCCTTGGAAAAATATCCTTTCACAAGGAACAGAGGATGCAGGGGAACATACAATGTCAGTGCCAGCGGGTATAAATGAAGATACTGATGCTTCTGTTGAGCCCAGACAGGGGAGGATTTCCTCTTTCTTGCTGGCTCCATTACCATGAAAAAGGAAGATGTCATAAAAAGCAAACAAATCCAAAAGGGCAATCCAAATTAAAAAGCAGTCCAGTCCAGATCAAAAAATCTAAGCTACCAAAAATCCAAAGCAATCCAAATAATCTTATCTAATTAATATAACAATACTATAATATAGCTACTATAATTAATAATAACAATTATTCATTATTATTAATAACTATTCTAACCTGATATAATGTAATAATATACAGCCCTAACACATATATGACACAATAACGACAATGAGAGTTCTCTAACTCTGACTCTCTGACACGCTACAAGTGCTTACTACTCCTGCAACACCCACAAGGTGGTGCGAGTTTCGAGCCCCCTTTATCCAGAAACGACACTTAGGGCCGTTACATAGTCAACGCGAGCAACGCGAGCAAGCAACGCGAGCGACGCGAGCTACGCGCTCCTTTTCATAGTACACAAGCGTCACCGGCGATGCGTGAAATGCAATACACCGATCGCGCAGCAGGGGGTAGTAGAGTCTAGAGTCGAGTCACGTAATATTCAGATCAAAATGGCAACTGAAGAGGAGTGCATATTGCTGATTTTACATCGGCGGCAACAAAGGATGTATACGAACAAGCTCGCATAACTTTTCCTCTTCGCCCGCCATTGTATTCAAATCTTCTTCTTCTGTAAACATAATAATATACTTTTTTATGTACATTACTTGCAATGTCGCCCCCACCGACAACGCATAGTATTGCGTGCATCGGCGCGTCGCGTATCAAAAACTAGGATGACACATTTGGCTACGCATCGACGCATAATGGCGGCCGAAGCGTAGCGATGTGTAGCCTTGCGCACGCGTATGCGTACCGATGCGTTAACTATGTAAGGGCCCTTAAGGCCAATTTATACTTCTGCGTCGGGTGCGCGCAGTAGGTACGGCGTAGCATACGCACAGACGCATACCATACGCCGTACCCTTCGCCGTAACCTGACGCGCACCTCCTCAAAAATGTAACTACGTCGCGACGACGCGGACCGCAAGATCTGTGATTGGTCGGCTTGGTAGCATCGCGTTTCCTCCTATGCATTTCCGGCGTGTTCTTCTGCACCGCCCGCCATTTTTAAATTCTAAGTACAGCGAAACTGTTAAAAAAACTAAAAATTTACCTTTTCCACCTCGATAAGCTCCAACTCCAACATGATCTGCTCTCTTTCAGTCGCCATTGCTTGTAGTAACCTAAACTCAAAACAGCCGCGAGGAATCTTCTTCTTCTTGCCGCGAGGAATCTAAACACAGTGGAACATTAAAACCCTCCGCCGCCAACTAGCGTTTCGGCGCTGTACTGCAGAGCAACGCAGACCTAAACGCAGAAGTATAAATGCTCATGACGGCGTCGCCTACGTGCGTAGCCTACGCCGTACACTACGGCGTACACTCGACGCAGAAGTATAAATTGGCCTTTAGACCGAACCAATGACATATCCACACAAACCGAGGCCTCGTTTGTCATCAGTCACGTGATTTTCACGTTAACAACACAAGCCTCGAATCGCAGCTTCATCTGGCACGCCCATTTTTTCTCGACACAAGCTCCGATGCCTCGGTTCAAATGTCACATCACTACCCCTGCCTGTTCCTCGGATTATTCTCCTGCCTCTGACCCCTGCCTGTGTTTCCTGGTTTGTATGTTTGTTCGTTTGGACTGCTTACCTGTGTTTCGACGATTGCCTGTTTCTTGGATTACGTGTCTGGATTAACCCTAATAAAGCTGCATTTGGATCTCAACGTCTTGTCTCTGAGCAGTTCCGTAACAATATTGGTATTAAATGTATTTTCTGAGAATTTATATATAGCAAATGTCACGTCCATAACGCTGGAATTGCCCTGAATTGAACTAGTTATATTTTATTTTCCTTTTTGTGAATTCTCATCTTAAACCGAACAAACACAGAAAAACTGGTGAAGCGACTGAGATCCACGTGACATTTTTATAAAGATGGCATTTATTAAAGAGGAGAGTGAAGACGTGAAGATTGAAGAAACATTCAGTGTGAAACAAGAAAAAAACTGAGGAACAAACAGGTTTTTTTTTCTCAAAGCTGATCTCAGTCATTTGATCCATATTTAAATGTCCATCTCTACAGAACTGAATGATATTTTTGAAGAATGTCAAATGAGTATCGTGATTAAAGCGCTTATATTTTTATTTAACTAAATATTCCATTAAAGTTTTGCTGGCGCTGACTGATAACTGGCAGGGAAAGAGATAAAAGGAATATGACTGTTTAAAATAATCCAATAACAGTCAATAATGTGTTTCATGTTTTGTCAACTGAAGCTTAACAGTAACTTTGATTTCTTTCTACTTTTGTCTAACAAATAAACATCTCAGATTAAAACAAAAGCATTACTTTTGCTTCACAATTTTTAAGGGCATTAGTAAGATGATCATAAAAACTCTTTAGCAGATGGTGGTTTACACAGTGCAATCACAGAAAAAGACATTACAGGAGAGAAAACAATATTTATACCAACACACTGCGACATGTCTCCGAGTGTTTCAATGTACACAAGTATACCCTCATTAACATAGATCAAAATAGTCAAAACTTTTTTAGCATTATTATCTCAAACAATGGTTAATCATGAACAAACCATAAGTAAATGATCAGTATATTAATTGATGTATAATTATTGATGATTGTAATTATACACTCACCGGCCACTTTATTAGGTACCCCATGCTAGTAACGGGTTGGACCCCCTTTTGCCTTCAGAACTGCCTCAATTCTTCGTGGCATAGATTCAACAAGGTGCTGGAAGCATTCCTCAGGGAGTTTGGTCCATATTGACATGATGGCATCACACAGTTGCCGCAGATTTGTCGGCTGCACATCCATGATGCGAATCTCCCGTTCCACCACATCCCAAAGATGCTCTATTGGGTTGAGATCTGGTGACTGTGGAGGCCATTTTAGTACAGTGAACTCATTGTCATGTTCAAGAAACCAATTTGAAATGATTAGAGCTTTGTGACATGGTGGAAGTAGCCATCAGAGGATGGGTACATGGTGGCCATAAAGGGATGGACATGGTCAGAAACAATGCTCAGGTAGGCCGTGGCATTTAAACGATGCCCAATTGGCACTAAGGGGCCTAAAGTGTGCCAGGAAAACATCCCCCACACCATTACACCACCACCACCAGCCTGCACAGTGGTAACAAGGCATGATGGTTCCATGTTCTAATTCTGTTTACGCCAAATTCTGACTCTAACATCTGAATGTCTCAACAGAAATCGAGACTCATCAGACCAGGCAACATTTTTCCAGTCTTCAACTGTTCAATTTTGGTGAGCTCTTGCAAATTGTAGCCTCTTTTTCCTATTTGTAGTGGAGATGAGTGGTACCCGGTGGAGTCTTCTGCTGTTGTAGCCCATCCGCCTCAAGGTTGTGCGTGTTGTGGCTTCACAAATGCTTTGCTGCATACCTCGGTTGTAACGAGTGGTTATTTCAGTCACTGTTGCCCTTCTATCAGCTCGAACCAGTCTGGCCATTCTCCTCTGACCTCTGGCATCAACAAGGCATTTCCGCCCACAGAACTGCCGCTCACTGGATGTTTTTTCTTTTTCGGACCATTCTCTGTAAACCCTAGAGATGGTTGTGCGTGAAAATCCCAGTAGATTAGCAGTTTCTGAAATACTCAGACCAGCCCTTCTGGCACCAACAATCATGCCACGTTCAAAGTCACTCAAATCAACTTTCTTCCCCATACTGATGCTCTGTTTGAACTGCAGGAGATTGTCTTGACCATGTCTACATGCCTAAATGCACTGAGTTGCCGCCATGTGATTGGCTGCTTAGAAATTAAGTGTTAACGAGCAGTTGGACAGGTGTACCTAATAAAGTGGCCGGTGAGTGTATAATTATGATATTATTGATGTATCGTGAACTTTTAAGCCGGTCTGTGTTGAAAGTTCTGTGTTTCTGCATCCCCTAATCTAAAGTCTAAACTATTCATCATGCATAAACATATTCATATCACTTATAGATCTCCCTGTAACAAGTTATGTGTGTAACGTGATCTCATGAGCGTATTAGAATGTAAAGTCGGTCTGGCATACTTGCGTTTGGACAAACAGTAACGTACATCAAGGACATTTTACATTTAAACAACTTCAGAAATGTACAAATGTTTATTTTTCTTTATTCTACTTCTCCCCAGAATGAAATCTCATGTGGACTTTAAGGTTTCTGTCTTGATTGAAACTCTTTCCACACTGGGGCATGTGAAAGGCTTCTCTCCAGTGTGAACTCTCATGTGGTTATTGAGGTTTTTTTTTTTAGTGAAACTCTTTCCACACCATTGGCAGGTGTAAGGGCTCTCTCCAGTGTGAATTCTCATGTGGTCTTTAAGGTTTCCATTTCGATTGAAACTCTTTCCACACTGAGAGCAGGTGTAAGGCTTCTCTCCAGTGTGTATTCTCATATGGATTTTAAGGTTTCCTTGTTGGTTGAAAATGAATCCACACTGTTGGCAGGGGTAAAGCTTCCTCCCAGTGTGAACTCTCATGTGGGCTTCAAGCTTTCCAGGCTTATTGAATCTTAGTCCACACAGGTGGCAGGTGAAATTACCCATAGTCCCGGTCTTTTGAGCCCTTTTTTGTGAGGAAGCTTTTTCAGTCTGAGAGCTACTAAAAGATTTTTCTTCAGTTATGACATTGTGAAGTGTCTTACGCTGATCTTTCTCTTTCATTTCATTCAGATCTTGACTCTCCTCTTTCAACGGGACCAGGTCTAAGGTGAAAAAAGACAAAAAAGTTAATCCCAGTTTAATGCCACAAAGCAACAGTCATCAAAACATTTAGATAAGTAAAACATCAAAACTAATAACATGTATGCAAGATCCTATACGCAATCAGCTGTGCGTTTACATGGCTTTCCAAAAATGGCAGGTGCCAGTGTTTGGCATACGTTCTGCCAATCAACGTGCACTTGCGGCACTGGTAGTTCCTATTGTGCTGGTTAGATCATCCTACTCTGAAATAGGAGCTAATTTAGTCCCCCCCAAAAGGCGTTCCTATAGCTAAAATTGTTTCCAGTTCCTACGGTGAGAACACACCATAAAGCGGGTACTTCCACCAATAGATACAGGAACTATGAAAACATTCCTCCGGCAACATGACATCATGACTTTGCGTAAACATACACGCCACTTTCAATTCAAGTGGCGTGTTATCTATACGCATTTTGAGCTATCCGCGTGTATGTCCACGCCGAAATCTTTTGCGTGTATGTCTACGCAGTTAAATGTCCGAGTGATTCCGCGTGTATGTGTACGCCGTTAAATGTCCGAGCGAAACGAAACAAAATCTATATCTACATCTGTGGAGCGATATTTCTTTTCCTAGGATGGTAGGAGAAGACTCATAAATGGTATTAACCCCAGTGACGGGTAGGTTTAGGGACGGGGTTGGGGTAGGTCATATATTTATATATACATAATACAGTAATATAACGTTAAGTCAAAGGCGTTGATAAACACGCTGAAAAGCGATTATGCGTGTTGATAGCACGCCAAAAATGGAAATACGAATTGGCGTGTCATACATACGCCATTACATGAGATCAGTCTGCCTCCGGTGTGAAAGCCCCTTATATGAGTTAGAGCAGGGTTGGAACTAAACTCCGCAGGATCTGAGTTTTGCAGCCCTGACCGATTTATAAAGGGTTGGCTAATACCTCTCGAACTCAGCAAACGTTAAAAAGCTCTTAACCTTAGCAAGGAGTCTTAGCTGAAAGAAACTATATTTAACTAGTGCATTTACCTGCTCATCAAAGGTCAAAGCAGAATCAAAAACAACACACACATTTTTTACAGAGGGCTTGACACATGAGGCCAGGTTACCCAACACTTGGTATGTGTTGCCAGAAACAGCTAGAGGCCCGAAACACAATTTCCCCAGTCTTACTCTCATTTAAATTTAGGAAATTTAAGGACATACAAGCGGTTAAATCACTCAAACTCTGGTCGTTGTTTTGCTTAAAAGCCACATAAATTTGAGTGTCGTTACTTTTGAACTCGATAAACAAAGCATCAAACTTTGTATCATGATTTTCATTGTTTTTGGAAGACACGCTGTGAGGAATAAACTTGAATTTACCTCAGAAGAAGAAATTACTCTGTGGCTTTATTCAGAGGAGGGTATAATTTCTGGTGAATAAGGAATTTATTCGTACTTGCATACGAAACAAGGGTGTAAATTATGTTATAATATAATATACACTCACCTAAAGGATTATTAGGAACACCTGTTCAATTTCTCATTAATGCAATTATCTAATCAACCAATAGCATGGCAGTTGCTTCAATGCATTTAGGGGTGTGGTCCTGGTCAAGAAAATCTCCTGAACTCCAAGCTGAATGTCAGAATGGGAAAGAAAGGTGATTTAAGCAATTTTGAGCGTGGCATGGTTGTTGGTGCCAGACGGACCGGTCTGAGTATTTCACAATCTGCTTAGTTACTGGGATTTTCACGCACAACCATTTCTAGGGTTTACAAAGAATGGTGTGAAAAGGGAAAAACATCCAGTATGCGGCAGTCCTGTGGGCGAAAATGCCTTGTTGATGCTAGAAGTCAGAGGAGAATGGGCCGACTGATTCAAGCTGATAAAAGAGAAACTTTGACTGAAATAACCACTCGTTACAACCGAGGTATGCAGCAAAGCATTTGTGAAGCCACAACACGCACAACCTTGAGGCGGATGGGCTACAACAGCAGAAGACCCCACCGGGTACCACTCATCTCCACTACAAATAGGAAAAAGAGGCTACAATTTGCAAGAGCTCAGCAAAATTGGACAGTTGAAGACTGGAAAAATGTTGCCTGGTCTGATGAGTCTCGATTTCTGTTGAGACATTCAGATGGTAGAGTCAGAATTAAACAGAATGAGAACATGGATCCATCATGCCTTGTTACCACTGTGCAGGCTGGTGGTGGTGGTGTAATGGTGTGGGGGATGTTTTCTTGGCACACTTTAGGCCCCTTAGTGCCAATTGGGCATCGTTTAAATGCCACGGCCTACCTGAGCATTGTTTCTGACCTTGTCCATCTCTTTATGGCCACCATGTACCCATCCTCTGATGGCTACTTCCAGCAGGATAATGCACCATGTCACAAAGCTCGAATCATTTCAAATTGGTTTCTTGAACATGACAATGAGTCCACTGTACTAAAATGGCCCCCACAGTCACCAGACCTCAACCCAATAGAGCATCTTTGGGATGTGGTGGAACGGGAGCTTCGTGCATTTCTAAAGAATGCTTTCAGCACCTCTTTGAATCAATGCCACATAGAATTAAGGCAGTTCTGAAGGCGAAAGGGGGTCAAACACAGTATTAGTATGGTGTTCCTAATAATCCTTTAGGTGAGTGTATAATTTGATACAAAAGTGCAGCATGATGAATGTTACGGTGTTTATGTTTAGACCAGTGTTTAGGTATGGTTGACTGTACAGTTGAACAAGATCTGTTTGCAGAAATGGCACAAAAGGTGTGTTACAGTTCAAGTCTCTAGGTTTAGATCAGTGTGCCCAATAATCTGCCTTTGCCCTACATTATTTATATTTTAATTATTATTATTTTCATCATGTTTTAAATAAAATACAAATACCATTCTTTTGGTCTTCCTCACATTTTATCTTGTAGTTCTTCACAGTCACATTGACCTTGATAGGCCAATTAGGGGTGTTTTTTGTCTCCCCCAGGTGAGAATACAGTAGCGATCCTTAACTCTTGAACCTTGACCCTCTCACCCCATTCCCTCCTCGGGGAAAAGTAAACTCAGCCTCATATCAGCCTAGCTTACCGAGTCCCCTTCTATAGTAGCCCAAAAGTTACCTTTGATTAAAAATTCAACAAGCAATCAGCACAGCGCGTTTGAGAGTACTAACCAAAATAATAAACTGTAAATCCTTAATACAAATAATTTCATCATCACACAATCGGTGTGTGCATTTCAACTGGCATACAAAACCAACAAAGTTGAATGTAAGCCGACACATCATGACAGCGCTCAGACCAAAGTAAATTAGTGACAGACAATTCTGCATCATAGACAGTTAACAGCGATTGTGGCATTTTTGGAACCAATGTTGATAATAAATACTATCATTAGACTGGCACAGCAGCTGATTAAATCTATGTAACAGACCGTAATAAACGTATTATTTGGGGGGAAAAAACTATTATGCAGAATTACAGCAAATGTGCATAATGGTCAAGGAGTTAATACATTTACAGGTTGATATGCAATTCTGCAAAATGATTGTTTTTGCTTAACGTGTTTAAAACTTTGGCAGCGGCGGCCAGAATTGAACCAGTCATGTATTTTAATTAACAGCTGTAAAGCTTTAGCTTCTTGGTTGATGCTACCATTCAGGGGTATCGCTTGTCATTTCTGGGGTTGAAATGCTTTAAAAAGCTTTGGCTTTCTACACAAAATTAAGCTCTGATGTAGGTCTTTCTTTTTCAGATTTTCTTTAAAAGTTTATCTTGAAAACAGCATGGATGATAAATTAGCAACAATGTCCTCCTCACTAACTTTGCGTTTTCCATAGCGAATAGGGCTAGCTATTTTATCAACTTTTCCCCCCAATCTTGTTCCCCACAGCAGGGTGAAACTTAGACAAAGTTTACATTACAATTCCCCAAAATTTAGAGGGGGCACATTTTCCAGTTATTTGAAATGTGTCTGAAATATTAATTTCTGAAGAGCTGGACTACTGAGTTCAGCTGTGAGAATGAAACCAACCTGTTTGTTCCTCAGTTTCTTCTTGTTTCACGCTGAATGCTTCTTGAATCTTCACGTCTTCACTCTCCTCTTTAATAAATGGCATCTTTGTTTGTTCCTCAGTCTCTTCATGTTTTACTTTGAATGTTTCTTCAATCTTTACGTCTTCACTCTCCTCTTTAAAAAACGCCATCTTTATCATAGTGTGTCACATGGATCTCAGTCGCTTCATCAGCAGTTTTCCTGTGTGTTTGGACACTGTCCTGTTTAAGATGAGAATAATTAACAGAAAGAAAAACACCCAAAACTAAATCTCTGTTACCCCTTTTCCACCAAAAAAGAACTGGTTCGGAACTGGTGCTGGTTCAAAGTTGGTTCGGAGTTGGTTCAACTTGCGAACCTTCTCAGAACCTGTTTGTTTTTCCACTGACTAGAGCGCCCAGCGAACGACGTCGTTACGTCACTGTGTACGTCGCCATACATCTTAGCTAGAAACGCTTGCAAGTACAACATTACTTTGGGATTATCTCTAACTCGTGAACCAAGAAGGCTTTAAAAACAATTGAAATATGTAAGTCTTTTAATCTTTTCCTTTGATATGTAATCTTTTCTGATTAGTTATGTACTCCTGTCTTGTGTCTTTTTTTTCTTTCCATTTATTTGTTCTATATTGTGACTGTTTTCTCCTTTGTTTACATAACGTTTTCAATAAAAAAATTGATTAAAAAAACTAGAAACGGTTGCGCCAACTTCAAGCATAACAATTACAATGGCGGACTACATCGTGTTTCTGCAAATGTTTCTCCTGGCTTTGCGATCCTATATTATGTCAGAAAATATGTTATCTAAACCCGCCCCCAGCCCCCGACGTAAGCATGACGTGGTAAAAGAACGGTTCTAGTCCAGCAACGAGTTGGTGCCGCTTTGGAACCAGTTTTCCTGGCCGAGAACCGGTTCTTTGGCTGTCGAAACACAAAGAACCGGTTCGCGCGCAGGCACCGGCTCCGAACCGGCTCTCAAAATGCATTGGTGGAAAAGGGGTATGTGTGAGTCTCAATCAGCTCTAATTCAGTAGTTCAGTTCACTGGTAAGAGAGTCAGTCAGAGAGAGAGAGTTAATGGACTTAAATGACCTGATTAGACTAAAAACACTCTAAACTAAATCTCTGAGAGCGTCTCAATCAGATCTAGTTCAGTAGTTCAGTTCACTGGTAAGAGAGTCAGTCAGAGAGAGAGTTAATGGACTTAAATGACCTGATTAGACTAAAAACACTCTAAACTAAATCTCTGAGAGCGTCTCAATCAGATCTAGTTCAGTAGTTCAGTTCACTGGTAAGAGAGTCAGTCAGAGAGAGAGAGTTAATGGACTTAAATGACCTGATTAGACTAAAAACACTCTAAACTAAATCTCTGAGAGTGTCTCAATCAGATCTAGTTCAGTAGTTCAGTTCACTGGTAAGAGAGTCAGTCAGAGAGAGAGAGTTAATGGACTTAAATGATCTGATTAGACTAAAAACACTCTAAACTAAATCTCTGAGTGCGTCTCAATCAGATCTAGTTCAGTAGTTCAGTTCACTGGTAAGAGAGTCAGTCAGAGAGAGAGTTAATGGACTTAAATGATCTGATTAGACTAAAAACACTCTAAACTAAATCTCTGAGAGCGTCTCAATCAGATCTAGTTCAGTAGTTCAGTTCACTGGTAAGAGAGTCAGTCAGAGAGAGAGTTAATGGACTTAAATGATCTGATTAGACTAAAAACACTCTAAACTAAATCTCTGAGAGCGTCTCAATCAGCTCTAATTCAGTAGTTCAGTTCACTGGTAAGAGAGTCAGTCAGAGAGAGAGTTAATGGACTTAAATGATCTGATTAGACTAAAAACACTCTAAACTAAATCTCTGAGAGCGTCTCAATCAGATCTAGTTCAGTAGTTCAGTTCACTGGTAAGAGAGTCAGTCAGAGAGAGAGAGTTAATGGACTTAAATGACCTGATTAGACTAAAAACACTCTAAACTAAATCTCTGAGAGCGTCTCAATCAGATCTAGTTCAGTAGTTCAGTTCACTGGTAAGAGAGTCAGTCAGAGAGAGAGAGTTAATGGACTTAAATGATCTGATTAGACTAAAAACACTCTAAACTAAATCTCTGAGTGCGTCTCAATCAGATCTAGTTCAGTAGTTCAGTTCACTGGTAAGAGAGTCAGTCAGAGAGAGAGTTAATGGACTTAAATGACCTGATTAGACTAAAACACTCTAAACTAAATCTCTGAGTGCGTCTCAATCAGATCTAGTTCAGTAGTTTAGTTCACTGGTAAGAGAGTCAGTCAGAGAGAGAGTTAATGGACTTAAATGACCTGATTAGACTAAAAACACTCTAAACTAAATCTCTGAGAGCGTCTCAATCAGATCTAGTTCAGTAGTTCAGTTCACTGGTAAGAGAGTCAGTCAGAGAGAGAGTTAATGGACTTAAATGACCTGATTAGACTAAAAACACTCTAAACTAAATCTCTGAGAGCGTCTCAATCAGATCTAGTTCAGTAGTTCAGTTCACTGGTAAGAGAGTCAGTCAGAGAGAGAGTTAATGGACTTAAATGATCTGATTAGACTAAAAACACTCTAAACTAAATCTCTGAGAGCGTCTCAATCAGCTCTAATTCAGTAGTTCAGTTCACTGGTAAGAGAGTCAGTCAGAGAGAGAGTTAATGGACTTAAATGACCTGATTAGACTAAAAACACTCTAAACTAAATCTCTGAGAGCGTCTCAATCAGATCTAGTTCAGTAGTTCAGTTCACTGGTAAGAGAGTCAGTCAGAGAGAGAGTTAATGGACTTAGATGACCTAGGGCCGTATTCATAAAACATTTTATCTTACCACTAAGAGTTCTCCTAAATGGCAGTACAAGTACTTAGTTAAGGGTTTTCTATTTAAACGCTGCTGAGACCAACTTTTACTAAGGAATAGAGAGAAGTCTTAAGGCTAAGAGTGAGGGCGGGGTTGACCTCATTGTTATGGATGCAGGGCTTAAAGTGAAAAAAATTCCTGAGCCTGAACTTTTTTGTGTGTGTGGTGGACTGCACAGACGGACTTATCTTCAAATGGATCCATTTATTTTCAAGTATTACGGCTGTATCTTAATGGCATCTTTTTATTAATGAAGGCCAGTATCACTGATATTAATATAATGATGTCTCGATGAAAATTCTTTCCCCAAAATTTTAGGGTTATAAAATAGTCCGCACTGCATAAATTATAAATTAAATTAGATTAATCCTTTTTAAAGCTACAAGCGTTATTTAGTCAAATAGTAGTTAGTAGTTTTCTCTGTTCCCTTTGTTCTTTGGTTAACTTTACTGACAGACAGAATTAGTGGCTACTGTCACTTTAAGATCTACAGCTGGTGACAGGATCTCACGCGTCTCATTCTCTCACTACTCTTCACTTCCATTTAAGATTTTAACTCATTTAAGGTTAATAATGATTGATTATTGAGGATACTAGACAAAACGGACATTTTGGCATAAATGTGTGTGTTATTGTTCGTTCAAGCGCGAAAGAGAATTCGATACTGGTTCGCGACTTTTTGTGCCTCGTGTGTGTGTGTGTGTGTGTGTGTGTGTGAGGAGGACATTTACTGAAGTGCGTTCTCTTTTGTATTGTTGCACATTAATGGTTTAAAGCATTTGGTGGACAAATTAATAACTAATAAGAGCGTGATCATAACCCTAGCTAAAGAATGACAAAGAACGAATGCAGCGTTAATTGTGTTAAATATTTTAAAACATTAAAGCTGACCAAAAAAAAAGAAGAAAATCGCATACGTTAACGTTGACAGCACTACTTGTCATAACGTTACATTGCTGACAGAAAATGAAGCGGTTTAAAGTGGACTCGTTTTCATGGTAGGCCTACACACAATGTTTTGTTTTTAGTAAGCGACACAGAATGTTCTACATTAAATATTTAACTAACAGTCTGAAGTTACCTAGCAGCAGTGTATGTTAATGTTAGCTCAGTCAACGTAAGGCTAACATCAAAAGGTGTAGACAGAAAATTTGATTCTCCTGACCTGAGCTAATTTACGAAATCAACCAACTCACATCTCCTTTCTTTCTTTTCATCCATGATGACATTAAAGTCACCTGATGTTGTTTCTGGAGTTCTGCGCTCCATGCTTTCACCGACGACGCTAACGTGAGGTATGATCTCAATCACACTGTTGCCAGGACCCGCCCTGTTCTGCTTCTGATAGGCTTGTGACGTTAGTTAGAGCTGCACTCCTCTCATATGATTGGCAGGTGAAATCAATTGACTCAAATATTAAACCGCATTCAAGTTCCCAGTTTCAAATGCAGCCGCGCGGTGTGTGCGCTCATAATGGAGGAAGCGACGCGCTCGTTTTTTCCAAGTGCGTCCGTGCCGAAAGTGCCTCCGACTGTAATTTGCAGCCCGATTAATCAATTTTGCCTGCGCCGGAGGCCGGACCTGCCCTCAAGCCGGAAATCCGGCCCCCGGCCGGAATACTTTAAGCCCTGTGGATGATGTCAACACACTTACTAACTATGACCACAGTAGCCGCGTTTCCACTGCCGGGCCAGGGCCGAGCCGTGCTAGTGCGTGCCAGAGCCAGTCGCGTTTCCACTGTCACTTCCGGGGCTTGATCTGGGCTTACTCGGTGCGGATTTCTGGCCCGTCGAATACCTTGGGCCAAAGCGGGCCAGCTCGGGCTAGAGGCGTGCTCAAGGTAAAAGGCGGAGTTTATCGGTGTTATGGAACGTTATGATCTGAAGCAAGATGCACATTTCACTTTTATATATCGCGCAAAATAATCGCTGCTCGAAATGGAGAATCGCCTGTACTGGTCTGTCGAAGATACCAAAGCTTTTCTGAGCATTTGGGCAGAAGAAAGAAAGGGTACAACGTCAATTTGACGGCGTGTGAAGAAACGAAGACATTATAAAATACATTGATGCTGAACTTTCTAAGCTAAGCATTCAGCGAGCAACGCTTCAAGTTCAGGAAAAAAAAAAGTTGCTGGCGCAGTATTGTACAAGGCGATTCAAACGCACAATGGACAAAGCGGAGCTCAGAGAAGAAACTTTCCAAATTCCATGGTTCGACTTGATGGACGGTGTGCCGGGTCACCGTCCCTCTGTTAGTGGCGACTCGCGAGACAATCTGGACACTATTGCAGGCTGCAGCCACGGCCGGTGAGTTAATATACATGCTATCTTCCTAACTTAAAAAAAAAAAAAAATCATAATACCCGCTGAAATGGGTTGGGTTGTATGACGTTTGAAAGGCGTGTTAGGGGCGGGGTTTAGGGCAGCGCTGCGGGGCAACTGGCCCGGCAGTGGAAACGCAAGCCCGGTGCTCGAGGCCCGAGGCCACTGGCTCGGCTCGCTGTTAGCCCTGGCCTGGCAGTGGAAACGCGGCTAGTGATTGGCTGATGGGGAGAGGTCTCTGTCAGTGCTAGAGGGTGTTTCTCAAACGGCTGCATATCTCGTCATCAAGCCATCTCAATTTGAAGGATAATTTCTTCGGCCTGTTTTGAAGGACACATCAGACACCAGGGAAAGCTCTGGCTTCGTGTGGATGTGGCCTGAGTGTGCTCACCTGTTCCTCTTGTTCTCCGCTCCCAAATACGTGTTCTCTTGCTCTCATGTTTGGCCAGTTCGTTATATAGTTTCTGTATGAGTTTGTTTGACAGTGTACTGTAGTTTCTACTCAGAGCTTACTTTAGTCTCACCTTGTCTAGTCTCGTCGTCTCTTGTGCTTGCTGTGTCTTTTGTCTTCCCTAGTTTGTCCTCCAAGCTGAGCTTCCCAGGCCGCTTACACCATCAGCCAAGCAGAGACCAGTGCAGTAATTGTGAGAGGCGATCCCCTTGTACTGTGTGATCCCACTTATTGTTCTCCTCCAGTCTCTTGCTGGCATTGTGTTTACCCTCCCTCCTACTGTCATCCTGGGTTGGGTTCAGCGGTCGCTCTCTCAGCCGGCCTGTCTTTGTGCCTCATCCCTGCCCACTGTTTGGCCTGTTCACCTCCTCTCCCTCACTATATCCTGTCCTGTCTGCTGTCTTTCAAATAAACCCCTGATCACTCTGTAATTCTCCGTTTGAGAATATTTTAAAACGAGGTATCATGTCACCATATTCAAATAAAGATTTTAAATGTAAGTTGAGTGTCACTAATTAAACTAGTATATGTTCAACTAATTGTCAGCCTCTTACATGCTTACATCTCAAGAGATTGCAGAATTCAAGCGACAAATTATGTTATATAAACAAAGTTCTGGAGGAGCACGTTCAAACGGTCTCTCTAATCATCTCTAGAGGAGGTGTATACACACAGCCTAGAGCCGACTCGCTAGTTACCTCGACAGTTTTCTGCATCCCTCCGCCAGCCGTTCCTCACTCTCGTCCGGGGATACGGGGGAGAATTTGTGTTTCCTCGTTTCCTTTCCTCGCGTCTCAGCTCCTGTAGGATGCGAGGGAAGACTAAGGAAAATTAGGACAATGAGGACGGAGGAAAGCTCATTTTTGTATATTGGAATATTCTTGATCACTCGAGCGTCACACACTGCGTCATCAGCTGCGCTCAAAGAATCTGCCCGTATGTTGTTAAAGTTTAGTTATTTAATAAATTCATAAATTTTAACTATAAAGCAAGATTCCCCGTTGATGTATGTTTCATATATGGTTTATTTAAACGGCAAAGGTAAAGCATAAATTTGCAATTAGAGGATTGAGATTTATACTTGTCCTTCAAGATGGCTGAGCTCGATCGATTTCAGGGTCACAGGCTGGAGGAGCGAGGAAGCATCTGAGTATTGAGAAGTCTATTTGATCATTTGTAAGTGTGAACTCGTGAAAACAACTGCCACAGGTAATCGGACGTTATTTATTTATTAAAGATTTATTTTTTGCTGTTTTATCGTAGATTAAAATCTATAAATAAAATACGTATTGCATTCATGAAGAAAATGTTCAACACCCAAGGCTATTTCCGCATTAGCCACGTTTCCACTGTCGGGCTAAAAGCCATGTCCAAGACTGTGATAAAAGGTTAAAAAAAATCCAGTCCACAATCACATTTTATATTGAAAATAAGTCATTTTGTGTGTTTTTCCCCCCAAATCAGTGACATCATTTATGAATTTGGCAATTAAAGAGTTAAAATCTTGATTTAAAAAAAATATATATTTAGTAGTTTTGATCAGGACTGAGGTTGATTAATAGATTTATGGAAAAAAAATTGAAAAAAATATTTATCTGATACATTTTTACAGCAGTTTTCAGCCACGAACATAACGAAAGGGTAGTGAATTTGAACAATGCACAAGGGTTAACTCTTACATTCTCTTTTGAAAGGTGTGCTCAGTTTGTTTCTAGTATCAGGGAGATATGGCTCAGGATTCATGAATATAATTAAACCTTTTCAGCATGTTTGGGTGATTCCGGGGAGTTAAAGCAGAATTTGAGGTAGCATTGTTTTGACCCTAATTACAAGTTTCCAGCAGCTTGTTGACCGGGTTGTCCACCCAGGTTGTGGTCCTCAGACATCATAGATTTCATTTTTATATGACAACCTTTTACAGCAGCCCATGTCTGTTAAACCCCCTTTGCCCCCTGGGTAATAAGGTATTTGGCTTCGGGAACACCCCTAAGCTACTCCAGTAAAACAATTCTGGTGGATGAAACACCCATATTTTTTTTTTTGCTTCTGACGCCCATGACCCATCTCATTAGGTGATGTAAATATTTAAATGAAAGTAATGATTAAATAACTATAAAATAATATAATGGTTGTTTTGACTGTTGTGTTCTTTTGTGTTGTAATGATGCTCGTGTTTGGATAGGCCTATTAGTGCGTGTGCACAGTTTCACGCAACGTTTGCATACTTTAACCACCTCCGAGCCACTAGCACCTTTATTTTGGGGGTCCTGGGCTGAAAGTTTGGGATTTTGTTTTTTAAAAGGTTTAAAGGGGGGCGTGATGAAAAAATTGAGAACCCCAGGTGTACAGTGTCTTTGGGCAGATTGCCAGCAACAGCCATTAGGATTGTTTGTGATCTGGTTTTAGTGATTTAGGAATCCTCTAGACTACACCTAACTTTTCACAGATTTAGGAGCTGGTTTTAGCACTAAAATGCTTTGTGAAATACTCCTTAGAGAAAAACACATTATGGTATTTTTAAGAGTTTCTCCTAAATCGCCAAGTTAGGAGCTACTTTTTGCCTTAAGATGTTTTGTGAATACGGCCCCTGATTAGACAAAAAAAAAAACACTTGAAACTAACACTAAAAACTAATAAAAGAATGCAAATTGTATAGACGCTATATATTTTAGACAGTTTAAGTAGCTATTTAATGATTTGTAGATAGATAGAAATATAGAATGGCCCAGATATGTCTGTTAAAGATCACTTCATCTGGAAAGCATCTGCTGTTTACTAACATCTGATAGACATCTTTAAGATGTCAGTTTTACATACATTCTAAATCATTACATCTTAAAGACATCTTCTAAACGTCTATTTGACATCTGACAGGAAACGTCCTAGAGGTATTGCAGATGAGCAAACACTCTAAAAAATACGTCTTCCACACATCAAATAGACGTCTCTGTGATGTACGTGTGCTGTCAGGAGAGCACTTCGAATAACTTAATCATTTGTTGCAAGTCAATTGGTTCAAATGAATGGGAGCGAAACGAGACTCACCTTTTAATGTCACTCATGAATCTTATTGTTACTTTGCTCACACAACGTTGATAAATGTTAGATAAAGCGATGAAATGTTACATTTAATAACAAATAATTAAATCGGCGGCCCTTGTAAAACTTTGAAGACGATTAAACGGTTTCTATCGGATTAAACACCATCACAATTCTTAAACCAAACCTTTCTTCAGCCGAATCACAACAGATGCAGGAGAGCGGCGCAGCCTTATGACGTCACGCCAGCAGACCAAAATAAAAGTCCTGTTCACCAAAGTGATTTTGAAGAAGAAGAAAAAACGAAGAAAAAGATGACAGAATTCTGAGTTGAATGTACTGGTGAAATACATTTAATAACACAATGGTAAGTTCATACAGTTCACATTGACAGTTAAAAAAATCTAAATCAAAGATATAACACTATCCAGTCAGAGAGACTATAACCATCAAATAAATTTATTTTCTTATGGCTTATGTCTACTTTATCATTGTATCATATTTGTAAGTTTATGGCTTTAAAATCGGAAAAGCGACCCAAATAATGTCAATAAATGTAGACCACACACACACACACACACACACACACACATATATATATATATATATATATATATATATATATTATATATATATATATATATATAACTCTTTCTTTTTTGTCACTATTTGCATTTTTTTATTAATTTATAACTGGTAAGGTTTCTTCACCCAGCAATACAGTTTTACTTTTTAGACAAAGTCTCACAGACTTGAGTAGTTTCATAACATTTTCAGCACATAAGTGGACAAGTATTTAAATAACTATTCCACCAATACATTCCCCTCTGAATTTCTCTCCTCTCTTTTATTTTGTGTATATATTTTTCTCTATGTAAGTTTCTGTGCACTTTTGCGATTGTAAACAGCAGCGTGTGAACAGGACTTGTATTTTGGTCTCCTGGTGTGATGTCATTAGGCTGCGTCGCACTCCTGCATCTGTTATGGTTCTGCAGAAGAAAAGTTTGTGTTGTAAGTATTTAAGGTTAAACCTTATAGAACCCGTTTGGATGTTGTAATTAATGTTGAGCAGAGTAACAGAATGAAAACACATGAGTAAGAGAAAAGGTGTATCTCATTTCGCTCGTGAATCAGTTCATCATAAGAATGAATTCAGTCACTGGCAAGTAGTGATGGAGAAACTGAGCTTTTGGAAACTACATTTATTTTCATTTTCTGTTTATTATTCTCATATTAAAGATGGCGTTTATTAAAGAGGAGATTGAAGACATGAAGATTGAAGAAACATTCAGAGTAAAGCAAGAAGAAACTGAGGAACACACAGGTTGGTTTCATTCTCAAAGCTGAACTCAGTCATTTCATCCTCATTAAAATGTCCAGCTCTACAGAAATGAGTGATATTTTTGAAGAGTGTCCTAATTAAAGCACTTTTATTCGACATGGAGCTGGTCGCCTCAGACATCCTTAATAACGCTATATTAACACAAAAAGATACCTGAACATAATCGGCTGTAAATATACATTGATTGAACCAAGCAATACAATGTTTCCCATTAATTAGCTAGACTGTGGCCCACCATAGTCTAATCTGTGCTGGCAGTTTCATAACAAACCAACAATATTTTAGATCTTCCTATGATAACATAAAAGGTCTGTAACATGGTTTTGCACCATTTCTTTGACAAAGGATCTGTCAAATGAACTTAATTCGGAAGTAACTTCGATTTCCAACATTTCCAAGATTTGTAATGAGACGTGTTTGTAAACCTGTTTTTACAGAAATGGTAGTTTTTTGCCGGTAAAATGGACTGCATTTATATAGCGCTTTCAACAGACCCATGGCCACCAAAGCGCTTTACACATTGCCTCACATTCACCCATTCATTCACTCATTCACACACCGACGGCGGTGTAAAGCTCAAATGCAGTCTTTGTCAAAATAAAAGCTCAAGGGTTTCTCTTGATAATATAGATTTAGGACAAAGTATTATAATTTCCCCACTTTAGCCTACAATAAAATTTCATTTATTTTACAGTGCAATTGTTTCACAATAAATGGCTATTACTGTCATAGGAATAATAATAATATAAAAATAATGATTATATTTTAATAGTTTGGCTTCCTAAAAAACTAGGGTGAATGTAATTGTTACCAAATGAGGATGATGAAGGTTCAAAAGGGTATCAATAAACAAAATGCATACACGAACAACAACCGACAAACAGAGTTACGGATGAGGAACAACACATAGTGATAATGAGATGATGACGAACAGGTTTGATGATCTGATGAGTGTCCGTGGGAACTGATGACTGGCGGGAAAATCAAGGAACACATGTGACTGATGAAAGCAGAACTGAAAGTTCATGTTAACAGAAACTAAGAGCAACAAACACTGAGTGAGTGTGACAGAACGCCCCTCCCGAAAGTCTAGGTGAGGAGGAGGAGGGCGTGAAGATGGTGAAGAGATGACGTAGGAGACGGAAAAGGGATGGAGATTGTGGGCGGTGATAGACAGATGAGACCCCAGCAGCGAAGATGGTCTACATCCGAAGGCACAGACCGAGAGATAACAGCCCACGGCGGAGTAAGGAGCCAAGGTGGAGTAGAGGCTGACGTCAACTGGGGGACGATGGAGGCAGAGCCGATGGATCCCAGGGCACAGGAGGCTGAGGCGATGCCACTGCGACGAGCGTCTGAGGTGGAGCCAGATTACCTGAGGAATGAGGCGATGCCGGTGTGATGGAGGACCGAGGCGAAGCCGAAGGGAAAGAGGAGCAGCCGTAGGGGTGGAGGAAGATCCGCAAGTCCGTGGTGGAGGTGGTGTGATGACTGACCAAGGGGGAGCCGGTGGGACGAAAGGCCGAGGGTGTCTGGTGGAGCCAAAGGTTGTGTTTGATGTCTCTTCATATTACAAATTGGTAGCAGTCTGATAGGAGTTAAACCATGCAAATGCTTGTCCACAAATCCAAGAGAGGGTATTCTGAGGGTATACATGTGCAAAAAAATTGGGCCCTGGACAAGTTTTGATATGCCATGACAATTGGCTTTTTCAGTTGCTTATAATTATAGCAATGGTTAGATTCTCACTGCACTGAATCTAGCACAAAATATGTGAGTAGCATGTATATATACAGTATGTATATATGTGTGTGTGTTTTATTTAAAAAAAAAATATTTACAACATATAATAATAATGAAGGTCAAAGGCACCTTATTGAGCACACTGCCCTAAACAGAGTTGGTTTCATACATATTACATAATCAGAGAATAATTGTTTTTATTCATTTTAAAATTAATTTAATAATTGCTTGATTTAAAAGTAGACTATTTAAGCTTGCTAAAGCCAAATCTCAGGTCTGCATAGCAAGTATTCGCTAAGCATTTTGTGACATGTTCTAAGACGGCAGAAAGTGCTCCCTGTTTGTTTTCTTTATTTTACAAAAACACAGTGTTGTTATTGTGAATGTAAAAAAGAAGAGAAAAGTTGTCACACCACAGCTCCAAAAATAGAAAAATATTTATTTATGTTCTCACCACAGGAGATGTTTCGAGCCTAATGGCTCTTAATTAGTCCCCTGTGGTGAGAACATTAATAAATATTTTTTCTATTTTTGGAGCTGTGGTGTGACAAAAAAAAAAAAAACGCAAGTGATCACCCAGCACCTCCGCCGACTGAGATTTTTTGAACAATATTGAGAAGAGGTTCTGAGATAATGTAACATTCTTTAAGTAGCTTAGTACGTATAGCAGGGCTGCAAAACTCAGTTCCTGGAGGGCCACTGTCCTGCAGAGTAGGCTTTCTGCGATAGTCGGTGTTACCGGTGTTGCACAGTGTTCAGCCGCACACCAGTTACATCACTTGTCCACCGTGGCACCGCCTCCCATCGTGGTTTTAGTAATAAAAATAACTTAGTTCAGTTAGAGAACAGACACCACAATTAAAAACTGAATACATCTGCTCAATTCAGCTTGAGCCGAACGAGAGTCACAGCACAGATCAGCATGGTGTATGCCGCGCCTCCAAGCTGTCTTATTCGTTTTGTTAATAGTATTCGCTGTTCTTTTGCACCAGACGAATGATTCATCATTAGAATTCATAACAGGCACTACTTTGAAGGGACCAAATGAAACATGATTATGTATTTCTGCTCAGTTAGCGACATTGGGCTTCAACCACATGTCAAACTCTATAATACATTTTTGTATACCATTTGTATGTTTAATAATTCTATCTAATAAAGTATTAGGACTGTTAAACAGATTGTAAACTAACAAAGGAGGAGAATGGGAGCGCTGTGTATTCAGGTTCTGGTGTTCTCCGCACTGTCAATATTAGTCCGCCATGCCGTCGAAATAAAAGTCCTGTGCACCAACCAGTACGGCAGGTTAGTGGCGGCTTACGTCACTTCAGAGTTCATATTGGCGATGGGAATGCAACTAAGAAAATGGCCCCAGGGGAAAATTCAGTTCTCGGGAGACTGCCCTAGTGGCGGGTTCCTATAACCAAGTTCCGTTAACTACCCGGTGCAAAAGCCCCTATGCCCCTGTGGCCCCTCCAATATTTGAGTTTGGCACCCCGGGTGTATATAAAAGGATCTAGCTATTAAACTGAGATTAACCTTTGTCTTTTTTCAGACTTGATGGCGTTGAAAGAGGAGGGTCAAGATCTGAATGAAGCAAAAGAAAAAGATCAGTATGAGACACAGACATCTTTTAGCTGCTCACAGACTGAAAAAACTTCCTCACAAAAAAGGACTCAAAAGACAGGGACTGAAAGTTATTTTACCTGCCAACAGTGTGGAATAAGTTTCGATCAACATGCAAAGCTTGAAGTCCACATGAGAATTCACACTGGAGAGAAGCCTTTCACATGTCAACAGTGTGGAAAGAGTTTTGATCTACAAGGAAACCTTAAAGTCCATATGAGAATTCACACTGGAGAGAGCCCTTACACCTGCCAACAGTGTGGAATAAGTTTTAGACAAAAAGGAAACCTTAATAACCACATGAGAATTCACACTGGAGAGAAGCCTTTCACATGCCAACAGTGTGGAAAGAATTTCAATCAAGATGGAAACCTTAAAGTCCATATGAGAATTCATTCTGGGGAGAAGCCTTACATATGCTCTCAGTGTGGAAAGAGTTTTGATCTACATGGAAACCTTAAAGTCCACATGCGAATTCACACTGGAGAGAGCCCTTACACTTGCCAACAATGTGGAGTAAGTTTCACTCAAAAAGGACACCTGAACAGTCACATGAGAGTTCATTCTGGGGAGAAGCCATACAAGTGCCAACAGTGTGGAAAAAGTTTTGATCTACAAGGAAATCTTAAAGTCCATATGCGAATTCACACTGGAGAGAGCCCATTTACCTGCCAACAGTGTGGACTAAGTTTCAAACAAAAAGGAAGCCTTAACAGGCACATGAGAATTCACACTGGAGAGAAGCCTTTTAACTGCCAACAGTGTGGAAAGAGTTTCAGCCGAAAAGGAATCCTTAATGACCACATGAGAATTCACACGTAAGAGAGCCATTTTACCTGTCAACTGTGAAGAATAAGTTTCACTCAAAAAGGAAATCTTAACAGGCACTTGAAAATTCACACTGGCGAGATCATTTTACATGCCAACAGTGTGGAAAGAGTTTCGATATACAAGTGTAGCAGGCATAGCTGCCTAGTTAATTTGGCAATCACCTAATGAGATCCAGGTGCGCTATAGGTGGTGAGTGTGTATAAGAAATGTTCCTGCGTTTGTGGAATTGGGTAGGTTTGTTATTTCTCCCAGCCATCTGGGGCCTGTTTCAATAAGGAGGTTCAACCAACTCTGAGTTAAAACTTGAACTCTGAGTTGACTTACTATGAGATGGGAAACTCTGAGTTTTCGGTTACAGAACAGCTGAAATTAGTTGCTTCAATCAACTCTAAAGGTGATGATACACAGGGCAACTTTTTGAGCAATGTTGCCGTCAACGGGCAACCAGATGAGACACAGGGCCCACGACTGACCTAAATTATCCAGATAGAAATGTATTCCCCATTTTCAAAGGGAAAAAGCCCAAGCAACAATCGTTCGGCAAGATTGCCCAGCAACATTGCTCAAATGGTTGCCCTGTGTATCATCACTTTAAGTTGACTGACTCTGAGTTAAGCGCGTGCACCACAACTATAAAAAGCCATTATCAATGGAGCACAGATATTACGAGTCACCATGGCAACAGTGCCAGACAAAAAGAGGAATTACTGTTATACAGTGTTGGGTGTAATTAATTTCCAAGTAATCTAAATATTGTAATTTAATTAAAGGGATTACTCTTAATTCTTCTTTAATTTAAAATAAAATCTGATGTAATTGCATTAAATACTGCATAGACTATAGAACAATTCTGTATAAAACAATAGTGGATTTAACATACATTTTTAAAAGGCATATTTTTAATGCAACCTTCTGCCTCTACACACTTTGGTCAATTCAAGAATAATTCATGCAATTGTATATTGTTCATTTGAAAGCATTACAAGTGCAGTTTCTTGTCTCTTCTTGTATTGTTCAAGTGGTTGAGGTTGATATGGGATTTAGTAATTAGTAATTAGTAGACCAATACTTTCTAAAGATAGTAATTATTACATGAATCTAATTACACTGTTGAAGATGTCATTTGTAGTTAGTAATTAATAACTATTTTAGAGTAACTTACCCAACTGTTATAATATCAGAGGTGAAACTGGAAGAACAGTAGCCTATGTTATTCAACCTAATTTTAATTTTCATGGTATTCTCAGGTAAGGCTTGAGCATATCATGGGTGTAGGCTACCTGACTTTACAAATATTTGACATATTAAATGACTAAATAGCATCCAGTGTCTAGCAGTGCAGCAGCATTTCTGGCTGAGGGAATTCCTTCATCAGAGTCAGTCACTCCCGAAGATCCAAGCCTTCATAAATGTAAGAGCTAAGAGGTCTACTACATATGTGTTATTTTTTATATAGGGTATTTTTGATATTTCCATTTATTTTACTTTGGGTTGGGTTTTTCGTTGGTCCCAACAGATTCTGATGGTAATATCTGTCTTTTGGAGCCTCCTGTATCAACAGAACCCCATGCAGTTGTAAGTAGCCTACTCAATACACCAGAAATTATGACAAATAGTAGGCCTAAACTTCATAAATAGTAGGGACACACTTCAGTGTGTAATGCCACTGAATTTGTAGAATTTGTTTAGAACTAACGGACTTGGAAAGAGTAATACAATATGTTACTCAAGTAAAAATACTATTACTTTGATAAAATTGTACTTAAGTAGCTACAAATAAAAGTACCGGTCTAAAAATCTACTCAAGTAAAAGTAAAAAGTAGCTCATTTAAAATGTACTCAGAGTAAAAGTTGCTGAGTTACTTGTTTAACAGCGGGTGTGGGGTGGGGGACTCTCCCGTGTATAGGGTTGTTTGAGAGTTTCACAGAAAATATCACGGTTTATGGTATTAAACAATTATTAAATATATAAACTGCATTATTAAATTACGGTTATTATTATCATCAGTTAAAATGACAGTTAAATAAATTAAACATTTGTTCAATAAAACACATCTAATCAACTAATTTCAATAATTGATTATGAATTAGATTAACAACTTATTTTTTTATCATTAATAACTTATTAAAATGTTCAAAAATAATTGAGTTCTATGAAATGTTTTTTATTCAGATTTTTTTTTAATTTTATGATTTAATACAAATATATTTTCAAAAACGGTGGTAATCAAATAGAAGTTTAGCAAACGTTTAAATCCTTTTATTTTTTGGCAAAGTGCTGCAAAACAGATTTAGTAAATTAAACCATGGACAAACAATATATATTCCTTAAATAATGTTTAAATAAATTGTAGTATTATTGTTGGTTTAAACACTGCTTCCTCTTTAAAAAAGGGGAGGAGACCGCAAGAAACTCTGGGTTTACCGAAGAAAACCTGCTCCTGACCAGGTTAGGTTCACAGAGTAAGTTACCATGGTAACTGACTCTGAGTATAAGTTACCTCTCTTTCAGAAACGGGCTTGACTTACTCCGCTTTCTCAGGTTTGACATACCTCCCATTCTGAAACGGAAAACCCAGAGTTTCCCTCATTTCAGGGTTAACCTACTCAGAGTTTTCACTTAACCTCCTTTCTGAAACGGGCCCCTGACATGTTACCTTTGATTTGTCTTATTGGTTCGTTTATTTTCATTTAGTTTTGTTTTGATTTTGAAGCCATATCCATTCCTCGTGTGCTGAGTTTTTATTCTATTTATAAATAAAGTATTATTGTTCTTTTATTTATATTCACTTCTCCGCTGCATCCTTGTGGGAACGAACCTGTGTGTCCTTATTGGACCATTATTTCCCTGGGTGAAATTCCCAAGGTGGTGTAGTCGGTGTTACGAAGGGTCAGGTGTCCAGTCATCTGTAGGAAATCCTGATCCACCTTCTTTATAATTATAATTGAGTCCAAAATAACGAAAACCACCCCTTCGGTGCCACACAAGGAAACTATAAAGTCAATTCACACTGGAGAGAGCCCATACGCGGAAACTATAAAATCAATTCACACTGGAGAGAGCCCATACGCTTCCAACAGTGTGGAAAAAGTTTCAGTCGGGGGCCGAGCTGGTGGGTGGCCCCGCTGCTCACAAATGCTGTTTCTGTCTCTTTTTTTCTTGGTAAGAAAAACAGAACAACAGCGAACCACGAACAGTAGCCTACGTCAAGTGTTTTTCAACTGATTGGTTGCAAGAGCGTTTTGAGTGGGTCTCGTAGTTTGCAGTCAAAGAAGAAACAATGCCAGATGTTCAATTTGATAGATGTTTATGAAAGCTTTTGACACTTATGTCAGATGCTGAGAGAAACACGTTGTCCTGATTCAGTATCTGTGGTCAGATGAAATGTTGTCAGGCTATATGTCAGTAAAACTCAGAAAAACAAACTTTCTGGTCGTGTCAACTGTGCAACAAACGTTATACGTTATACTGTATTTTGTTTCATTAATACAGTGTATACTTAAAATGTGACAACATGCCCAATACAGTAGGTGTAGTAACATGTGAGGCGGACATTCTAACATGACTATATAACAGCTTAAAATATTATCTGATATAATAAAAAAAAAAATACAAGACAAAGTAAAATATTTTGTAAATAAAATACAATTATTATCTTTTTCATATAAAAAATGGAATTTTTTAATAAAGAAAAATAAAGTAATTTTTGAGTTGGACAACAATCACATCACAAAACAGGTATACAGCATAGTACAAAACATAATTAATAATTTCTGAACTTTGACTCTCAGTCTTTATTCACCTTTTTCTCATGGTTTCTCAATAGAATTAATAAAAGTATAGAATAGAATAGTTCTGATAGGGGCACATTGTAACACAGTGTGACAACATGCCCCGCCTGCACAACTGGGATTTAAACCCGGCTAGTGTCTTCTGCTGGTTAGATCCGCATTCTTTTGCAATGGTTAAATAAATATTCAGTGATATCTTTCACAGATTTTAAAATTTTGGCAATTTTTTCTCTCTATACAGTGTTGATATGGCAACTAGTAAATACATAAGTTTCATCAAGCTGGAATGTGTGGAAAGTTTTAAATCATGTGTGTTACATCAAGCCCTACTTTACAAGCCCTTTTTACTGTTATAACCCTACCTGCTGCGCAAGGATTTTGAAAGAGTAATCCATGCTTTTATTAGGTCTAGACTACACTACTGTAATTCTTTATATGTTGGATTGGATCAGTCGTCTCTTCATCGCTTACAGTTAGTCCAGAATGCAGCAGCTCGGCTCCTAACTGGGACTAAAAAGCGTGAGCACATTAACCCAGTTTTAGCCTTGCTCCACTGGCTTCCTGTCCGTTTCAGGATTGATTTTAAGATTTTATTGCTTGTTTTTAAGATTTTGAATGGGTTGGCGCCTTATTTATCAGAGCTTTTACACGTCCGCACTCCTGCCAAAGTACTGAGGTCGTCCTATCAGATGTTACTCAATGTTCTGAGATCCAGGTTAACACATAAAGGTAACCGAGCCTTCACAGTGGCTGGTCCTAATCTCTGGAATAGTCTACCGGTTCATATAAGAACAGCTCGGACTCCTGAAATGTTTAAGTCGTTGCTTTAGACCCACCTGCATTCCTTAGCTTTCATTCCGAGTTGAGTTTTGCTACTTTGACATTCTCTACTGACATTTTTCCCAGTCCTCTCCACCAAGCTCCTGGCACGTCCAAAGGTGCAAGGCTCTGGAAAAGCATCCCTGGTTGCCAACACTTGGACAAATGTATCCAGAGTAAGGGCACCTTTGAATATCCCTGGTGGGGAAGAACCACAGAGACCAGCCATCGGAATTCCTTCGTTCATTTTGAAGAGGTCACAGATCAATACTTGTGACAGCTGTAGCAGCATCAAGCACCTCAGACAAAGGGAAAATCCTCTTGATTTTGGAGTCTGTCACGGGTCCAGTGATTCAAAGGTGGAGGTTCAATGTTAGAAGTGGGACTGGAGAAAGGAATGAGCCCCAAGAATCCTTTCTGAAATGTGAGGCTAAATGGACTTGTGGAATTTGTCCCCAGGCTAATGCTGTATGGTATATCCTTTGGGAAAGCGGCTGGCCATAGAAGAACTCCTCCAGTGCCAGCTCCAGCTGGTAGCTTCTCCAGGATTCCTCAAATCCACCCATTTCAAGGTGGGAGTTGAACAAGCTCCTTTAAGTGTTGGTGTTACGTTCCACGTGGGGGTTTGTTTTGTTTTCACTAGTCTGTGCACGTTGGTATACTTCGCACGTGTTGATAGTATATGCTCATTATCTGTTTCTGTTTCTAGCTCACTCTTGGCTGGCAGGCTGCTGTGATTGGCCTAGCGGGACGTCACTCATCGTTGGGGCGGCGCCCGGGAGCCAATCAGAGTTGACCAGCTGGGTTCAAAAGGATGGCGTTTTCATTCATTCGATCTCTCGGAAGCGGCCATGAGCTCGTGTAGCGTTGTGAGGTTACTAAACCTGTGACTGGAGATTCATATAGTGATGTCTGGCTCTTTGTAGTGGAATGAGTTGGGTGCTGTATGCTTTGTTTATCTGTACCTTGATATTCAGTATGTTTTAGTTGTAGAGATCATAGTTTCAATGTGTATCCCAGTGTGACGCTGTGGGGTCCTGTAATTCGACTCTCTCTCTGGGAAAGAGAACGACAGGTCAGTATGCCGCGGTATACATAATGCCCGTAGTGTTTATTTGTTAGATACACTAGGTTAGGAGTGAGCGCCACTCTGTGTATGTTTTGTTTTAGTAGTTAGCTTATTTAGGTGCCGGATGCACCGAAGAATTCGGTTTTCTTTTCACCTTTTTCTTTGGTTAGGATTAGGTGTAGTATAAGGATTGTTTTGTTATATTCTGTTCTTTTCTTTGGCGCCACTTTTTTGGTTCTCTTCCCTTATTATTTAATATTTGTAAACATTGTAAATAGCACACTCATTTTTCCAAACTGGAACTAGTGGCTTCGGCTTTGTGACAATAAAATCCAGTTTGTTTCTCTTCAAGTTGAGTCTGTCATGGTTTTCTCTCCACCGTATTCCTCCATCAGCAGTGCTAATAAAACAAATGTTGCGTAACATCTCCTAGACTTTAAAAGATCGTAACATTTAATGGGGGCTCGTCCGGGATAACTTTATATGTTATTTGTTTCCCGAGTTATTATTTACTGCTGATGTGAGTGGTGGAATGACCATGTTCAGTACTTTCCTTGTAGAGTGTTAATTCGCGAGGCAGTGATTAGTGGATGGGCTGGTTGATTGTATGGTTAGTGATTCTGATAAGAGTAATGGCTGATTTTGATTTAGACACCTTTTTGAGTGCACCTACGGTTGAGCAGTTAAATAAATGTAGGAAAGATGATTTACTGCGGATTGCTGCTCATGTTCAGGTTACTGTTTCGAAGCAGCGGCTTAAAAAAGAGATTAAGTTTGCTGTATCCCAAAGGTTGGTTGAACTTGGTGTTTTAGTGTTGCCTGCAGGTGGTGGGGAAGTTTTTCCTGGTGCTGATAGTCGCCTTGAGGAGGAGGAGCAGAGCGAGACGGCTGAGGTAGAGGGTTCTGAAGCCAAAGCTGTTTTGCCGCCCTTCGAACCTTTTTCGCCGGACTCAGATGAGTCTATAGGAGGTGATGCGCGACTGAAGGTTCGTATAGCGCGACTCCAGATGGAGACACGCGAACGGGCAGAAGTCCGTCGAGCGGATTTGGATTTTCGACTGGAAGTCCGCAGACTTGAAATCGAGGCGGAGACGCAGATTAAGCTGCGTGAACTTGAATTGAATGCAGCCAAAGTAACACCTGTTCCAGTTGTGCAACCTTTACCGCCCGCTGATGCTTCGGCAGGGGCTGGGCCGGTGAGAACCACCTTTGAGGTCAGTAAGCATATTTCCCTTGTGCCGCAGTTTCGAGAAACAGAAGTTGACTCATATTTTAGTGTGTTTGAGAGGATTGCTTCCACACTCCATTGGCCTAAAGAGGTTTGGCCTTTGCTGTTGCAGTGCAAGCTGACCGGTAAAGCTCAAGATGTTTGTGCTACGTTGTCCTTAGCGGATAGCGTGAATTAAGAAGTAGTGAAAGCTGCGATTTTGCGTGCATATGAGCTGGTGCCTGAAGCTTATAGACAGCGTTTTAGGGGTCATAAGAAAAATTCTAGTCAGACTTTTGTTGAATTTGCAAGGGAGAAAGGCACTTTGTTTGACAAGTGGTGTACATCTAGTAAAGTGAACGATTTAAAAGACGTGCGGGAGTTAATTCTTTTGGAAGAATTTAAGAATTGTATTCCTGAACGTGTTGTCGTTTACTTGAATGAACAAAAAGTGACGTCTTTGTCTCAGGCCTCCGTTCTGGCAGATGAGTTTTCATTGACGCATAAAAATGTGTTTGCTGCTGCGCGTTTTGAGAAAGCTGCTGTTCAAGTGAGCTCGAGTAGTCCATCTCGACCAAAATCAGGTACTCCAAAATCAAAGGAAGATCGAGAATGTTTTTATTGTCACAAACCTGGCCATTTAATTGCCGATTGTTTTGTACTGAAACGAAAACAGTCAAGTTCTGTACCTAAGAGTGCTGGTTTTGTGAAACGGATTGATTCTAAAAAAATTGAGTGTAACGACAAGCCTGATTCCAGTTACGTACCTTTTCTGTTGGAAGGGTTAATTTCCGTTGCGGGAAATTCTGAGGAACGGGTAAGAGTTCAGATGCTCCGTGATACTGGGGCCATGCAGTCCTTTATTAGTGCTGATGTACTGCCGTTCTCGGAGCAAACTTTTTGTGGCAGTCATGTTCTAGTACAGGGCATAGAGATGGGTCTCGTTCAAGCTCCGTTGCATCAGATTCACTTAGAATCAGAACTATGTACGGGTTTTGTGAAATTAGCCGTTCGTGAACGTTTACCGGTGAGTGGGGTACAAATTATTTTGGGCAATGATTTAGCCGGTGGAAAAATTATGCCTTTGCTGGAAGTCTTCGACAAACCAGTGGCGCTCGAACAGCCTGATGAGTTATCCCAGTCATATCCAGAAACATTTTCAACTTGTGTAGTGACGCGGGCTCAAGCTCGTAAAGCGGATGCTGATGATTTGGCTACATCTTTTATCGCACCTATTTTTATCAGTGATGTTGTATCTGATGACGTTAAAGCTGTTGAGAATGCGCATGTTCCAGATACTATGAGTGTAAAGCTGCGCGTGACGCGCGAGAGACTTATTGTGGCTCAAAAACAGGATAAAAGTCTCCAGAAGTGCTTTGCTGCTGCTGTTTCCACAGAGAAAGCTCAAGAGAGAAAAACTGCATATTTCGTTGAGGACGATTTATTGATGCGTAAATGGTGTTCGGAGACTGGAGATGCTGAATGGAGTAGTGTGTATCAGATCGTGATTCCCTCATTTTACCGACAGCAAGTTCTATCTTTAGCTCACGATCACGACCTGTCGGGACATCTAGGAATTAAAAAAACTTATCACCGAATTTTGAGACATTTCTTTTGGCCTAGAATAAAAACTGATGTCACACAATTTTGTCGCACTTGCCGCACTTGTCAGATCGCTGGCAAACCGAATCAAGTCATTCCGTGTGCTCCACTTGTTCCTATTCCAGTGTTGGGAGAACCGTTTGAGCACGTTATCGTCGATTGTGTCGGCCCTTTGCCTAGATCTAAGACCGGTAATCAGTTTTTATTGACCGTAATGTGTACTGCCACTAGATTTCCTGAGGCGATCCCATTGAGAAAGATCACGGCACCTGTCGTAACTAGAGCACTTGTTAAGTTTTTTTCTACGTTTGGTTTACCAAAAATTGTGCAGACAGATCAAGGCACCAATTTTCTTTCAAAAATCTTTTCTCAAGTGTTGTCGAGTTTAAATATTTCCCATAGGGTAGCAAGTGCATATCACGCGGAGAGTCAGGGGGCACTCGAACGTTTCCATCAAACGTTAAAGTCAATGCTTAGAAAGTACTGTATGGAAACAGGGAAAGAGTGGGATGAGGGGGTACCATTGCTTTTATTCGCGATCAGAGAAGCAGTTCAAGAAAGCCTTGGATTCAGTCCTGCTGAACTAGTATTCGGACACACTGTCAGAGGACCTTTGAAAATGCTTAAAGAGAATCTATTATCTGTTGAGTCTAGCCCGAAAATGAACGTGCTGGATTACGTGAGTAAGTTCCGTGAGCGCTTGCATCAAGCTTGTTCCGTGGCAAGAGAGTCACTTGAAGTGGCTCAGGGTAAAATGAAGAGTCTCTATGATCGTAAATCTGTACAGCGTACCTTTAATAAGGGCGATCAAGTGTTGGTGTTGCTGCCTATGGTAGGGTCTGCTTTATCAGCGCGGTTTTCTGGACCATACGAGGTGGTAAGAAAACTTAGTACTACAGATTATGTAATTGGAACTCCAGATAGAAAAAGGAAGACTCGAGTGTGTCACGTGAATATGTTAAAGACTTTTTACAGTAGGGAAGCTGTTCAGAATGTGTCACTTGCAGAAGAAATCATTGCTCCTGTGTTATCTCCTGTGTCATCTCCTGTGTTCACTTGTGCTGCTGTCGAGATCACTGATCCGGAGGATGATGGAGTCGTTCTTCGTCACACACATCAACAATGTGCTCGACTTAAGAATTCTGAGGTATTGTCTGATCTTACATCTCAGGTATCTCATTTATCTGAACAACAAGGATGTGATATTATGCAGTTGATTGATGATTTTCCTGCTTTGTTTAATGATGTACCTTCTCGCACTACAGTTTTGGAGCACGACATTAATGTGGGTGATGCTACCCCGATTAAACAGCATGCATACCGCGCAAATGCAGCGAAAAGAGATGTGATGCGAAATGAGGTTGAGTATCTAGTAGAGCATGGACTTGCTCGGTTCAGCTGTAGTCCCTGGAGTTCTCCATGCTTATTAGTGCCGAAGAGTGATGGCACAGCGCGATTTTGTACTGATTACCGAAAGATAAATGCGGTGACGGTGCCCGACTGTTTTCCTTTACCGCGCATGGAAGATTGTGTTGACAACCTCGGTTCAGCCTGTTATGTCAGTAAGTTAGACTTGTTAAAAGGCTACTGGCAAGTGCCTCTTACGAGTCGTGCTTCTGACATTTCTGCATTTGTTACCCCTGATAGCTTTCTTCAGTACTCGGTAATGGCTTTCGGTATGCGTAACGCTCCGGCTACTTTTCAGCGGCTTATTAACATCGTGTTGTCTGGAGTGCCTAAGTGTAATGCCTACTTAGATGATTTAGTAGTTTACTCGACCGATTGGATAGAACACATTTCGTCATTGCGAACAGTTTTCGAGCGTTTGGAGAAAGCTTCGTTGACTTTAAATTTAGCCAAATGTGAGTTTGGGCAGGCCACTATTACGTATCTCGGGAAGGAAGTCGGTCAAGGGGAGGTGCGCCCGTTAGAAGCGAAAGTTACGGCTATAGCTGAATTTCCTGCTCCAACCACTCGACGAGAGCTCCGTCGATTTTTAGGGATGGCTGGCTATTATCGTGGCTTCTGTAGAAACTTTTCGACAATTGCACATCCATTAACTGCGCTTCTTAGTCCATCCCGTGCGTTTCTATGGTCTGATGATTGTCAACATGCTTTTCGTACGATCAAGGATCTTTTGTGTAATACACCTGTTTTAGCCGCACCAAATTACGACACTGCTTTTAAACTTGATGTAGATGCGAGTTCTGTTGGTGCTGGATCTGTATTGATTCAGACGGGTGAGGATGGAATTGATCATCCGGTCTGTTATTTCTCACGTAAGTTCAACAAACACCAGTTGAATTATTCAACGATCGAGAAGGAGGCATTAGCACTTTTAATGTCACTTCAATATTTCGATGTGTATGTCGGATCGAGTAGCATTCCGGTCACCGTATTTACTGACCATAACCCTTTAGTTTTTTTTATCACGCATGTATAATCAGAATCAGCGTTTGATGCGCTGGTCTCTGATTGTACAGGGTTACAACTTGGTGATTAAGCATAAAAAAGGTGTCGATAATATAATAGCCGACGCACTGTCTAGAGCTGCCTATGGTGGCATTTGAGCGAATGCATTTGATCAACTATTTGTTGAGTTAATCCATATAGTTGATTCTTAGGGGGGGAAGTGTTACGTTCCACGTGGGGGTTTGTTTTGTTTTCACTAGTCTGTGCACGTTGGTATACTTCGCACGTGTTGATAGTATATGCTCATTATCTGTTTCTGTTTCTAGCTCACTCTTGGCTGGCAGGCTGCTGTGATTGGCCTAGCGGGACGTCACTCATCGTTGGGGCGGCGCCCGGGAGCCAATCAGAGTTGACCAGCTGGGTTCAAAAGGATGGCGTTTTCATTCATTCGATCTCTCGGAAGCGGCCATGAGCTCGTGTAGCGTTGTGAGGTTACTAAACCTGTGACTGGAGATTCATATAGTGATGTCTGGCTCTTTGTAGTGGAATGAGTTGGGTGCTGTATGCTTTGTTTATCTGTACCTTGATATTCAGTATGTTTTAGTTGTAGAGATCATAGTTTCAATGTGTATCCCAGTGTGACGCTGTGGGGTCCTGTAATTCGACTCTCTCTCTGGGAAAGAGAACGACAGGTCAGTATGCCGCGGTATACATAATGCCCGTAGTGTTTATTTGTTAGATACACTAGGTTAGGAGTGAGCGCCACTCTGTGTATGTTTTGTTTTAGTAGTTAGCTTATTTAGGTGCCGGATGCACCGAAGAATTCGGTTTTCTTTTCACCTTTTTCTTTGGTTAGGATTAGGTGTAGTATAAGGATTGTTTTGTTATATTCTGTTCTTTTCTTTGGCGCCACTTTTTTGGTTCTCTTCCCTTATTATTTAATATTTGTAAACATTGTAAATAGCACACTCATTTTTCCAAACTGGAACTAGTGGCTTCGGCTTTGTGACAATAAAATCCAGTTTGTTTCTCTTCAAGTTGAGTCTGTCATGGTTTTCTCTCCACCGTATTCCTCCATCAGCAGTGCTAATAAAACAAATGTTGCGTAACATCTCCTAGACTTTAAAAGATCGTAACATTTAGTGATGTGATCCAACACCTGCTTGCAGGTGGTCAAAAGGCCTTCTCCCTGGGAATTTTACACAAAAGGGATAACCATAGGGCTTTTAGCGAGGAGCCTCTCTAAATTCGGCACACTGAATGCATCAGCAGTATTGAGAACTGGGGGGATTCCCATGCGTGAATCAAAGAAGGCCACCTGCTCAATCCGGCACCCCAGCTGAAAAGCCATTTTGCTTGCCAGGTCTTGCATGTGGTCCAGGTACGACAATGCCCTCCTCAACATTGCCGTAATGAATTGTGGATGAGACAATCCACATGTCACAATGGTGTTTGAAAAGGGTCTGAATGTGCAAGTGCAAGTGCAGTGAGTTCACATATAATTGCAAAAGGTTAACTTGATTGGATCGGAGGATTACATTTACATTTATTCATTTAGCTGACGCTTTTATCCAAAGCGACTTACAATTGCTATATATGTCAGAGGTCGCACGCCTCTGGAGCAACTAGGGGTTAAGTGTCTTGCTCAAGGACACATTGGTGTCTCACAGTGGGTTCGAACCCGGGTCTCTCACACCAAAGGCATGTGTCTTATCCACTGCGCCATCACCACCCCGGACTGGTAATTCACTGCTTCATGTATTGACAGTGCGGTGTAGAGTCTCCCCCGAGGGCCCATCAATTCCTGCAGGCCGTAGCGTGACCATAGCAGATGAGTGGACGGGTCCTTTGCAGTTAACGTGCATGCAGCATGGATAGACATGCTCTGAACATGGGCCAGATCCACCAGCCTGGAAAGTGCCAAGGAGTTGTCATCTTTCTGGCCAAATATGGACAAGGTTTTTAGAATAGTCAGGTGGTTATATGAGGCAGTGACCTGCTCAATTGACTCATCCAGCAGCTGCCGAATAAATCATCTGTGCTTTTGAAGGATGTTCATCGAGGCAAGATTGCATAGGTTGTTTTTTTTGGACTGTTGGATGAGCAAGGTCCCTTGGTGGTAGGTTCCTGAGCTTGGTTTTGAAGGTTTTGATCATGTTATTGAGAAGTTCGATGGCATTTTCTTTTGCCAAATGTGTCTTGGTTGTGTGATGGTGGGGATGCCGCATGTCCCTGGTGATGACGGTTAGGTTCAAGAAGTAACCACCATCAACACATGCCAGCGTTATTCCTTGGCTGCATCGTAGTGCGTCCACCCCTGAATAACTGCAGTCACGCAGTTGCACGTGTTTTTTCAGAATGGACCAGTGCGCTCGGAGATGGTGCTGCTCAATCCTTGGAATGTTGATGTAATGAAAGTCTGCTTCCAAACCCAACAACTCTGTCAACCGGATGACTAATCAATCAAAGTCAAAAGCGTGGGGGTCCACCAAACTCGAGTGGAAAGGGATCGTGGTATCATTGTGGAGAAAAGCATCAATGTTGGTCCAATTTTTGAAAGACAGCAGGCTGGCAGTGTTCATCTGACCAACTTCCTCCAGTGTAGCCATGTATTGACCAGCTGCAATATAAAATCACAGTGAATTGCGGTGAGTAGTATACATGTAGGTGTACTTTTTCAATACTACTTGGGACTAAATGGACCCACTGTTTAATATACACTACCGGTCAAAAGTTTTTGGACACATTCCTATTTGTAAAGTTTTTGAAAGAAGTCTATTATGCTCACAAAGGCAGCATTTACTTGATCTCAAATAAAGAAAAAAACAGTAATACTGTGAAATATTATTACTCTTTAAAACAATGGTTTTCTATTTTGATATATTTTAAAATATCATTTATTTCTGTGATGCAAAGCTGAATTTTCAGCATCATTTCTCCAGTCTTCAGTGTCACATGATCCTTCAGAAATCATTGTAATATGCTGATTTTATACCCGTGATACATTTTTCAGGATTCATTGATGAATAAAAAGTTAAAAAGAACAATTTTTTTTTCCAAAATATAAATCTTTTCTAACAATATAAATCTTTACTTTCATTTTTTTTAATCAATTTAAAATAAACAGCCACAAACAGCAGCAATTACAGAAAAATAAATAATAAATAAATTTACTATTTTTTCCACCATATCACATCAATGTTATATGCAGTGGTTAAATTGCTTTTGTAGGGAGGGGGAGCCCTTATTTACACTGAATGGTCTTCATTCAAAATTGCGCCGTAAAATGACTTAATGTGTTTTTACACCAAAGGGGCTCTTTTTCCAGTATTAATGTGTAATGCAGGGTTGAGTAGTTGTTCAAACAAAGAGAAATACTTTACAATTCACTTACTTTATTATTATTTTTTACCTTTAATGTTAACAGGCAGGCAACGGATTTCACCCTCGGAAAATGTATGAAATTGAACATGTTAGAAAATATTGGTTGGCAAATATGTAGACATCTTTTTAAACAAGAAAATTGTGTTGATTTAAGAGAATCAGGGCCAATTTCTTTGGCAGTTTATGTTATGTTTGATTTAATCACACCGACACGGGAGGTAATTATTCAACTCAATGCATTCTTAAACAACCCGAACAACACTTGAGACACTTGTGCAGACATAACAGTTTACACTTTAAATACATCACATTTACTTATTCACATACTACAATTCATACGTTCATCAGCTTCCAAATAGGAGTAAATGCAGGCTCCTCTGGTTTATGCTGCCTTTGTCTACAGGCAGCATGGTCTGTTGACCTCCTTGTCATCACATACTTCCTAACATACTTAGTTGGGTTCCACAACTCTAGTGGTGGACCCACTAACTTTACGAACATCAAAGAGGACACATTGACAATCTTCAGCTGATTTCTCAGTGGTGAAACAATAGTATTCATCGCTGAAAATCCCCTTTCACATTCAGCTGTGCTCACAGCCAGTGTATCTACTGTGTGTTTTAATTTCAGAAGACCCTCTTTAATTGCCATGTTTGGGTTTTCCTTGTAGTCCCTGAAACCTTGTTTGACACTACAGTAGTTCATTGCCAGACTATCCCACAGCTGCCTCAATTCATGTTCTCCATACAGCAGTGGCACTGGAGAGGGCCAGGTGTCAGGTGACAACACATTTATTTGATCAAAAATCTCCAGCCCATGCACTGGGACCATCCTGGACTGCATGCTACAACTTTTCGTGATTGATTTTTATTTGTCTCCAACCCGTTTTCAATGGAACCCCCTTAAAAACAGCATCCTGAACAGCCTGACAGGCAATCTGGTAATGAGGGCCTGGTGTCTCCATCATTGCTAAGAAAACATCAGTGTGCCGTTTAACTTTTTTTAACCCTTCTGAGAGATTAATTTCTCTGTTTTGTAATGCCTCAGACAAGTCTTTAAGCTCTTCTAGAGCATCCAACATTAGTCCCAAATTGACAACAAAACCCTCAGAGGATAATTTAGCTGCAAGCCCGTCATACATGCACCTTTCAGCCGAGGTCCTGGATGTATATTTACCAGCACTAATAAAGTGCTGGTGCAAAGCACCATACATATTCCAGACAGCCTCAACTGTCCTGTTGGAAGAGGCAACCAATCTCACATTTAACAAACAACCTATTTTTCTCAACTGTGTACAGCAAATGTCAATAGCTCTTGTTTTGGTTTCTTCAATGTTTGTTGTAGGCTTATTTGGAAATTATCATAGTTGTAGTATTTCATCCTTGCTGTTAATTAACATTAGCCCCCCTTACGTTTCAAAATGCGGCAATTGCTGATGTTTTGCAAAATGTGCCCTTTGCGCCACCTGGCGGTCGTTTCACGAACAACTTTAAAATGCAACTGGTTTATTTTTGCCGTGGCAGTAATAGTTGACTACCAACTGTATACAGTATGTCTCAAAGTGCGAATCTTCTTTGTAAACTGGAAAATGATCATGAATTATGTGTATTTGATACCCAAGGTTTGTGTGCAATTAAAAAACAGTGTTTTGTCTTTTATAAACAAATGAGGTCCACACTGTTCTTGGAATGAAGAATATGATTTTTATTTGCCGGCATCACATACAAATTATAGTTCTTGTTAACAAACAAAGTAAAATGCAATGAACGATATGAATTAAATACCATCACCAGACAAAAAAGTCTCTTCAGATTTGAGAAATATAAACAAAAAGGCATCTCTTGTGGCATTTGACATGGTGTTTGAATGAAGAGGATTCCATTCGCGGGTATCATTTTCTTCATGAACATTATCATCATATTCCTCAATATTAACTATTATCAACATGCTGCGATAATAGTGTTGATGATAAAGACTACGTCAAAGTGCCGGCTCACCATTGGCTAGCTCCTGCGCCAGCATCACACGCATGCGTCGTGGTCCTCGCGTGAACAGCATCAGCCAATGGTAAGCAGGCATTCTGACGTAGAACTCGAAGCGCTGCATTAGTATTTAATACATGGAAAGTGTAGCAGAATGACTCTGACGTGTAGAAATTGTTGAATAATGTCATTATTTTGGGGGGGGGGGTTTGCGCAAAAAGTATTCTTGTCGCTTCACAACATTAAGGTTGAACCGCTGTAGTCACATGGACTATTTTAACAATGTTTTTACTACCTTTCTGGGCCTTGAAATTTGCAATTATGTTGCTGTCTATATAGGGATCAGAAACCTCTCGGATTTTATCAAAGATATCTTAATTTGTGTTCTGAAGATGAACAAAGGTCTTACAGGTTTGGAACAACATGAGAGTGAGTAATTAATGACATAATTTTATTTTTGGGTGAACTATCCCTTTAAGGTCTGCCTGAGGTGTTGTCCCTTTTTTTCTGTTTTGTTTTGTTTGCTTTGTTTGTTCTGTTGGAACTTCACTAACAAAAATCTCAATAAAACTATTCAATAAAAAGAAAAAAAAACAATGGAAAAATGAAAGTGTTATCAACTAATTAAAATAGTAATTTGTTCCTGTTACATTCATATTAGCATCTATTTTAAAACTATTAAATCAGTGGTAATCTCTATTTAGCTTACAATCTAACAAACAACAGCCTATGATTTAGCCCATGACAAAGGCAAAAATTGCATACATGCTCTATAAAAAAACTACTAAGTACTAAAATAACTAAGTAAACAGATGTATTTCTAAAGCCCGGGATACACTACATGATTTTCACAGTCCTATAAGATCTTTACAAATCACACTGTACGACATAGATCTATTAAACGTGGGTAGGACATGCATGTAGACTGTACGATGATGACTTGTATTGACTCGTAGACTACGATGCAAGTTTCAGCCTGCGCTAGAGGTAAACAAAAAAGACCATGATGAATCACACTTTGGCAGATGTAGTTTTTATGTGTGCTGAAAAAACCTTGAAAGAGGAAGGGAAAGAGGTTTTTTTTTTTCATCGATTATTCTAACCTGAAACAACGTTGTTTGCCATTTTGCCAACTGGTGTCGTTCGTACAAATTTCTATTTCATCATCTCTTGTTTTTTTTTATGGCAGTTCTTACTTTACAGTAATAATAATTTTGTATAACTCATCTGTTCGCTTATTTGGATTGTGTACAAACTTTATTTCAGATAAACACTTAAATTTACTTCTGTGGAGATATCTCCTTAAGCGTGGTTTAATATTATTTAAGGTATATTTATTAAGCGTGGTTGGTGGGCCCCTCCCTTAAAATTCAGAAAAATACACTGTGCGATGAACATGCTGAATTTCTGACACTGTGGTCTTTGAACCTCTCTCATTGTACGATTAGGCAATCTTTCGTCTAGGACAGCCAAAAATAGTGCAGTGTATTCCGGGCTTAAGACCCCAGACATTCTTCAACAAGACGTGGTCAGGCCAGCTAGGAGTTACTAGATTGTGTCCAGCCCAGCTGCTTTTCTGATTACTCGAGCAGTATTTGCCAGTTCTTTTAATCCTTCTCTCAAGAGGCACTGAGTCGAAGCAAAGGACAACCCTGCAGCACAAACACTGCCCACACCTGGAAGGAGACTCAACAAATCTGCAACGGTGGACATTGCTACAACCGACGCACCAACATGTAGTGTGCTCAATTCTTTTTTTTGGATGGCATTAGCGAACTTTGATTCAGCCCGATATTCCAGCAAGGGTATGTTCACTTTTTCTGAAAGCCTTTTCAGTGATTTGTCATCCAAACCAAATGCATAATAGCACCTTGAAAGGAAAAGCAATGCAATGGCTGCATCACACGCTACTGATGTGCCAGGCACAGGGGTCACTGTTATACCGGCAGAAGCAAGAGATGCAGCCCAGGTCAGCTCTTCAAATAACTTGATCTTCTTCTCAAGAGTTGCAGCAGAGCACACTGGCCAAGCTAGAAGAAGAGCAGCTCGTTTATGGACCGGAAGATCATCTGCGAGTGTGTTTTGAAGCTTTTCAAAATCATATTTCCCCGAATCAACAGACGATATCAAGAAAACTTTAGCGTTTCCCAGTTTATTCAAGTTTATCACACAGTACTTTCTTATTTTGTCAAGAACGTCCTGCTCATTCAATCCTTTTCTCCTTACCTCTGAATCGATGTCGATGTCAATCTTGGAACGAACAAAATAAAAACATTTCTTCTGTTTTCTTATTTCTTTAGCCAGCATGATGTCATTCTCAGTGAACCTCTCTGAGTTAAGGATAATGAAAAAATCATAGGTTTTAAATTTGACAGATTTAAGGTATTTATTTGCTTTGAAATTTGGAGTTCCTATTCCAGGCAGGTCCCAGATTTTCACATTTGGCAATGTAGGATGCACATACATGGTGCGCTCTGTTGTAGTTTCTGTGACACCAGTAGGTGCTGCTCCATTATCATTGTCACTTAGGTCTCGAATGAGATTCACAAAGGAGGATTTCCCAGATCCTGTCTTTCCAGTCACAGCGATGTCAAGTGAGACATTTAACAACTGGCCAGATGTTTCTTTCTCGTTTGCTGCCTTAGAAACAGCACAGTCTTGAGTCGCCATGTTTTAAACTGCAAAAGTTATAGAAGTACCTGAAGGTTGAATGTAAGAATATTCATAATTTCAGTTATTCCAGTAATCAACAGTTTCTGTAGTGTGATCCACATTCAACCCTGATGCTCTTTGTTTAACAAATGGAGTCAACAGAAAGCATTGTTACATTTAAAGGCAGAGGATGTACAGCACAGTCTTGAGTTGCCATGTTTTAAACTGCAAAAGTTATAGAAGCACCTTCAGCATTACTTATTTCTTGAAAGGTGAAGAATGTAAGAATACTCATAACTTCTGTTATTACAGTAATCAACAGTTTCTGTAGTGTGATCCACATTTAACCCTGATGCTCTTTGTTTAACAAATGGAGTCAACAGAAAGCATTGTTACATTTAAAGGCAGATAACTTATTTAGGATGTACATTACAATTAAAGGGATCAAACAGACGTAGCATTTGATGGTTACAGGGTTTTATACTGACCTTTTGAGTGGAGAGCTTCTAACCTTTTTTTCTTTTGTGTTTCTCTGCCCTGTCAGTGGAAATAAAACCACGTTTCATAAATTAAATTAGAAAACATTGATAATTGGGTCCATTTACATAAACAGCACAATACTACCATGAAGTTAAGGGACACTAAGGGTCAACTAATGTTATAGTAAACCCACAATACTTTGCAGAACCAGCTTGGGGTCCTGATTCCCCTGTCAGGGTTTATTTTTTTATTTTTTATTTTAAATATATTTATATTCAGAAACTGTATCCACACTGTAAAAAAAATCTGTTAAATATACGGTAAAAAACTGGCAGCTGTGGTTGCTAGAAATGTACAGTAAAAAACAGAATTTTATTAACTGATGTAATGTTAATTTACCAACCTATTGAAATACTAATATCTGTTTTGTACCTTTGTAATACAATGACAACAACCAAACACATTGGTGATGAGAGTCACTATTACAGTGGGCCATTCTACAGAATTGGTGCAAAGTCAGAGTTGGAAACATCTTGAATTTTTTTTTGTTTTCCCCCCACAAATTTTGCAAATTGTATAATATCCAAGGTACGCTTTTCTAGTAATTGTGCAGTTAATTCTCATATTGTATTTTCAGAAAATGTTGAAATATTTTCCTTCTCCCCAAATTTTTCACTACCGAAACACAATATTAAATAATTTATTAAGAGAGCTTATAATGACCTATTAAGATTTTGTTTACATCTACCTTATAAATATATACATTTTCTATTTTTAAAAAATATTTTTTACAGGTTAAATCAATAAAGATTATAATTTTAATAATATTTTAAGTGTAATTTACGAGATTTGTTGTATTTTGAACCCAATCTTTCTTTGTAGAAGGCATAAAGTTTATCGTACTGATTTCAAAGTTAAGGATTCATTAGTTTGAAAAAGCATTGAACCAAACACTATCATAACATCTTAGTTGATAATTCAATATACTTTATTTTTGACAAAACATCCCATGTTACGGTAGTGACTGCACATTTTTGGTAGTGACAGTAATGTTTTGGTAGTGACCACAATACTTAGTTTGCCATGGCTGAATCAGACTGTCCACATTTTATGTTAATATAAATAAATAACTATGATGCACATATGCAGTCAGTACATATAGCAGACACACATCTGACAGTAAATCTTATAAGAACACCTAGAGCTATTCTATACTTTGGGTCTTGAGGTGCAAGTGAGAAGAGATATGCTCATAGATTTCTCTTCCTAAAAAAAAAAAAAACTTACAATGTAGACTGTTTCAGAACCACTTTGTTTTATTCTCACATTTTCAACATTTTGTTTATGAGTCATTCAGATAAATCTCCAGAACCACTGAACTGTGTGTGTGTGTGTGTGTGTGTGTGTGTGTGTGTGTGTGTGTGTGTGTGTGTGTGTGTGTGTGTGTGTGTGTGTGTGCGTGTTTACATAAAACATTAATTTCAGAATAATTTTCCTCATTCAGATAAATCTCCAGAACCACTGAACTGTGTGTGTGTGTGTGTGTGTGTTAGACTTGTAGTCGAGACCGCCTAAACCGAGACCAAGACACTACCAAGACCAGATGGTATCGAGACCAAGACAAGACCAAGACCAAGACCAAGACAGACCAAGCCGAGACCAAGACCAAGTCGAGACTAAGACCGAGACCAAGTCAAGACCGGAGGGGAAAAAACATTATTGTTGAAGCTAAGCAATAACTTGTCAAATGTTGTTTTGCATTTGCCTGCCTATCTCTGCTGATTTCGAAGTCTCCAAATGAATCCATTCTGCAACTTTTAAATACATAATTATATTTTTAAAAACGAAATTATAGGCTTAAGTGCAGAATCCGAAAGTTGGTCGTTTTTGTCGCTATGGTTACACACACACACACACACCGTTGGCGGTGCGCTCAAAGTCATCTGTCAGTTGTGCAGTTACCCAAAATCTCCTGAATGAAGGTAAAACCCATCATGTCACTGATATGTGTTTTACTAAATATTAATATATCAAAAACTGTACATGATATGTGTTTTTTAAATCAAGTGATCAAAGTGCTCCTTGCCGCTGCGATCAGTGGCGCGGATACAGTGTTTTCTCGCGTGGCTCGCGCGCACCGCACTGTCTTCACTCGGACGCGCGCTTCAATACGTTGCGGATATCGTCGTGGATAATGTAGTATTGTATTGCTCAATCCCCTGACCACTATGTCGGTCTGAGACAGCGAGACCTAGACAAGACCGGGAGGTCCGAGACCAAGACAAGACCGAGACCAAAGACCGTCAAGGCCGTGACAAGACCGAGACCACGTAAAAGTGGTCTCGAGACCGGTCTCGAGACCAAGACCGGTCTCGAGACATACATCACTAGTGTGTGTGTAACATCTTCTATAGTTACTGATTTTTGCTCGTTTTCAACCTTTTCCCCCAGTGTGTATGTGCACTGGTGTCTGATCACCCTCACTGTTAGTGCTAGGTGGTGTGGAAGCCCTGCAAAATGTCTCCACCTCTTTTTGTCTTTTCACCATCATCCTGTGTCTTTTCCTCCATGCTTTTCTGACATGTCTTTGCCCCCTGTCATATAATTCACTGATACTCTTCAACTTTCCTTCTTCCCTTCGTTTCTTATTTATTTCTCTTTCTTTCCTTAAGTATTCCTCGTACTTCACTGGGTCTTCCCTCAACCCTTATTTGTATTCTCTCTGTCTCTCTGTTGTAGGGTTTCAATTTTTTTTTTTCAGTTTTTTTTTAGGGTTTCAGTTTTATGTCATTCTCCCTGTCAAGTTAATCATAGAAATTAACATTACTTACAGAATCTTGCATACTAAAACACTACTAAAACATACTACAGTAGTAATTATTTGCATAACTGTACTAAAATGTAGTTTATTCCTCCAAATAAAGGATTATGTGTTCCCTTTTGTCACTACCAAAACAATAATGTCACAACCGAAACTTCAAGGCATGTTTCGGTTGTGACTGTTTTGGTAGTGACAATTTTAGATACTTTTGAGCCTAGCTCGAAGATGCTAATCAGCAAATAGTTAGCAATCACTGGCCAGAACAGTTGAACACATATAACAACTACATTTTATGGAATAACATCCACAAAAGTTTTCTCAGTAGCAGAAAAAAACGAGTTTGGTAGTGACATTCCTTAAAGTTACACACAGATTTTTAGACTTTTACCTCAAAATGATGGGATCAATCTACTCACCATATAGCACATGAGAGAGGGGGACACAGGAATATTTCCTGATCAAAAATGTAGGGGTGTGGTTAAAATCAGTCTCAGCCAATGGACTACAACATTCACTGTTTTGGTAGTGACATGAAAATGCAGCGCACGTTTTTTTTGATAAAGTTTCATGATGTAAAAATAAAATATAAAATAAATATTTTTTTTAACTTAATTTAAAAATATAAAAATATATATATTTTTTAAAAAACAAGAATGGAAAAATGTGCAAAAAAAATTTCAATATCATTTTCACAAGTTGAAATTTAAGGGTTAGGGTTTGGGACAGCCACCTCCTAATTGAAAGTAGCCCATAAATGATGATTATATATATATATATATATATATATATAAAGCTTACTGATATCTTAAATATTATTGTGGGTTTCAATAGATAATTGAAGGATCTTAGTAAACATCTAATATTTTAATAATTAAATGCTTTTCAAACGTGTTTTTTGGATGAGGGACAGCAGTTTGCACCAATTCTGTAGAATGGCCCATATAGCACGGAAACCTTCTGTTAATAAATTAACTGTTTTTCACCATAGCATTTTTACCGTTAAAATCACAATAATTTTTTATAGTGTATTCTGCTGTGCTTTAAATTATATATGAGTTAACTGTAATGTGGTGTCAAATATTGGCTACATAAAGAAATGTTGAAAGTGACAAATCATACAATTACATTTAATAAACTAAAATAGTGTAAATTTAAAGATACTTGGTTGCTACTTTTAATGAGAGACATATTACTTACTTATCAATAATGTTTTTTTGTTTGTTTGTTTTTTTTAAGATTTATAGTTACCTTAAATTCTTGGTTCCAGCTGGAGTAGTGAGACACCTGGATGCTGACGATGTTTTATGTTTCTTTTCAGTGTAGTTTGAGAAAACAAGTTTACAAGGAGATATAGAGTCTGACGATCCTTTAAATTGAGCTGTGAGCTGCTGTAAAAGTAATAAAAGACAGAACATAAGAATGAACCCATATGAAACAAAATATATATAAAAAATTATAAATTGGTCATATATTATTATCTAGTCATAGAGTGTGGTGCATTTTGAACATACCTTGAACTTTTTCAAAACGTATAGTCGATTTCCATAAACTTGTGTTCTCTATCGTACAGCTCAGCTGCAGCCAAGGAGTCTTTAAAAAGGTAATGGGGCGGGCCGTCCACCAACGGTTAGGGCTTGGCAAAGCCACCCCGGGGCTTTAACTGTTGTGGGGCTTTCCCGGGGCTTTAACTGTTGTGGGGCTTTCCCGGGGCTTTAACTGTTCAACAAACTTACCTATTTCCTTGTCTCCTAACAGCTGTTCAATACCAGGATCCATTAAATAGATCCAGCTGCCGCCCTGCAGTGCCCACATATATTTCAGGACACACAAACCAGGAGGCCGGATGGTTTAGAGTGGGTTTTGCAGCACCTAGTTTTATTAGTTTTATTTATTAGAAAATAGACACCTAATTTCTTTTATTTGATGTATATTTTACAAGCTATTTGAAAGGATATATCATGGATTTTATAGGATTTATATATGTACAATATTAATAACAAAACCTTAATTACTAAAAATGCTTGATTGACTGATGTAAATATGTACTTTTTTAGATCATATCAAATGTATCTTAATGCAAAAATGGCATTTTACAAAGATAAGCTATTTTGGTGGAATAATTTATATAAAAGATACGCTGACGTAGCTCTCCCCCGACAGTGCATCAGTGAAGTCCTGCAGGGGAGAAAGGGCCTTGTTGATGGATTCGAGAACGTCAATGTCCTGCCATGTCGGTACCAAGTGCTTGTGGTTCTTGTCGGCCGAGAGAACCGAAGCCACCGCCTTCTGCTGCTCCAGCACCCTTTCAATCATGTGCTGCTTGGATCCCCGTCTGGTTTGGCATTCTGTAACCAGTGCGTGCTCTGGAAGGTTGAGCTCCTTCTGTGCCTCTGTCAAAGCTTTCCTCTTCTTCCATCTATTAAAACAAGTTATAGCAACAAATACTAGTGAAAAAGAAATAAAGGTTTATTTAAATGGGTCTATTTTTTTCAGTTTTATTGCAATGTATCATATAAAATAAATATATGATTGTGTCAGCTTCGAGATCTATACAATATTATGTCAGTGTATACATTAATAAAAATCCCATCCCTTATAAATTTAATGAAAGTTACAAATAATTTAATAATTACCAACAGCATTGTGCAACAGGTGTCCAAAACATTGTAGCCTCTGCCATTTGTTGAGTTCCGCAGCCTTCTTTATATTGCTCCCGTTGTCAGTCGTTATAGCCACCTGATGCACTGGACGCAACCCCCATGAATCCAGGGCATCCCTTAGGCCAACGGAGATGTTTTGTCCCGTGTGGTCCTCGGGGAAGTAGGAAGTCTGAAGGCATTTGCTGAAGCTTTTTTTCCACTGCGTGGATGGGCATCATATTAGTGATGTGTCGTTCATGAACGATTCGTTCATTTTGAACGAATCTTTAATATGACTCGGGACTACCGAGTTGTCTCAGAGAGTGATTCGTTCATTTTGTGTTGACCGCGCATGCGCATTGCGCAACATATGGTTTCTGAATATGTACTGGAAATGATTAGTTCATCTCTCTCGAGTCTTCGGGTTCGACCGGGTCCGAGTCTTTCGTTCTTCCTGTCAGTCCCATAGAGGCTATGCTGTCAGTACCGGAAAGAGAAATGATTAGTTCATCTTTCGAGTCTCGAGTTCGGGTTCAGCTGGGTCTGAGTCTTTCGTTCTTCCTGTCAGTCCCATAGAGGCTATGCTGTCAGTACCGGAAAGAGAAATGATTAGTTCATCTTTCGAGTCTCGAGTTCAGGTTCAGCCGGGTCCGAGTCTTTCGTTCTTCCTGTCAGTCCCATAGAGGCTATGCTGTCAGTACCGGAAAGAGGAATGATTAGTTCATCTTTCGAGTCTCGAGTTCGGCTGGGTCCGAGTCTTTCGTTCTTCCTGTCAGTCCCATAGAGGCTATGCTGTCAGTACCGGAAAGAGAAATGATTAGTTCATCTTTCGAGTCTCGAGTTCGGGTTCGGCCGGGTCCGAGTCTTTCGTTCTTCCTGTCAGTCCCATAGAGGCTATGCTGTCAGTACCGGAAAGAGAAATGATTAGTTCATCTTTCGAGTCTCGAGTTCGGGTTCAGCCGGGTCCGAGTCTTTCGTTCTTCCTGTCAGTCCTATAGAGGCTATGCTGTCAGTACCGGAAAGAGAAATGATTAGTTCATCTTTCGAGTCTCGAGTTCGGGTTCGGCCGGGTTCGAGTCTTTCGTTCTTCCTGTCAGTCCCATAGAGGCTATGCTGTCAGTACCGGAAAGAGTAATGATTAGTTCATCTTTCGAGTCTCGAGTTCGGGTTCAGCCGGGTCCGAGTCTTTCGTTCTTCCTGTCAGTCCTATAGAGGCTATGCTGTCAGTACCGGAAAGAGAAATGATTAGTTCATCTTTCGAGTCTCGAGTTCGGGTTCAGCCGGGTCCGAGTCTTTCGTTCTTCCTGTCAGTCCCATAGAGATTGTCGAGTGCGCGTGCACTCGACAATCGCCTACTGTGGACTTCGACCGAAAACAGGAATTAAATACGGGTATGTGAGCTGGCTGAATAAACATCATTTTTATTCATATCTTTCACATTTACTGGAGTCAGATTCACCGTGTTCACTCACATGGCTGTGCACTTGTAATGACACATTAAGGTTGTTAAGAGGCTAAAATCAGGTTTAAAACTTTTCCTGTTTAAGTCAACAGGGTGCTAATTTTAAAAAGAGGATAACACGGTGTAGGCAACACCGGTTTTTGTCGTTGTTATCTGTACTGACAGCTCTCCAAATTTACAAAAAATGAGCTCAATGTTAAAATTGACCGGAGTTTTCCTTTAACGTTTGAACAACGTTACCATGGGAGTGAACGGAGTTGTCAGTAAGCTTAATAAAGTTTGACTTTTTTGTTGACATTTGTTGACATCTAGTGGATGCATTCGCAAACCCAGTCAAACGTTTGACTGCAGTATCTTATGCGCCTTATAATCCGGTGCGCCCTATATATGAAAAATGTTCTAAAATAGGTCATTCATTGAAGGTGCGCCTTATAATCCGGTGCGCCGTATAGTGCGGAAAATACGGTAATCATTTCTCTTTAATAATCTCACTTCTCTGACAGCATAGTCTCTATGGGACTGACAGGAAGAGCGAAAGACTCGGACCCGGCCGAACCCGAACTCGAGACTCGAAAGATGAACTAATCATTACTCTTTCCGGCCCTGCTGTATCACACACGGCACGGCCCAGCAGACAGCACAGATCAGAGTCAGACACTGACGAGTCGACAACTAACGTCGACACACGAGAGGAGAACAAACCTGATAAATATGAAGTTGCAAAGGAAAGAACGTCTCGGATCAGGAGGTGAGGTGAACTAACAGAATCAGACAATAGCCTGTACTTAAAGGTGAACTAAGTAACTTTTTTACCTTAACCGAACAGCTTTGGAGTCATTGTCATGTTTATATTACTGATTTCATGTTGAATGGTGGTCGTCTCGCACCCCCCTGGTGCCTGTGAGCCGCAAAACCACCCTTGCAACTTTGGGCCGGCGACGTATACATGTGGTGTTGGGCGCGCGCAGCTCTTAAAGGGGCCATACCTTATTTCCAGTCGTTACAGCGTCCATCCTACTGAACAGGTACCGGTGTACAGGGGGAGGGGATCCGGCCGTGAGCGCGAGCCATCTCTGCGTGAGTGCTATTCACGACAGTACAAGTACTCCACAGCGACTCTAGGGGTCGCTGTTTGACAAAAACGGAATTCTTACTGAGTGCTGCTTTAAGACCCAACAACTAATCAATTAATAAAAATTTCGGTTTCTTATAATTTGGCTTTGGCTGCATTACCCTATAGTGTATTTTTATTCTTTTTACAAATGTAATCAACATTTTTGTAAGTACTAGATGTGTTGGGATATTTAACATGCCATTTTAATTATATTATGCTGAAATGAACGAAATGACTCGAAAAAAGATTCGTTCATTTTGCTGAACGAGACTCAAAGATCCGAGTCAGTGAAATGATCCGAACTTCCCACTACTACATCATATCTTTGGCCAAATAAGATGTTATAGCATTGGTGATTTCGGTATGTCTCTTTGAGTTTTTCTCGTACTTTGTGCCACTAGCAAAAGCACTCGCTAGCGAGGCTTGTTTGGCTAACGTTAGCTGTGTTTTTTTGGGGGGTAGTGTCATGCACTCATCGTAAAGTGGCTTGTGGTGGTTCTTAAGATGTGAATATAGGTTTGTTGTTTTGCCTTTTGAGCGGCTTACCACCATTCTACGCAATTTGCATAGTGCATTAGCCTTTGCAACATCTGTTGGTTTAAAGCCAAAGTATTTCCAGGCTACCGAGGACGAGGCATTACTTTTGGCCACTAAAGTTTCCTCTTCAAACTCTGTTATTTTATATTTTCAGTTCGACTAGACGGTTCCAACGAGTTTGGTGCCCGCCAAATCCGTTGAGTTTTCACAGAGATATTTGCGCTTCACGGGCGCTTTTTTACGTTGTTAAACATTTACCATTTTTGACAGTATTGTTATGATGATAACGTGCACAATTGTGTTACGATTCAAAAGCTTTATTGTTCATCAGACGAAACAAAAGCATTAAATTTTCACATGTGTGTAAGCCAAGGTGGCGAGAAAGGCAAGATTGCATAACGTAAAACTTCAAATAGTAGCCCGGGCTTTTATTTTCCCAAATCGCCGAACTGCACCGGCTTGTATTTGAGACAGGCGTCTATATGAGACAGGCCTTTATAATTTAGTGTTGAGATGTTGTTCATTGAGTGTAAGCCTAGAGTCTCTAATCTCTAAAAATCTCCAAATGCTCCACGTGAAACTGCTGTCTTCCGACCTTTTACTATCGTGTCAATTGATTTTGATTAATATGCGCGAGGGAGAGAGAGCAAGACAGCGCTCGTGTTCTTTGAAGACGTGAGAGTGGCCGGGGCTCTCTCTCTCTCTCTCTCTTTCTGCTCGTTATGCGCCCTGTCATGCGCAGCAGTCATTCTATTCTACATCACTCATCGATCAAAAAAGGCTTTGGCGGGACAAAAATGTGCTTTGGCGGCCGCCAAAAAGTGGACGATCTGACGGGTTTTAGAAGATTAAATACAAACCGAAACTAAAAAACAGACCCGACCTCTATTTGAGACCGGCCTTTATTTACCCAAACCTGCAGCCACACCAGGCGTGTAAAAGAGACAGGCGTCTATTTGGGACTCGCTATTATTTGAAGTTTTACGGTAAATATCTGACAGGATGGGCTATTACCCCTCCTATTTTCGTGTTTTAAGGTTGGGCCAATGGACTGTGACCATGGGTGTATAAGAGCACGGGGTGCCAGTCTTAGGTGTGTGTCACTTTCGGGGGCCTGTGACGTCATTGATGCGCTGCTGCTGCGGCTTGTGTTGGAGTGGAGTGTTGACGTAATGTCAGTCAAAAAGACCGCTGAAGCTTCTAGCCACTGACTCGTGCTGTTTACTGGTGTGTTGCCGGTTGGGGAATGAGGTTTCTATGGGTTGCTTCAACTGAGCGGGTACTGATCTGTTTGTTTTACATAGTCTAAAGTCTCTCCGCATTCTCTGCCGACGAGTTTAATTATGATGTTCTGTGCTTTCTGAGCTCTGGTTGCAAAAGTGTGTCTCAGTGTTATGCTTTAAGTTTCTTCTGTTTTCCTTTTTCTGGTTTATTTCTTTAATCAGTTTTTCCTTTTCTGGTTTATTTTCTTTAATCAGTTTCAAACAGTTTGGTATTTTTTAATTTGTATTTTGGTTTCAGTTCATTTACTGGGATTATTGGATATACATTGGTTTCATTTAACTATTACTACGGTTGAGCTCTACAGCCGAATTTATTTAGTCATTTGTTTATAGTGTTTTTTAATTTGAATTTGTTTATGCTTTTGGGTTTTTTGTTATTTGATCTTGATTTGTGCAGACCTGGGTAGGACAGAGTAGGTGGTTCCTTCCTGGAACTGCATTTGAGTTATACTTTGTATTGTCGAATTATTGTTTTGCTTATGCATATCTCTGCTCTATTTTAATGTCTCTCTCTTGTTGTCGGCAGGGTCTGGGCACGGGGGGCAGACGAGTGACCTTCTTTGGGTGGTGGCATCCTTCACTGTGTGTCGTGCTCTTCACTGACATTAATCGGTGTGTGTGCTAGTGTGTGTGCACTGTGATTTGAGTGATTTTCATTATTTAAGGGTGATTATAAAACGGTTAGTTCAATTCAATTCAATTCAAATTTATTTGTATAGCGCTTTTCACAATACATATTGTGAAAAAGCAGCTTTACAGAAAGTGCATTTCAGAAATGTACATAGAAAATACAGTTAGTTAATCATCATGTATTAATTTAGGGCATAACATATCGCCGGCGTTGAGTCGTCTCTTCACAGGCGTTGAGTCGTCTCTTCACAGGCGTTTAGTCATCTCATCGTGTTACGGATGGTGTATGGCTGGAAGCACGAGGAGACGAGGATACCAGGAAAACAGGATTTAATAGACAAAAACTCAGTAGCACATACACACACTTGACATAAACGCACCATATACAAACGAGAACCGACAAGGAGTGAGGGAGAACACAGGGTTTACATACACAGAGAATGGATCATGGGAACAAGACACAGCTGGGGCAAATTAACTAGAAACAGGTGAATGAACTGAACACAAACGAGGAGCGGGAAAACTGGGACACTGGACTGAACCAAAAATACTAAACAGGGGGAAACACAGGACACACATGTAACACATCGCAGGTGTTGGGGCATCTGAATTCTCCGTGAGAGGCTGGATACAAACTGGAGCTGACGAACGCTATTTACCTCGGGACTAGCGTCCCGAGATAACAGCAGAAAGGCAGATGGGAAATAATTAGCGTTGCTGCTGTTCATAATATTAATGCATTTGATCTGATTCAACAGTAGTATAAAAGGTAAGCATTATGTGAATGCTTGGCTGAAGAGATGCGTCTTTAATCTAGTTTTGAACTGGGTGAGCGAGTCTGAGCAACGAACAGTATCAGGAAGGCTATTCCAGAGTTTAGAAGCTAAATGTGAGAACGCCCTCCCTCCTTTAGTGGACTTAGATCCTAGGAATGACCAGAAGCCTCGAATTTAGGGATCTTAAAGAACGCGATGGATTGTAGGGCGATAGAATGTCCATTATATACACAGGAGCTAAACCATTTAGGGCTTTATAGGTCAGTAGTAATACTTTGTAATTGATACGTAACTTAATAGGTAACCAGTGTAGAGATGATAAAATTGGTGTTATATGATCATATTTTCTTGATCTAGTAAGAACTCTAGCAGCTGCATTTTGGACTAACTGTAGCTTGTTTATTAAGGATACAGGACAACCAGCTAATAAAGCATTACAGTAATCTAGTCTCGAGGTCATGAATGCATGAACTAACTTTTCTGCATCAGAAACAGATAGCATGTTACGTAATTCAGCAATGTTTCTAAGGTGGAAAAAGGCAGTTCTTGTAACATATGAAATATGATTTTCGAAAGACAAGTTGCGGTCTAGTATAACAAAATAAAGATGAAAAACAAGCCATCATCAGTGAGTGTCACTGATGATGGCTTAGGCCGAAACGCGTCTGTGTGGACATGGTAAATAAATATTTATGAGATGCAACTAGAGAGTGCGGTTTTTCATCTTTATTTTGATTACTGTTTTATAACTCGCACCCATAAAACGTCTTGGGAGTTGAGCGCGCCTGTTTTCAGGTCTAGTATAACACCCAGGTCTTTTACTGTAGTCGATAAGGTAACAGGACATCCTTCTAAATTAAAGTTGTATTGTAAGAGATTTTGTGGGTAGTTTTTTGGACCAATAAGTAATACCTCCGTTTTATCTGGATTTAATAGCAGGAAATTACACGTCATCCAGCATTTTATATCTTTAAGACACTCTGTCAATTTAGATAAGTTAGTGTTTTCATCTGGTCGTGATAAAATATATAAATGAGTGTCATCAGCATAACAGTGGAAATTAATTCCATGTTTTCTTATAATATTACCAAGTGGCAGCATATTGAGAACAGCAGAGGGCCTAACACCGATCCTTGCGGCACTCCATAGTTTACTGACGTTATCTTTTTCCCCATTTAAACAAACAAAATGGTCTGATAAGTACGATCTGAACCAGCTTAATGCCTGTCCCTGAACACCAGTGTAGTTTTGTAGTCGATCCAAGAGTATTTTATGATCTATAGTGTCGAACGCAGCGCTAAGATCGAGTAGAACTAGTATTGAGATACAGCCTTGGTCAGAAGCTAAAAGTAAATCATTTGTAATTTTAACTAGCGCAGTTTCTGTGCTATGATGCAGTCTGAATCCTGACTGAAATTTTTCATGTATCTCATTTTCTTGCAAGAAAGAGCACAATTGAGCGGACACAATTTTTTCTAGTATTTTAGACATAAATGGAAGATTTGAAATGGGTCTGTAATTTGCTAAGTTATTTGGATCTAATTGCGGTTTCTTAATAAGAGGTTTTATTACTGCCAGCTTGAATATTTTTGGAACATGACCTAAAAATAAAGACGAGTTAATAATATTGAGAAGAGGCTCTTCCACTACACTGGTTTCAGTAGTTTAGTGGGTATTGGATCTAATAAACATGTTGTTGGTTTAGATGCAAAGATAAGTTTATTTAGCTCTTCCTGTCCTATAGTTGTAAAGCGGTGTAGTTGTTCCAGAGGGGCCATAGTTGAGGCTGAATCATAAGACACCATAGAGGATTGTACATTTACAATTGTATTTTGGATGTGTAGCAATGTTCAGGGAAGAAGGAAGCGGGAACCGGCGGACAATCAAAATAAAACTTTATTTTAAATGAAATAAACACAATACCTGCCAGCAGTCCCTCACGGAACTGCTGGCTACCCAAAATAAAATATAACTACCTGCCAGCAGCCCCTCACGGACGACTGCTGGCTACCAAAATAAAATAAAACAAAACACAAACAAAAGCAGGCCTGTTCCTCTCTCGCTCATACACTTCGTCGCTCCCCCTTTATGCTTCCGCTCCTCCGTGAGAGATGCGAGACCGGTGTGCTTTACAGGTGCTGCTCATTAGCAATCGCACCACCGGCCTCGCGACGTTCTCTCACGTCCCTCGGCCGTCCTGCTCACCACAGGATGCTTTCTATTTTCTCATTGAAGTAATTCATAAAATCATTACAACTATACTGTAACGGAATATTTTGCCCTGGTGATGTCTGTTTATTTGTTAGTCTAGCCACGGTGTTAACCTTGGATTAAAAACCTTGGATTATTTTGGTTATTTTCTATTAGTTTGCGGAGATGCTCAGCCCTGGCTGCTTTTAGAGCCTTTTTATAACGTGACATACTGTCTTTCCACGCGATTCTAAAGACCTCTAAATTAGTTTGTTTCCATTTACGCTCTAAGTTACGAGTTTCTCTCTTGATAACATGTGTAGTACTATTGTACCATGGTGCTTTAGTTTTCTCTCTAACCTTTTTTAATCTAATTGGTGCAACAATATCTAATGTACTAGAGAAAATGGTGCTCAAACTGCTGGTCATTTCCTCTAGTTCATCTGTTTGTTTGGGTTCACTGAGCAGCTGAGATAGATCAGGTAAGCTATTTGAGAATCTATCTATAGTGATTGGAAGGATTGTTCTGCCTGGTCGATAACGTGGCGCAACATGACAAATTTCAGCAGTACGTATTATGCACGTTACCATACAATGATCAGTGAGATCATCACTTTGCGGTATAATATCTATATCGGTTGGATCGGTTCCGTATGATATAATTAAATCTAGTGTATGATTTAGACGATGAGTGGGACCACTGACGTTTTGCTTGACCCCAAAGCAGTTTAATAAATCTGTAAACGCAGTCCCTAACGCATCATTTGTGTTATCTACGTGTATGTTAAAATCTCCAACAATTATTGCTTTATCGACATTGACCAATAGATCTGAGAGAAAGTCTGCAAACTCTCTTAGGAAATCAGCATAAGGCCCTGGAGGTCTATATACGGTCGCCAAGGCTAGAGATAATAGGGATTTCTTTCTTACATCTAAGAGCGTAACATTTAGCACAAGTACTTCAAACGAATTAAACCTGTGACCTGTTTTCTGAGTAACATTAAGAATATCTCTATAGATTGTTGCAACACCGCCGCCACGACCGATCAGACGGGGCTCATGCTTATAACTGTATCCTGGCGGAGTAGACTCATTTAGACCGAAATACTCATTTGGTTTAAGCCAGGTTTCAGTAAGGCAAAGTACATCGAAGCTATTATCTGTGACCATTTCATTTACAATAACCGCCTTAGGTGTGAGCGATCTAATGTTTAGAAGACCTAGCTTTAGAAATTGTTTTTGTTCACTGATATTTAGATTTTCTGGTTTAATTACAATAAGATTTTTCCTAGATCCTACACTAGATTTATTGTTTGGCCTCACTAGACGAGGAATAGACACAGTTTCTATATAATGTTCTACACTACTTATATCAATTAAGTTGGGACAGCAAAGACTGTGATTTGGACTTTGACTTACTAGTCAGTTGGTGTGTAACGTCTTGGAGATGTTGTCCGACAGAACAGCCGCTCCGATTCTTCTGGGGTGCAGGCCATCAGCACGGTAGAGCCTAGGTCGCTCCCAGAACAAATTCCAGTTATTTACAAAGAGCAGTTTCTGTTCATTACACAATGAAATTAACCATTCATTTAGTGCAAATAATCTACTGAACCTTTCATGTCCTAGTCGGTACGTGGGGAGCGGTCCAGACATGATGATCGTTGCCTCAGGCGCTGTGCTGCGTACCGTCTCGATCAGGCTCCTGTAGTCCTTCTTCAGAACCTCCGTCTGCCGCAGCCTGATGTCGTTCGTTCCCGCGTGCAGCACAACAGCTCCGACGCGCTCGTCACCGTTCAGGATCTCGGGAACCTGTGCGGCGACATCAAGAACACGAGCACCAGGAAAGCAGTGAGTGCGCACCTTACCCTTACTAACCACAAAAAGTTACTAACCACTGACTTGTGAGCATCGGCACGTGACGTTTCAAGCGCTGATCGCCGATCCCGCAGCTCGGCTTGTTTCTCCAGCAGACCACGGATCTGTTTCTCCACCGATTCCAGCTCCAATCGTACCGAAATCAGCTCGAATGTGTCCTCACCTGCACTCAGAGGTAACGTTAGACACACATCCGATATGTTCGCCATTATAACAGATGAACAGTAAATTAGTAGTGATACTACCAATATCACTACTAATTTAGGACTGGAATGCTGGATATAACCTGTATCCTTTCAGTGAAACGGGTGTAAAATCAGACAGTCGATAGGCGCGAGGCCACGCGTGAAATGCTAGCGGGCTAAAAGGCTCGTAGCCGGGATTCGCAAAGTTGGATCTAAGTAGCGATATCAAAGCAATCCGATTGTTTTTTATGGGGAATAGTATCGAGGATAAGTTCACACGATATAAAAATAGAAAGTGCTTGTTTATAAATGATTGGTAAAGAAGAAAATCAAGGATTAATGAATCAATTCGACGGAGCTCCAAACACAAAAAAAACTTAAACAGTAAATACAGTAAATTAGTATTTACTGTATTTAGTAGCCGAATCCCGGCTACTAGCCTTTTAGCCCGCTAGCATTTCACGCGTGGCCTCGCGCCTATCGACCGTCTGATTTTACACCCGTTTCACTGAAAGGATACAGGTTATATCCAGTATGTCCAGACACACTGAACACATGAACTCATCCTGAGAAATTCTGGCTTTGCCATTTTACATTTTTCTTGGTCCTGAAGAGTCTCCTTACTGCTTAGTGTTTAGTGTCCTTTTGTGTTCTCACACACATTGTGTTTAATCAGTCTCAGAAACACACTCAAAGAATAGAAGTTAAGAGAGAAGCAAGAAAACACCCTTAATGGTTCAGTAAATCTGGGCCCGTATTCATAAAGAATCTTAATGCAAAGAGTAGCTCCTAGTGACAAAATTCTAAGAAAATTCTTAGAAATGTGGGCGTTTACTAGTAAAGAAAAAAGTAATTCAGAGAGTATCTTAACCCTTAAAAGAGGTCTTAGGGTCAAAATTATTAGGAGCACGGACAAGGACTTTTAAGAGGCTTAAGAGTTCCCTTTCGTAGTCACTCCGAGTTACGTCGGATGACGGAGAATGGGGGTTTCGCCAGAAAGCCTATCATCTTCGAGTATTAAAAAACGAGCCTATGGCAATGAAATGCCATGGGTCTGCGGAATTTGCATAATGTATCTCCGCCTCACCGCGTGAGTATTTAAGGAGAGACACCTGCAACAGCAGATCATGTTTTCGCTTCGGAGCCAAGAGCATCTCTTCACTCCACAAGCCAAATCCTGAGTTTTCTTCAGTGACTACATCTCTTCGAGACGAGCGAACTCTCCGGTGTTGGTGTGACGGCGGTATCCAGCGAGTTTCACATTGCCTGCGATCTGAGCAGTGGTCTGCCAGTCTGTGTGTTCTCCCTGGTCGCTTCAACATCCGCAGAGTTTTTTCTCTCACTAAAGAGCTGCACGCGGCACGTCTTTTTAAAGACGCGTCTTTCTAAAGACGATCTGCCCGTGTATTTCTGAGTGTGGTATTCTGATAGATTCAGCTGATGGGCGCGAGCGCTGTTTTGAGTGTTTGGGCTTTGATCGCGCTCAGACAGCCCTCGTGGGTGTGTCACGTTCTCTCACTGGGAACGTGACCATCGCAATGTAACGGTCATGACTCGATGAGCTCAATAGAGTGAGAGTCCCCTCATCCACACCCCGATCTATTTTTCTCCACGTGAGATAATACTTCGGTTGGTGGCCAGGGTGACCTAAGACGGCAGGTTTGGAACTAAACCGACGAAAATTCCTCGGTCCACACCCCGTCTTTCACATTGCAACCCGCGTGGTCCCGGGTGAGTTCGCCGTCTCATTCGGTCCCCCGGCTGATGAAATCATGTATATCACCGCATCACAAGGTGAGCTGGAGTCCTCTAGAGATGATGGCTCGGCTGTGCTGCTGTCCTCGGATGTGCTAGCATAACGAGTTTGATCCAGAGTGCACAGCTATGCTTTCCCGGGCTGCCGCGAGTATCGGGCTTGTGTGGAACCTTCTGCCATGGCCCGAGCACTTAAGGCTGATGATTGGTTTTTGGGGGTGGCGAACCCAAATCCTTTCTACCTGGACGTGCATGAAGAGATCATGAGATCGTGGAAGTCTCCTTTGACTTTTCGCAACTGCTCAGTGGCCTCTTCCGCCTTCTCTGCCCTTGTAGAGGCCGCGGCCTAGGGTACACTGGGGTTCCCCCTGTGGAGTGTTCTGTGGCAACACTTATGTGTCCCCACAGCGCCTCCACCTGGCGTGGCGACCCTATGCACCCCTCCAATGCCTGTAGGTTCTTGTCTACTCCGGTGGCGGGGACCTATAGAGCTGCGGGGCAGGCTGCCACCTCACTGCGTGTTATTGCCATCCTTCTGGGTGTTCAATGACATGCACGAGGGTAGGGCTGATTCAGGGCTCATCCTTGAGCTGCCTGCCGTCACCGACCTTGCTCTACGAGCGACGTAGGTGACCGCACGCTCCCTGAGTCAGGTGATGTCCACATAGGTGGTCAGACATCTCTGGCTAACTTGGTTGATGTGCGCGAGGCTGAGTGAATACGTTTCCTGGCTGAGTGAATACGTTTCCTCAACTCCCCCATATCCCAGGCTGGCCTCTTCGGCGGCGCGGTCGAGGACTCTGCCCAACAGTTCTCGGCCGCCCAGAAGTGGACTGTGGCTATTTTGTCTGACCCCGCGGCTCTGCTGCCTCCAGCCGCCGGCTCAGGCGCCTCAGTCCGCTTGCTGCCGAATGCGCCCTCCTGCGACTTCCGCCCCCTCCCGCCCGGCCCCCAGCAGCACCGGGCCGCGCCGCTCCGTGGAGGTGGTCGCAGAAAGGCGCCCCTGCCCATACCAGCCCCTCAGCCCCGCTAACGCCAGGCTTGCGGCGCTCCCGTTACGGGCAGCTCAGATGTGGGTTGCAGTTCTTCAGGGAGTGGTTGCAGGGCCACTCCTTCCCCCGGTGGAGGGCTGGGGGAGAATCTTTTCTAAACCAAAGAGCTGCATCCCATCTCTGAGCCCTCGGAGGGCCGGACGACAGTGCGCGACGCTCCCGGGCCTCGTCGCTCTCGTCCCCCTCTGTCTCTGAGGGCGCGGATGACAGTGTGTGCCGTCTCCGGACCACACCACTCTCGTCCCCCTCTGTCGCCAGACCCCTGGCAGAGCAGACCCCCGTGGAACGCTGGTCCTTCCCTGGTCTCCTCTGTCAGGACGCGGAGCATGACCGTGCCCCCGCACCGGGCCGCTATGCCACCCACGCCCGGGCTGGTCACTCCGCTTCGCTGCCCCTCCGGGGGGACGTCTGTGGTTCGGATGATTCCGCTGGTTCAGTTCTTGGGAGCTTGGTTAGAGCTTCCCAACCTGTCCCGCTGGGTCGCCCGAACTATCAGTCTCAGCTATGCGATCCAATTCGCACGGTCTCCTTCCCGCTTCAGGGGAGTCCGTTTTACTATGGTCGGTGGCAATGCCCCGATCATGAGAGCGGAGGTTGCCACCCTGCTGGCGAAGGGTGCAATCGAGACTGTCCCTCCAGCCGAAATGAGGTCAGGGTTTTACAGCCCGTACTTCATTGTCCCCAAGAAGACCGGTGGGTTACGGCCAATCCTGGATCTGCGCGTCTTGAGCCGCTCCCTTAAAAAAACAACAACAAAAAAACAGGCTGCCGTTCAAGATGCTCACGGCCAAACGCATTTTCGAATGCGTGCGGCCACAGGGTTGGTTTGCAGCGATAGACCTGAAGGACGCCTACTTCATGTCTCCATTTTACCTCGACTCACACCGTTTCTTTGGTTTGCTTTCGAGGGGCAGGCATACCAGTACGCGGTTCTCCCATTCGGGCTGGCTCTGTCTCCTTGCGTCTTTACGAAGGTCGTCGAGGCAGCCCTTGTTCCCCTACGCGAACACGGGGTTCGCATCCTGAATTATCTCGACGACTGGCTATTATTAGCTCACTCTCGAGATCAGGTTTGCGAACACAGAGACCTTGTGCTCCGGCACCTAGCCCGTCTGGGCCTTCGGGTCAACTGGGAGAAGAGCAAACTCTGCCCCGTGCAGAGGATCTCTTTTCTCGGTATGGAGATCGACTCGGTCGCCATGTCCGCGCAGCTTACGAGCGAGCGCACACACTCACTGCTGACTTGTCTTCGACAGTTCGATGGCAAGAGTGCGGTCCCACTGAAATTGTTTCAGAGGCTCCTGGGGCATATGGCATCTGCAGCCGCGGCAACGCCACTCGGATTGCTTCATATGAGACCGCTTCAGCTGTGGCTTCGCGATCGAGTCCCGAGGTGGGCATGGCATCATGGCACGCTCCGAGGCCCAGTGACTCCGACCTGCCGTCAGACCTTCACCCCGTGGAGGAACCTCAGTTTTCTACGGGCCGGAGTTCCCCTTGAACGAGTTTCCAGGCATGTTGTTGTCTCCACAGATGCCTCGTCCACGGGCTGGGGCGCCATGTGCAACGGACATGCTGCCGCGGGCTCCTGGACAGGACCCCAGCGCCTTCTGCATGTCAATTGCCTCGAGTTGCTGGCAGTACGCCTTGCCCTGCACCGTTTTCGAACGTTGCTCTTGGGTCAACACGTACTAGTCCGTTCAGACAATACCGCGACAGTAGCGTACATCAACCGACAAGGTGGTCTACGCTCCTGCCGTATGTCGCAACTCGCACGCCACCTCCTCCTATGGAGTCAGAAGCACCTGAGGTCCCTTCGTGCTATTTACATTCCGGGAGATCGGAACTTTGCAGCCGACGAGCTGTCACGGTTTTGGCCCATCTCCGGCGAATGGCGACTCCATCCCCAGTCTGTCCAGCTGATTTGGGACCAGTTCGGGGACGCACAGGTAGACCTGTTTGCCTCCCACAACTCATCCCACTCTCGGCACGGATGCACTGGCGCACAGAAAAGTTTCCCCCAATGAGCCTTCTCGCACGGACCCTGTGCAAGATCAAGGAGAACGAGGAGCAGGTCATTCTGGTTGCGCCGTATTGGCCCACCCGGACCTGGCTCTCCGAACTGATACTCCTCGCGACAGCACCTCCTTGGCCAATTCCTCTGAGGAAGGACCTCCTTTCTCAGGGACGGGGCACCCTATGGCACCCTCGTCCCGATCTTTGGAACCTCCACGTGTGGCTCCTGGATGGGACGAGGCAGGTTTGAGTACCCTGGCACCAGCGGTGGCGGCTACCATCACTTCCGCTAGAGCATCGTCCACGAGACATGTCTATGCGTTGAAGTGGAACCTCTTCGTCAACTGGTGCTCTTCTTGCCGAGAAGACCCCAGGAGATGCTCGATCAGTGTCGTGCTTTCCTTCCTGCAAGACAGGTTGGAGCGAAGGCTGTCTCCCTCCACCCTGAAGGTGTATGTGGCCGCTATCGCCGCTTATCACGAAGCAGTTGAAGGTAAGTCTCTTGGAAAGCACGACCTGATCATCAGATTCCTGAGAGGAGCGAGGAGACTGAATCCTCCTCGCCCTCCTCTCGTTCCCTCTTGGGACCTCTCAGTGGTCTTAAATGCCCTGCAGAGGGCTCCCTTTGAGCCTCTGCAATCAGCTGAGCTTAAGTTCCTGTCAATGAAGACAGTGCTCCTGGTTGCACTGGCCTCCATCAAGAGGGTAGGGGACCTGCACGCATTCTCCGTTGACGAAGCGTGCCTGGAGTTCGGGCCGGGTCACTCTCACGTGATCCTGAGACCCCGGCCTGGATATGTGCCCAAGGTTCCTACCACTCCCTTCCGGGACCAGGTGGTGAACCTGCAAGCGCTGCCCCGGGAGGAGGCAGACCCAGCCTTGGCCTTGGCACTGCTCTGTCCAGTACGCGCCCTCTGTGCTTACGTAGACAGGACGCAGTGTTTCAGGACCTCAGACCAGCTCTTTGTCTGTTATGGTGGGAAGCTGAAGGGAAAGGCTCTCTCCAAGCAAAGGTTGTCTCACGGGATAGTGGACGCCATTGCTTTGGCATACCAGCAGCAAGGTCGACCGTGCCCCCTTGGTGTGACCGCCCACTCCACCTGGAGTGTGGCGTCCTCTTGGGCTTTAGCGCATGGCGCCTCGCTAACAGACATCTGCAGAGCTGCAGGCTGGGCGACACCTAACACATTCGCCAGATTCTACAATCTCCGAGTGGAGCCAGTCTCCTCCCATGTACTGTCTTTTTCAAGCTAACATGGGAGCCGTTAGGTGTCTTCGCTTGCTCGCCATTCCACTCCACGGACTGGATACGTGCGATATTTCCTCGGGTGAGCCTTCCTCTCTGAAGCCCTGAGTTCCTTCAGCACTGTTGATGCTGGTGCCAGTGTCTATTGCCTGTGCATCGGCTAGGTGCCTCCGTGTGCATGGTTCCTCCTCTGAGTAACCCCCACATGTGTATTTCCACTGTAAGCCTCTTTGAGCATGTGTATTTCCCTCGGCAAGCCACCTTGCCACTCCTGGAGTTGAAAGTTGCCACCCCACGGGCTGGTCACTCCAGTGTTCCTCCATATGAAGCCGCGGCATATCTCCCCTGAGATATGCTTCCCAGTGTACCTTGGTATTCCTGTGTTAAGTAGGACTCCTTCGTCCGTGCCTATATCACGACAGGGAGGTCAGACTTCGCAGGGCACTGGAAGACAGCTGTGAAGGTGGTGTGATTACACGGGGACCTCCATTCTCCGTCATCCGACGTAACTCGGAGTGACTACGAAAGGGAACGTCTCGGTTACGGATGTAACCCTCGTTCCCTGAGTAGGGAACGGAGACGTTACGTCTCCTTGCCACTTCCACTGTACCGCTGGGTAGACGCCTGAGTTCAGTCTCGGCTCCTCAGCGAAGACATGATCTGCTGTTGCAGGTGTCTCTCCTTAAATACTCACGCGGTGAGGCGGAGATACATTATGCAAATTCCGCAGACCCATGGCATTTCATTGCCATAGGCTCGTTTTTTAATACTCGAAGATGATAGGCTTTCTGGCGAAACCCCCATTCTCCGTCATCCGACGTAACGTCTCCGTTCCCTACTCAGGGAACGAGGGTTACATCCGTAACCGAGACGTTTCTTTTGCAGAGGAGAAAATGGGAGAAAGACGAAGAGAGAGAAGAAATGTGTTGCAGATAATGCATGACAGTGAGTTGTTAAGACGCTATAGATTAGATCGTGCAGGGATCATGTTTGTGACTGATCTTATTAGAGATGCGCTAACATCACTGACACAGTGCAGGAATGCCATAACGCCAGAAATGAAATTAATCACTACATTACGATTTTTGGCAACTGGGAAAATGCAACAATGCAGCAGTGATTTGGGTCTGTCACAACCTTCTGTAAGCAGAGTGATCACACAAAAAATTACAGCACTTTCAGAACCTCTTATTGTGTCGCAGTTCATTTCGTTTCCACTGGACATTCCCACCTTGCAGACTCAAAAAACTGCATTTGTCAATATAGCAGGCTTCGCTGGTGTTGTCGGAGTAATAGATGGAACCCACATCCGAATTATCGCACCGTCGGAAGAAGAGGACGTTTATGTTAATAGAAAGAGGTACCACAGCATAAACGTTCAAGTTGTTTTCAGTGCAGATTATAAGATTTTAGACATTGTTGCAAAATGGCCCGGCGCAACACATGATGCCAGGATACTGGCGGAGAGTGGCCTGAGACATCTGTTTGAAGGACGTCGTATTCCAGCAAATTGCCACTTGTTAGGGGACAGTGGTTATCCTTGTAAACCATGGCTCCTCACACCTTACCTCTATCCTGAGCAGGGGTCACAGCTAAATTACAACAGGTAACAGTGACAACATACAATTAATGTGTGTGGACTTCAAATTTAAATAACAACAAATGTGTTGCAGTAGCTTAGTATTTGTTGGCTACACTACTTCCCATAAATAACCTACCATTATATTTTGAAAATATCAACTGAATTCTGTTCATTTTCATTAACTCACAGAGCTCACAAGAAAACACGAGCCGTAGTTGAGCTGGGTATTGGTCAACTAAAGAGGCGCTTTCACATTTTACATGGAGAGGTGCGACTGGCACCAGGAAAGGTCTGCAAAGTGATAACAGCCTGTGCAGTGCTTCATAACATCTGTAAAGCTAGACAAATTGCAGACCCTCCCACGGACAACTGGGCTGATGAAGAGGATGATGAAGAATACCCTCCACAAGGGAGAGATCTGTCCCAAAGGGGGAATCCTTACAGAGCCCAGTTTACTAATTTGCATTTCATGTAAGTAACAGTGAATGTAATATAAAAATCGTGAATAAACAGCACCTTAGCCAACATTTTCATTAGAAAGATATTATGAAGACACACAAAAAATATTATTTGTTATACGTTTTATTTTTGAGTAGCTCAATTTTTAGTTTGTAGTACTCCTCCTGTAGATGGAGTACTATTTTCTGCTGCTTTAGGACATCCATCTCCATCTCCACTTTTTTCTCTATTAGGGATGGTGTTGGAGCAGTTGCGGGTGCAGCAGAAGGCAGGGAATGAGGCGCTTCGGGCTGAGGGTCGTACATCTGCGATGTCGACGTCCCCATTCCTCTGCTGAAGGCTCTGTGCTACTGAGAGCAGAAAACATATAATCTCTGTTATTTTAAATAAATTTAGGCCAATTAATATTTTTTTTTTTCAGTTCAAAGAATGCCAGATATAAATATGTGAAATGGCCTTGGCTATGTTAAATAAAAATGTGTCTTTATATTGTGTTACTTGGCTGTTGGTTTATTAAAATTAAAAAAAATTTAGTTCTACCAGCTGAATCATTGAGCTGTCTATGCCCTCCTTCAAGCCGGTAATACTGGTTTCAGAGTGATCAAAGATGTTGAACACGGTTTGGGCTACTAGCTGTTTAGCAGGTGGTCCCCCCCCCCTAGAAAACAATACAATGGACCACATGTACAGTATACATATAATTGTTTGAGATAAGTTTGCCAGCGGTTTAAAAAAAAAGTGTTATATCACTCACCTGTGCGTGATGACTCCCGCTTGTGTGCTGCAATTTTCTCTCTGGCTTTTGATTGAAACACGTACCAACGTTTCTCGCAGTCTTCACTGGTGCGCACAAGCAGGGGGAATGAACCGTTAATAGTTTGTGCTATACGCTCCCACGTCTGCTTCTTGCCCCGTGCTGTGACACCTGGCCCGAATTTTCCTTTAAGGATGGCCTTGTGTTCTTCCACTAACTGGGCTAAGTAAACACTGTTCCTCTGTCCAGTTGGGCTTTCTCGTCCTTCTTGGTTTTGATTCCATGTTTGTTACATTAAAACCAACATTCAAACCACCAGACATGCCATAGACATGCCAGCAATCAGTGTAATTGGAAAGAGTGGAAGAATTTTTATCATTCTAAGCCAATCAAATAACTTAGGAAATTAACAGCATGGTAAATAAATAAATAAAGGATTTATCTACACATATATAGTGTGTGTGTGAGAGAATGGTCAAATAGGAAAAAATACGCATTTGATTTCAAAGTGAAGGCTTAGAATAGACCCTATACTTAAAATTTACATTTACATTTAGTCATTTAGCAGACGCTTTTATCCAAAGCGACTTACAACTGAGGACTAAACCAAGCGAGTCATTGTGAAGAGGCAAAAACAACGCAAGAAGTGCTCAAAATACAAAGTTCAGACATTGCTCGGAGTAGCATAAGCCAGATAAGCAAGGATTTAAAGGAAAAGGAAAGTTTATTTTTTTATTTTTTTATGTTAGGTGCTCACGGAAGAGGTGAGTTTTCAGTTGTCTTTTGAAAGCTGTCAGGGATTCTGCATTCCGGATGAGGGTGGGCAGATCATTCCACCAGCATGGTACCGTGAATGAGAATGTTCTGGAGAGTGATTTTGTGCCCCGCTGTGATGGTACCACGAGCCGTCGCTCATTGACTGATCGTAGGCTTCTGGTAGGGTTGTAGACCTGTAGGAGTGAGTGGAAGTAGGAGGGAGCTGATCCTGTGGTCAATCTGTAAGCAAGTGTCAACACCTTGAACTTGATGCGAGCAGCAAGTGGTAGCCAGTGCAGAGAGATGAACAGAGGAGTGACGTGGGCCCTTTTGGGCTCGTTGAAGACCAGACGAGCTGCAGCATTCTGGATCATTTGTAGAGGTTTAGTTGCACATGATGGAAGTCCAGCCAGAAGAGCATTGCAGTAATCAAGCCTAGAAATGACCAGGGCCTGGACGAGAAGTTGTGTTGTATGCTCAGTTAGGAAAGGCCTGATCTTCCTGATGTTGTCCATAGTAAACCTGCATGATCGAGCTGTCTTTGTAATGTGGTCTGTGAAGGTCAACTGATCATCAAAGATTACTCCAAGATTTCTGACAGAGCTTGATGGGGTGATTGAGGAAGAATCTAGCTGGATAGTGAAGTCGTGCTGTAGAGACGGATTGGCAGGGAGGATGAGAAGCTCAGTCTTTGCCAGGTTGAGCTGCAGGTGATGTTCCTTCAACCATGCCGAGATGTCCGCCAGACAGCTTGAGATCCGTACAGCTACTGTGGGATCATCTGGTTGAAATGAGAGGTAGAGCTGGGTGTCATCAGCATAGCAATGGTAAGAGAAACCATGTGCCTGTATGATGGGTCCCAGTGATGTGGTGTAAATGGAGAAGAGGACCTGTCCTATAACTGAACCCTGGGGAACCCCTGTGGTCAGTTGATGTGCTTTGGATACCTCACCTCTCCATGTGACCCTGAAGGACCTACCTGTGAGATAGGATTCAAACCAGTGGAGAGGAGTACCTGTGATGCCCAGAGATGAGAGGGTGGACAGAAGGATCTGATGGTTCACAGTGTCGAAGGCAGCAGACAGATCCAGGAGGATGAGAAACTGATGATTTGGAAGCAGCTTTTGCGATCCGCAGGGCTTCGGTGACCGACAGCAATGCAGTCTCGGTAGAATGCCCTTTCTTGAAGCCAGATTGGTTGACATCCAGCTGGTTGTTCAGAGATAGGAAAGATGATACTTGGTTGAAAGCAACTCGTTCAAGTGTTTTCGCAATGAATGGTAGGAGAGAGACAGGTCTGTAATTCACTAAAAGTGATGTGTTTAACATTGTTTTTTTAAGCAGTGGAGTTCCCGAGCCTGCTTAAATGCTGTAGGGAAAATGCCAGTGTGGAGGGATGAGTTGATGATGTGTGTGAGAGCTGGAAGAAGTGTGGGAGAGATTGCTTGTATAAGGTGTGAGGGGATGGGGTCCAGAGGGCAGGTGGTAGGATGACTAGAGAGGAGAAGTTTAGATACTTCATCCTCGGTTAGTGGAGTGAAGGAGGAGAGAAGGTTGTTGGCTGTGGGAGAGGTTAGTCTGGGTTCCTGTGTGTGTGAAGCTGAGAACTGACTGCTGATAGTTGTAGTTTTGTTAGTGAAGAAGTTAGCAAAATCATCAGCAGTTAGCGAGGAGGTGGGTGGTGGTGGAGGTGGACAGAGGAGAGAGTTGAATGTCTTGAACAGTGAGCGTGTGCTAGAGGCGCTGTTAATCTTGTTGTGGAAATATGAAGATTTTACGGCGTGAACATCAGCAGAAAAGGCAGAGAGCAGAGATTGATACCTACTGAGGTCAGATGTGTCTTTTGATTTGCGCCATTTCCTCTCCGCTGCCCTGAGTTCGGTCCGGTGTTCACGAAGAACCTCAGATAATCAGGGGTTGGAGGGAGTAGTGCGTGCTGGCCTGGAGGAAAGAGGGCAGATGTTGTCTAAAGAAGAGGTTAGAATGGAGCATAAAGTATCCGTTGCAGTATTCACATCCAGAGATGAGAAATGCGAGGGTGAGGGAAGAGAAGATGACACAGCAGAGGAAAGATGGGACGGAGAAAGTGAGCGCAGGTTTCGTCTGAAAGTAAATGGTTGGGGAGTTGGTGGTGCATTGGTAGTGAGTTGTAGATTGAAAGTAATGAGGAAATGGTCTGAAACGTTGAGAGGTTTCACCAAAATATTGTCTGTGATGTAGTTGCATGTGTAAACCAGGTCCAGTAGGTTGCCTGACTTGTGAGTACCTGTGGTGATAAGCCGTTGGAGATCGAAAGAGGCTAGGAGAGAGATGAAGTCTGTTGCATACGGCTTCTCTAGATGAATGTTGAAGTCGCCAAAGACTACAAGTGGGGTGCCATCCTCAGGGAAAGAGGTAAGCAGCACATCCAGCTCCTCTACAAAGCTTCCCAGTTGACCTGGGGGGCGATATATGACTACAATATGGATCTTAATGGGAGTTGTAAGTGTAATAGCATGATATTCAAATGAGTAGTTATTGCATAGAGAAGAGAGAGTTGAGTATTTCCAATTGTTAGAAATGAGAAGACCAGTCCCCCCACCCCTCCCCGACTGGCGAGGGGTGTGAGAGAAAGAGAAGTTGTTAGAGAGAGCAGCAGGGGTTGCTGAGTCTTCTGGACGGATCCAGGTCTCAGTCAAGCCCAAGATATTAAGAGTAGAATGAGATGCAAAGGCTGGAATGAAGTCAGCTTTATTTACTGCTGATTGACAATTCCATAGACCCATAGAAAGAGTGAGTGTGAGGATGAGAGAATAGGGCGCAGATTAGCAGTATTGCGCTGCCTTCTGTGCATCATGAGAGAGCGTTGTCGAGAGACATCAGGAATGTATTGAAAGCACATGTTGATTAAGGGAAATACGAAAAAGGTGGGAGAGGAAAGGGTGAAGAAGATACTTAAGTGCCTTGCAGGTGTCCTTGCTCAGTGGAGTCGCGCAGGTAGAGTCGCAGGTCTTTACCCGAGTCGGTCTGAACACGAGGAGGCTGAACACGAGAGCTGAACGCGTACGCTGACGCTTACGCGACAGCACGTACACTACAAAGATATAAAGCTTTCAATCGCCTGAGTGAGGACAGCTGTGGCCGCCCTTGCAATTAGCACAGCCAAAGCAAATATCCCGAGAATGGGCCAAACCGAAACTAGCTGTTGAACAGCGCTACTTAAGTGCTACAATAAAATACAGACTACAACCCTTTAGATGCGCGGCATAAATTCAAAATAGGAACGCGTCTAATTAAAATACAGATATTTAGTGAAGATAAAAATTATAAATAAGCAAAGAATCGAAAATAGCCCTACCTACTTGACAAATAGTAAACAGAGCATCAGCAGAACTGGATATTAAGAAAAAACAACTTACACGCTCTTGTTGTTCTCACAGAGTGAGAAGAGAAAAAAGCCCTGAAATAACTCTTTTTTTTCCCCTTCTTGGACAACCAACCAATCAGAGTCAATCGAGTCACGGGGTGACCCGAAACAAGCGGAACTAAAATTTCGCGGCAAATGTTTCCCCATCGGAACGGCCCCGGTGTAATGGTGCGTTCATACCGGACGCGAAAAGCGCGTCAGGCGCGAGTGATTTCAATGTTAAGTCAAAGCAAAGACGCGTTACGCGCGTAAAAAATTCCTGCGGTGCGAATGAGGCGTAGAGCGCGGCGCGGTAGACGCGAATTGAGCGTCTGCCGCGTTAAGCGCGTTACGCGCGAATTGAGCGTCTGGCGCGTTAAGCGCGTTACGCGCGAATGTTTTATGAAGTGCTTTTTGTGCATTCTCGCGTTTGACGTGAATTCGCGTCTGCTACCCCAGTTGAAAAATTTGAACTTCTGCGTCAATTCGCGCCGCGTTAACCAATCAGGAGCCTGCTTGCTTCACGTGGCAAAGTGACATAATAAACTCCCGCTCGAATTCACTCATTCGAAATGGAGGAGAAATTAATTTTAGCTGTGAGCGGATACCCGGAGATTTACGACTCAACATCGTACTTTTATCGAGACAGGAGTAAAAAGGACCTCGCTTGGAAGAGGATTAGTGAGGAGATTTTACAACCTGGTAAGTTTAAGATGTACAAAATTTTACTTTTGAGTCACGTTATTGACCTACTAACCAGCTAGCAGCTATTTTACAAATATTTTCCTGCTAAAATATACTACTAATTTTTGCTAACAAGATAATGTGTTTATTCAGAGGATTTCTGCCGTAAAAAGTGAAAAAGCCTCAGGGACACATACCTGAAGGAAAAGAGGAAGGAGACCGACAAGAGGAGTGGGTCAGCAGCAGGGGCTGGGAAGAGGTGGAAATTCGCTCAGATTTTGGGATTCCTCGACCCCTTCATCACCCCAAGGGAGACAATAAGTAATATGGAGGGGGTCGAGGCCCAGATCAGAGAGGACGACCACCTCGAGGACCAGGGACACCTAGGAGAACCATCAGGAGAGACAGTGATAGGTGTGTTTCCAATAAACCCAAATTACATGGCATATATGCTGTCATGTTTACAGATAAAGAAATGTAATCTCTCTGTCGTCCATTGTAACCAATATATTAACATTTAATATTGTCTTGACAGAGCAATTTGATCATAGAGAGGGTGGTCAAAGAACCCCCTCCTCTTCTCCTGTATCCCCAGGCCCTGGTCCCTCAGCCCCTGCTGCTGAACCTACAGGTGGGTGAAGGCAATAGTACAAACAATAGTTCAACATGTTACGTGCACAAAACATTAGTCCCCTTACTAATAATCATTGTTTTTGTAAATGCAGACAGAAATCCATTGCAATCTATGCAACCAATCATCTGCATACATACTTTTTAGTTACTGTTCATTTGCATGTTTATATATGTATATGTCTGAAGTATAACTTTAATTACTTAATATATGTTAAAGCAAGTTCAAAACAATATCACACTTGCATTTAAGCACTGTCTATTTCACTCACACAGGCACAGATATTATTCTCACAAAATCTAGACAATTTTGTTTTTAAATTTAATTTTTTCACTGTGAACTTGAAAATCAGGTATCATCTTTCTGCCTTCTCATTGCACCGTGTGTTGTATTTTTTTATTTCACAGGCCAACAGAGGAGGAGAGCCCGTCGGCGGCCCCGTGAGCTCCTCGGCCTTCTGCCTTTTTTACAGAGCATGCCGCCTCACCTGAAAGAAAACATTAAATTTAAAATTTACAAATTATTAATGGAAAACAGCACCATTGTGCTAAATTTGGAGCAATTTGACCCCCCCCCCCCCCCTCCAGTTTAAAAAAAAATGAGGCAGCATGCTCTGCAGGAAACGCAGAATGCCCTCCTTCCTCTTCTCCTACATGTTGTTCCCTGTGGCTTTTCCACCTTCCAAGCGAGGTCCTTTTTATTACTGTCTCTATGTAAATAGTTTGCACATTATTTTTCTGTTCATATTGATTTTATATAATTGGCCTTAATAAATTATTTTGCAATTTGACTAAATGCCTGGTGTGGTTCTATGCATAGCAAAGCAAATCTTTTATCACATAACTTCATTATTTATATACGAGACGTATTAATTTTGTATTGAATGTTATTTAGTCCATATCTAAATATAGATTATATGAAACATCATTGTAATGTAAAGACAACCAACATATTTTAGTGCATAACAGTGGCTCAATGGTGTTGAGTGAGGGGGGAAAAATGACAGGTTAATTACTTTTGGAGGCTGGCTCCATTTTATTTATTAAAAAATACTTAATACATGTGCATGTTGTGGACCTGACAGCCTGGAACTGATGCTGGCAACCTGGAAAAAAATACTAAATATAATAATGGAAGAAAACAGTTTTTAGAAAGTTATGCTCTTTATAGGTTTGTGGGTGGCTCTTGAAAGAGCCGTTGTGGGGAAGTCATGAGGAGGACTTCAAATGCTACTCCGTCGGCTGCCATGGTACTACGTCGCTGTTCTGCTCTCCAGAGCAAATACAGAGCGGTGACTCTCACGATAAATGACCGATCAACAACAGACATCTTGTAAAAAGATGGCCGCCAACGGGGTTCTAAACTTTTCACCTCTGACGCGCTTAAATTTCGCTTCAAACTTCTGTTTTTACGCACGTCAGTTTCACTCTTGACGCGCAAATTAACACAAAGTGGTCAAGCGTCAAACTAGACGCGGCAGACGCGATTTTGACGCGCTATTCGCGTCCGGTGTGAACGCACAGTAACACCAGGCTGGTTCCGGCCGCTTGCGAGTCATCGGAAGAGCGGCCATTGATGAGGAAATACACAACAGGTGTGCACGAGAGCCCCGCGATCAATGATTGGGACACGTATGAGGAATCCGGCTGATAAAAAGGGATCGCTGAGACTGAAGAGGTGTTCAATTCAGCTGGAGAGACAGGGCGATACGGTCGGAGTTGTTGTTCACGGGCGGGCTATTGGACTTTTTATTCATTGCATCCAAGGAAGATCATTGAGGAGTGTTGTTCCTACTGGAGGGAGAGGAATTGGGTGAACTGGAAACATCGATGGACTTGAGGAAGATAAGTACTCATTGACTTTATTCAAGCCTTCAGTACTGCTGTTATATGGATATGAGGAATGGAAGATGTGTTAATGGAGAAAGAAATACTGTGTAAAATCCAGTCTTGAGGATAACTGGCTCATGATCTTTTGCTCTCTTCTCCCAGTATTTATGTGTGTGCATCACCTCTATCCCAGATCGCTGTCTCAGTGTGCTTGGACAAAGTGCTGAAAATTAACCCGTTAATCGTGTGTCTCCCGGGTCTCCAGTTCACCCCTCTGACACCCAGACCCCGTTCAGGATTGTGGCAGAGGAGTCAGGTTAGAGTGTGAGCGACGGCCTTATTTCACCCAGTGTGCGAAGTGCAGTGTTGAAGTTGATGTGTATCACGGAAGTTTTGTTGAAGTGAAGAATTAATGAGTGTGGAACATAACCTTGCTGTTGCTCACAGTTCTGATCCTTACGGTGCTGTCCAGTCAAAGGGGAATAGAGAGGACCAGCCCAGCTTGAGGGTGTGTCCGCTGAGGATCAATGTAATACCCACCCTTCACCGACCGGAGCGGGTCCATTCAATTGTAAGTCTCTGTCCATTTGGCTGTACGCCCCTATCTTGTCATTGAAGTTCTTCCGAAGAGGAACCATACCGGCTTACTCACCTCGTCTGGCTCGAGTGTGTCCATTCAGCTGTACGCCCCTGTCCTGTCACTTGAAGTTCGCCTGAAGAGGAACCAAACCGGCCTACGCACCTCGTCTGGCTTGAGTGTCCATCCAGTCGTACGCCCCTGTCCTGTCACTTGAAGTTCGTCTAAAGAGGAACCATACCGGCCTACTCACCTCGTCTGGCTTGAGTGTGTCCATCCAGCTGTACGCCCCTGTCCTGTCACTTGAAGTTCGTCTGAAGAGGAACCATACCGGCCTACTCACCTCGTCTGGCTTGAGTGTATCCTTCCAGCTGTACGCCCCTGTCTTGTCACTTGAAGTTCGTCTGAAGAGGAACCATACCAGCCTACTCACCTCGTCTGGCTTGAGTGTCCATCCAGCTGTACGCCCCTGTCCTGTCATTTGAAGTTCGTCTAAAGAGGAACCATACCGGCCTACTCACCTCGTCTGGCTTGAGTGTGTCTATCCAGCTGTAAGCCCCTGTCCTGTCACTTGAAGTTCGTCTGAAGAGGAACCATACCGGCCTACTCACCTCGTCTGGCTTGAGTGTGTCCATCCAGCTGTACGCCCCTGTCCTGTCACTTGAAGTTCGTCTGAAGAGGAACCATACCGGCCTACTCACCTTGTCTGGCGTGAGTATATCCATCCAGCTGTACGCCCCTGTCGTGTCACTTGAAGTTCATCTAAAGAGGAACCATACCGGCCTACTCACCTCGTCTGGCTTGAGTGTATCCATCCAGCTGTACGCCCCTGTCCTGTCACTTGAAGTTCGTCTGAAGAGGAACCATACCGGCCTACTCACCTCGTCTGGCTTGAGTGTGTTCATCCAGCTGTACGCCCCTGTCCTGCCACTTGAAGTTCGTCTAAAGAGGAACCATACTGGCCTACTCACCTCGTCTGGCCGAAGTAGGTCCATCCAGTCGTAAACTCTACCATTACTTGGAATTACTCCAACACAGGGGCCGCTCCTTCCCCCTCGTCTTGTTGGGCCGAGAAGAGCCCTGGTGTGAGCCTGAGCTCGACCCTGCTGGGTGGGTTTCCCCCCCGTTTTCGCTGCTGGTCAGGAGACCTGGAAGACCTTTTCCTTTTTAATAAATAGAAGATTACTTTGTACTCCACTCGGCCTCGTCTGTCTGGTCCCTGTCAGCTCCTTGAGGTGGTACTGGGTCCTAGGGGTGGGCGCGGTCTCAGTCGACCACCCCGACCTGTGACGCATACATAGCAACGGGGTCAGCCCCGCCTCCTCACTAAGATGAAATTTTTTGTCTTTTCCTTACTCAGAGTTGCTCTCAGATCAGTCCCGAATCACTCTTAAGCTAAGACTCCTACGTTAAAGTTTTTAAGCTAAATTAAGAGTTTTCTAAAAGGATTCTTAGATTCTTTAGGAATACGGGCCCTGTATCCTAAATACTACACTTTAAATAAAACCATGTCCAAAACAGACGCGATGCGATAAGATTCCTGCAATAAGCAATTTGTCTGTCCACATTAGACGTGATGCGACTTCGAGATGTGACAACAACAAAAAAAATCTGAAACCACAGCCAATCAGAACAGCGTGTGGGTGGGCTCTCACAGCAAGGGCACAGCCCCAGAGATTAATCTGGAGAGAACTCGCAAGGAACATAATCATAAAAGTACATAATCAAATTCACAAATATTACACAATTTTTAAAATACATACTGAGTGTTATGATGCTGGAGCTGAAAAGATGGCAAGCGAGGTGTGTAGCTGACGCTATGTCCATTGTAAACTCGTTTCCATGACTACACCGGAAGTTGTTCATGCGCAAACTTTACGACAATAAAGTCGTTTTGTAATGCAATTATAATGTGTCTTGTTTACTGTAATTCTGAGTAATAGTGTGACTTAAAGCTGTTGTTACGTTGCTCTTGTTTAAATTTATGAAGCAGAGAAAAGTTGTTTATTGCTGGTCACATGTTTAACCCCGGAAGTATTGAGAGTAGCGCCAGAGAGAAGAGAGAACGGCGGGTGAGAACAGCGAACTTTTAAGCTCCCGTCTATTATTCTACAGCTGGTCTACCAGGTGAACACGGTAATAATTACCGAGCTATCTTATTAAGCACTGTTAAATTTTGTTTACAAGAAAATGTGAGACGGATTGTATTGAGAGTAGTGCCAGAGAGAAGAGAGAACGGCGGGTGAGAACAGCGAACTTTTAAGCTCCCGTCTATTATTCTACAGCTGGTCTACCAGGTGAACACGGTAATAATTACCGAGCTATCTTATTAAGCAATGTTAAATTTTGTTTACAAGAAAATGTGAGACGGATTGTATTGGTCTGTATAAGAAATAAGAGTATATGAATGTTGCTTGGGTGCTTTTTTTTAACTTGAAACTGTTTTGTTTATCTTCTAGTTTTCACGGTGTTCCATGATACTTCAGAGAAGAATAAATGTGAATGTGAACATCAGTAAGAAGCGTGGACTCATTTATGACCAGTGTAGTTACAAGGTGGATCTATGTGCAAAGGGTTTATTGAAGATACAAACAAAAGCCAAAAACAAAGGGAACAGAACCATCTACAAGAACAGCTAACATTGACTGACAAAGCACAAGAGATACACAGGGCAAACAAGCTTAACAAGTTAACAAGACACACCTGGGGAGACTAATCAACAGGGAAAACTACAAAGCACTACAGGGTGATATGTCCAGCAACCATATCACGCACTACAGGGTGATATGTCCAGCAACCATATCACTCTGTAGCCCAAGACTGGTTGCCCACTAAAGCTAAGCAGGGCTGAGCCTGGTTAGTACCTGGTAGTGATGGGGACGAGACCGCCTATGCCGAGTCAAGACAGAGTCTTTGAAGGGTCGAGTCCGAGTCCGTTGTTTTTCAAATACAGTCGAGTCCGAGTCAAGACCGAGTCTTTGAGGAAGCAAGAAATGGAGAAGCGCGCGCGCCTTCAAAGAGCGAACAGCGAACCGAATCGACATATTCATGTATTAATTACTTAATTCAGCTCTGTAACGTTACCTCATACAAAACTAAAACTAACAGTTTTATGTCAAACACACTTTCTACTCAGGCAAGGTTAGGTGAAGCAAAAATATGTTAGCGAGCATAGCATAGCTCAACAAATATATTACTGCACTCACCTGTCAGGTAGGGCTGTCACTTTACGTTTGAAAATCGATTGCACAATCGATCGGACCAACCAACACAAGTATCGAAAACGAAAATAGGGAATCGATTTTAACGGCCTTCTCTCGGAGCGCGTCCAGCTCGTCACGACACGCCCGCAGCGAACGCGCGTCACACAGACACTGCAGGCTCTGACAAACAAACAGCAAACTTTACTTCTGCATAATGTCTCTTTTTACAACAAAAATGTGAATTCTGGCGGTATTCAGACAGTCTCATGCATACAGATACAGATTCGGGCTACGAGCTACAATCGCCTTCGTAGGTAAAATTTGTTTGACATTTCTAATCGTAAACACAGCCATGTTGAAGCCTGCGGTAATGTTTTTCATTGATGTTATGGCAGTCCACTCTGCTTATTGTTTTTCAAGAATGTTGCACTCCTGTTTGTCATTGTGCACGAAACTTCACGCCAATAAATCATCAGAAATATTGCTGACTTGTGCACGTCTCTTTACGCTCGTCCTAATGCCTGTTAGTTGTCCGTGGATTTGCCTATATTTGGTGTTGAAAATGGAAACGTCTCTACCCTTCAAAGACTCGGTCTTGACTCGGTCTCGGACCGAGATCCTCGAGAGATTTTTTTTCTTTCTCTTTTGTGGCTCTTTCTAATCCACAACAAATGACGATTTTTAGGTTAAACGTTCAGAATACGATTCCATAAAAGGTTATATTTCAGCACTTCGCGATGGACAGCGATGCTTAAGTAGCACGTAGAGCGCGTTCTCGCACGTTCATGTTAAGTGCATTTTTGGGAAACGCGCGTGAATTGCCGCGAGCGTTCGTAACCTTGCACGTAGAGAGCGCTCTTAAGAACTAAGATACATCGTTATCGGGAAACCCGGCCCTGGTTTCTCTCACGATCCAAAGATGCGTGAATTACAGATGCTAAGTTGTCTAAATGTGTGAGTGGTTTTGTTTTATTTTCATGATTTTTGGGCTAACACACACTGTATGTGAGTTGCTTTGCAATTACAGTGATTATTTGGTCCAGAAACAGTATAAATAGTCAAAATGAGAGCTTAAATGATGTTGAAAATAGGCTTATGTGGCGAGCAGGACGAGGCCGAGGGTCGTGAGAGAATGGCCCGAGGCCGGTGATTGATAATGAGCGACACCTGTGAGACGCATCGGTCTCGTATCTCTCACGAACGAGAGGAGGCATAAAAAGAGGAACGACGACAGTGGAGATCGAGAGAGGCCAGCATGGCCAGGGGTGCTTCTCAATATCTTTTTTCTTTTCTTTTCTTTTCTTTTCTTTTCTTTTCTTTTCTTTATTGCAGATCACATTTGTTACAATTTGCCGAAACAAGAAATTGAACTTGTAATACGAAAATCATTTAGATACAGTTTTCATTAAAAATAACAAAAATAAATAATAATAATAAATAAAACAAAAACATCAGCCAATAGATAGAGAATTGAAACAAATATCACATAAGTAACAAATAATCTGTATAAAAATTATAAACAACATAAAAGTACACAGCCAGAGTATCAGACAGTAAATATCAGTTAAATGAATTATAAAGTTAAATTAGATAAATATTGCATACATTTTGATGCTGATTTACCATCTAATCCAGAAATACAGTCTATATAATTTTTAAGTGAAGTTTAAAAACATTGAAAAGAGGTTTGTTCTTCATAAATTTCGATTTATGAATAAATAATTTTCCAAGTAAAATTAATAAGTTGACTATATATTGTACAGAGGAGTTGGAGTCAGAAAACTAAAAGAAGATGTCAAAACTAGATAAATGTATGTTTGAGCCAAAGTGTCCAATAATAAAACACTGTATATCATTCCACAGAGAAGAGCTGTGAACAGCTATAGAATAAATGCTCTAACGTTTCTGTCTCCAGAGAGCAAAAGCTGCATTTTTCGTCTACAATAGGGATACATTTAGAAATATTCTTGTTACTGGGGTAATAATGGTGAAGAATTTTAAATGATATTTCTTTTACTTTGTTTGTAATTAAAAATGTATGTGGGTTACTCCATGCTCTATTCCAATTAATATTTTCATACAAGGGGGACCATTTGTACCTGGAGGCAGGCATAGATTTTGCACATAAAAGATTTTTTATTACTTTGTTGTTGACTTTTCTGTCTAGATAAGATAGAGACCATTTATTGAAACACTGCTGGAAAAAAAAATACATTAATTTGATCCAAATCTGTCACATCTCTAAGTAGGGTGATGATCCCCTGGTCTGGGTAGCTCTGGTTAAAATATCAAATTACTTTCTTGGAGGATGGAAATTAGGTTCGTCATAAGTTTAAATTTGATTTGAGTTATTTAATAATTGGTATACCAGTAGAATATCATGTTTGAACCAGTTTTCTATAAAGAGAGTCTTGTTTCTATGATGTTCATGTTGTTCCAGATAATACATTTGTGAGGGGAGAAATTGCGTTTGTGACCAACAAGTTAGAGCCTGTTTATGGAAGTTTGACTGTTTTACTGGCAGTCTGTTGATGGAGTATGGGCACTGAAGCAAGAATGTGATTTCAAGAAAGATAAAGTTGGGATTTTTCAAAAATCTTTTAATCTAGTTGATTTTTAATATCTCATTGAAAAGTGAGAAGTCAACTACCGATAAACCCCCCTCCTCAATTTTATTAGTCAAGATGTTTTTCCTGATTTTATGGGCCTTCTTCCTCCAAATAAAGTTATATAGTTTGTCTAGATTGGCACATGTAACTTAGATATTTCTATTGATGTAAATAAATATGCTGGTCGTGAGAGACCTTCTGCTTTAGAAAGAAGAACCCTGCCATACGTAGATATATCTCTTGCAAGCCAAGAGTCAAACTCTTTATGAATAGAATCATGTAGTAAAGAGATATTACTCTCTGTCATCAACTTATGACTGATTTTTATTCCAAGATAAGTTACTAAATTATTTATATTTATGCCACATTTTTGACCTGAATGCTTATTTTTAAGAGAAAACAGCTCACATTTTGAAAGATTTTAATTCAAGCCTGAGCTTTCAGAAAATTGGTTTACAACATTTAGTGCAACTCCTATTTGGGATTCATTTTTTAGAAACAGGGTTGTGTCATCAGCCAGCTGTGAGATTTTTTTATTTCTCTTTCATTTAATGTAATCCGTTTGAACAGTGGTGTAGCGTCTGGGCATCCAGGATATGCACATGCAAATGGGCCCGGGGTAATTGGGGTCCCGGCCCGCCGCCCAATAGAATGAGGGAATGTATTCATTAATTCGTGGCCACAATAAATATATTTTTGTATGCATGTCATGTGCAGTAATTTCTAATTTCTCTGTAATATCTTGTATGCATGTGTTATTTTTGCACCCTGCGGCTGCCCTAGAAGTACGGCGTCATTTTTTAAATGACGCTGCACTACGTGCAAACGCTGCATCGTAGCGGCAAATTTTTAAAAAGAAAACTGTTTGCGATTGTTATTTCATTTTTTTTTAACTCAAGCTAATAAAAAAAGATTTGCGGAGCACCATACACAGAACAGACTATCTTTTTCATGGAGAATGCACAAAGCCGTGAATTAAAACACCAAGGACATGGATGAATTTGCCGAAGAAAAGCCTGGAGGATCCAACTAAAATTAGTGAGTAGGTTTGTGCTTTTACATTTTGGGCTGCTGTGTCAAGATCGTTTGTATGCATGCAGTAGTTTATTATTGACACTGGCTGAGCCTTGGTTCCCTTTCGTTGTCACTCCGAGTTCCGTCGGATGACGACGAATGGGGGTTTCGCTTAGAAGCCTATCAACTTCAAGTAATACAAAACGAGCCAATGGCAAAGAAACGCCATGGGTCTGCGGAATTTGCATAGCGTAACTCCGCCTCACCTCGTGGGTATTTAAGGAGAACGCTGGCAGCAATTCAGACATGTTTTCGCTGAGGAGCCAAGTTTACCCTTCATTCCTGTAGCCTTCTCTGATTTCGTCAGCATTTACGAAACGAGCAAACTCTCCAGTGTTGGTGTGACAGCGATCTCCCGGTGAGGACACACTTCCTGCTAATCTGTGCATGGTTTGCCAGTTGGTGTGTTTCTCCGCGGGCACTTCAACACTTGAGTTTTCATTTTTTTCTAAAAAGAGCTTGCATGCGTCTTTTTAAAGATGCCTCGCCAGTGCACTTCTGGTTGCGGTCGGTTTGTATCTGACTCTGATAGGCACGAGCGCTGTCTAGTGTGTTTGGGCATTGATCACGCTAGAGCAGCGCTCGTGGATGACTCATGTTCTCTCTGTGGGAACATGACCATCGCAACACTTAGAACGAGACTCAGTGACCTCGCAAGAGAGAGAGCCCCCTCATCCACACTCCGATCTAGCGCCTCCACGAGAGGCTCTACTGGTGGCCAGGGTGATCTGAGGGTGACTGTGTGGAACAAAGCGCCGACTATCTGTTCGTGCCCCACAGCACCTTCTCCAGTGTTGCAACCCGCAAGTGCTCAGAGGATTGCCGCGGGACCATCTTCGGGTGCCCCGCGGGTTTCCTTTGGCGCTCCAGAGGAAGATGCTATGTCGATCGCGGCATCACAAGGTGGGTCTGAGTCTTCGGGAAGTGACGACTCGTCACAGCTGCCGCCTTCGGGTGTGAATACGGCTGTGACTCAGTCTGATCCGGAGATGACGGCCATGCTTTCCCGGGCGGCCGCGTGCATCGGGTTAGAGTGGACTCCTCCGCCCTGTCCCGAGCGCTCGCGGCTGGACGATTGGTTTTTGGGTGCAGCTGCTGGTTCCCATCCGCAGCCTGCCCCAATACCTTTCTTCCCGGACGTGCATGATGAAATCTCGAAGTCCTGGAAGACTCCCATGTCTTCTCGTGACCGCTCGCTGATTTCATCCGCCTTTCCTCCCCTCGATGGAGCAGCTGCCCGTGGGTACACTGGGCTCCACTTGGTTGAACGCTCTGTTGCGATGCAACTGTGTCCTCAGAGTGCTTCTTCTCGTGGCGAGCCTAAGCACCCATCCAAAGCCTGTAGGTTTTCGTCTACACTTGTGGCGAAGTCCTACAGAGCGGCGGGACAGGCGGCTGCTTCTCTGCATGCCATGGCCACTCTGCAGGTCTACCAGGCCCAGATGCTCAGGGACATGCACGAGGGTAGGACAGACCCAGGGCTCTTTGATGAGCTGTGCGCCGCCACCGACCTCGCTCTCCGGGCGACGAAGGTGACCGCACGCTCGCCGGGTTTGATGATGTCCACAGCTTTGGTCCAGGAGAGACATCTGTGGCTGAACCTGGCTGACATGAAGGATGTCCCAGGACGGCCTCTTCGGTGGCGCAGTTGAGGACTTCGCCCAACAGTTCTAGACTGCTCAGAAACAGACTGAGGCCATTAAGCATATCCTGCCCCGCCGACCCGCTGCTGCCTCCACCCAGTCGACCGGGCAGGCGCCTCAGTCTGTTCGCCGCCGAGGGCGCCCTCCCCTCGGCTCCCGCCCCTCCCGCCCGGCCCAAGCAGCAGCAGCCTTCACCCGGGCCCGGCCGTGGAGGAAGCCGCAGGAAGGCGCCCCAGCCCTCTCTAGCCCCGCCCCCCGCTAAACGCCGGGCCAAGCGGCGCTCCTGAGACGGGCTGCTCAGGGATGTTGATGGTTACTTCGCAGGAGGTGGTAGCAGGACCACTCCTTCCCCCTGGTGGAGGGCCGGGGGAGAATCTTTTGTTCTCCACTCCCCGCTGCTCACCCCCGGGTGGGCAGCACCCTAATGTGGTTAAAGAAAGAAGTGACATATCCATCCCTGAGCACACAGAGTTCTCGGACGACACGGTGCGCCGCCCCCGGGCCATGCACCCCTCGTCCTCCTCTGTCCCAGAGCCGGATGACAGTGCGCGCCGTCCCCGGACCGAGGCCGCTCTCATCCTCCTCTGTCGCCAGACCCCTGGCAGAGCAGACCCCCGTGGAACGTTCGTCCTTCCCTGGTCTCCTCTGTCAGGACGCGGTCTATGACTGTACCCCCACACCTGGCCGCTATGCCATCCACGTCTGGGTCAGCCATACCGCCTCGCTGCTCCACAGACGGGAAGTCTGTGGTTCCCATGACCCTGCTGGTACAGTCCTTGGGAGCCTGGCTAGAGCTTCCCAACCTGTCGCGCGAACGATCAGGCTCGGCTACGCAATTCAGTTCGCGCGGTCTCCTCCCCGCTTCAGGGGAGTCCGCTCCACTATGGTCGGTGCAAATGCCCCTATCTTGAGAGCGGAGGTTGCTACCCTGCTGGCGAAGGGTGCGATCGAGACTGTCCCTCCAGCCGAAATGAGGACCGGCTTCTACAGCCCGTACTTCATTGTCCCGAAGAAAACCGGTGGGTTACGGCCAATCCTGGACCTGCGCGTTCTGAACCGCTCCCTTCACAGGCTGCCGTTCAAGATGCTCACCGCCAAACGCGTTTTCAAATGTGTGCGGCACCAGGATTGGTTTGCAGCGATCGACCTGAAGGACGCCTACTTTCATGTCTCCATCCTCCCTCGACACAGACCGTTCCTGCGGTTTGCTTTCGAGGGGCAGGCATATCAGTACGCAGTTCTCCGTTTCGGGCTAGCCCTGTCTCCTCGCGTCTTCACAAAGGTCGTCGAGGCAGCCCTTGTTCCTCTCCGGGAACACGGGGTTCGCATCCTGAACTATCTCGACGACTGGCTGATTCTAGCTCACTCTCGAGATCAGCTTTGCGAACACAGGGACTTGGTGCTCCGCCACGTAGCCCGTCTGGGCCTTCGGGTCAACTGGGAAAAGAGCAAACTTTGCCCCATGCAGAGGATCTCTTTTCTCGGTATGGAGATCGACTCGGTCGCCATGTCCGTGCAGCTTACGAACGAGCGCGCACAGTCATTGCTGACTTCCCTGAGACAGTTCGAGGGCAAGAGTGCGGTTCCACTGAAACTTTTTCAGAGGCTCCTGGGGCATATGGCATCTGCAGCCGCCGCAACGCCGCTCGGATTGCTTCACATGAGACCGCTTCAGCTTTGGCTTCGCGACCGAGTCCCGAGGTGGGCATGGCAACATGGCACTCTCTTGAGTACCAGTTACTCCGACTTGCCGTCAGACCTTCACCCCGTGGTCGAACCTCAGTTTTCTACGGGCCTGTGTGCCCCTGGAACGAGCTTCCCGGCATGTTGTTGGAACGACAGATGCCTCTGCCACGGGCTGGGGTGCCATGTGCAATGGACGTGCAGCCGCGGGTTCCTGGACAGGACCCCACCGCCTATGGCACATCAATTGCCTCGAGTTGCTGGCTGTACGTCTTGCTCTGCGCCGCTTCCGGCCGCGCTCAAGAATAAACACGTACTAGTCCGATCAGACAATACCGCCACTGTAGCGTACATCAACCATCAAGGTGGTCTACGCTCCCGCCGTATGTCGCAACTCGCCCGCCACCTCCTCATATGGAGTCAGAAGCATCTGAGGTCGCTTCGTGCCATTTATATCCCCGGAGCCCTGAACTGTGCAGCCGACGAGCTCTCACGGAGAAATTAGAAATTACTGCACATGACATGCATACAAAAATATATTTCTTGTGGCCACGAATTAATGAATACATTCCCTCATTCTATTGGGCGGCGGGCCGGGCCCCTAATTACCCCGGGCCCATTTGCATGTGCATACCCTGGATGCCCAGACACTACACCACTGTTCAAACGGATTACATTAAATGAAAGAGAAATAAAAAATCTCACAGCTGGCTGATGACACAACCCTGTTTCTAAAAAATGAATCCCAAATAGGAGTTGCACTAAATGTTGTAAACCAATTTTCTGAAAGCTCAGGCTTGAATTAAAATCTTTCAAAATGTGAGCTGTTTTCTCTTAAAAATAAGCATTCAGGTCAAAAATGTGGCATAAATATAAATAATTTAGTAACTTATCTTGGAATAAAAATCAGTCATAAGTTGATGACAGAGAGTAATATCTCTTTACTACATGATTCTATTCATAAAGAGTTTGACTCTTGGCTTGCAAGAGATATATCTACGTATGGCAGGGTTCTTCTTTCTAAAGCAGAAGGTCTCTCACAACCAGCATATTTATTTACATCAATAGAAATATCTAAGTTACATGTGCCAATCTAGACAAACTATATAACTTTATATGGAGGAAGAAGGCCCATAAAATCAGGAAAAACATCTTGACTAATAAAATTGAGGAGGGGGGTTTATCGGTAGTTGACTTCTCACTTTTCAATGAGATATTAAAAATCAACTAGATTAAAAGATTTTTGAAAAATCCCAACTTTATCTTTGGTGAAATCACATTCTTGCTTCAGTGCCCATACTCCATCAACAGACTGCCAGTAAAACAGTCAAACTTCCATAAACAGGCTCTAACTTGTTGGTCACAAACCCAATTTCTCCCCTCACAAATGTATTATCTGGAACAACATGAACATCATAGAAACAAGACTCTCTTTATAGAAAACTGGTTCAAACATGATATTCTACTGGTATACCAATTATTAAATAACTCAAATCAAATTTAAACTTATGACGAACCTAATTTCCATCCTCCAAGAAAGTAATTTGATATTTTAACCAGAGCTACCCAGACCAGGGGATCATCACCCTACTTAGAGATGTGACAGATTTGGATCAAATTAATGTATTTTTTTTCCAGCAGTATTTCAATAAATGGTCTCTATCTTATCTAGACAGAAAAGTCAACAACAAAGTAATAAAAAATCTTTTATGTGCAAAATCTATGCCTGCCTCCAGGTACAAATGGTCCCCCTTGTATGAAAATATTAATTGGAATAGAGCATGGAGTAACCCACATACATTTTTAATTACAAACAAAGTAAAAGAAATATCATTTAAAATTCTTCACCATTATTACCCCAGTAACAAGAATATTTCTAAATGTATCCCTATTGTAGACGAAAAATGCAGCTTTTGCTCTCTGGAGACAGAAACGTTAGAGCATTTATTCTATAGCTGTTCACAGCTCTTCTCTGTGGAATGATATACAGTGTTTTATTATTGGACACTTTGGCTCAAACATACATTTATCTAGTTTTGACATCTTCTTTTAGTTTTCTGACTCCAACTCCTCTGTACAATATATAGTCAACTTATTAATTTTGCTTGGAAATTTTTTTATTCATAAATCGAAATTTATGAAGAACAAACCTCTTTTCAATGTTTTTAAACTTGACTTGAAAATTATATAGACTGTATTTCTGGATTAGATGGTAAATCAGCATCAAAATGTATGCAATATGTATCTAATTTAACTTTATAATTCATTTAACTGATATTTACTGTCTGATACTCTGGCTGTGTACTTTTATGTTGTTTATAATTTTTATACAGATTATTTGTTACTTATGTGATATTTGTTTCAATTCTCTATCTATTGGCTGATGTTTTTGTTTTATTTATTATTATTATTTATTTTTGTTGTTTTTAATGAAAACTGTATCTAAATGATTTTCGTATTACAAGTTCAATTTCTTGTTTCGGCAAATTGTAACAAATGTGATCTGCAATAAAAAAATAAAAATAAAAAAAAGATATTGAGAAGCACCCCTGGCCATGCTGGCCTCTCTCGATCTCCACTGTCGTCGTTCCTCTTTTTATGCTTCCTCTCGTTCGTGAGAGATACGAGACCGATGCGTCTCACAGGTGTCGCTCATTATCAATCACCGGCCTCGGGCCATTCTCTCACGACCCTCGGCCTCGTCCTGCTCGCCACATAAGCCTATTTTCAACATCATTTAAGCTCTCATTTTGACGATTTATACTGTTTCTGGACCAAATAATCACTGTAATTGCAAAGCAACTCACAGACAGTGTGTGTTAGCCCAAAAATCATGAAAATAAAACAAAACCACTCACACATTTAGACAACTTAGCATCTGTAATTCACTCATCTTTGGATCGTGAGAGAAACCAGATCTGAAGGAAAGATTTTCTGGCTCAGACAGTGTTTCCCACTGAGCCTCTTGTGCTTTAATAAAAATAAAAAAAGCTGTTTACAATAAGTTTTAAACCTCTTCATCGAGAACACAAACCTCAAGATTTAGCATGTGAATCTCTTCTTCTTGTTGGACGTTTAACGGCGGTTGGCATCCAACTTCAATGGTGCATTACTCTCATCCAACTGTACTGGAGTGTGGACCAGAGCTAGACAGAGACAAACTATATCTATAAAGGTAGATTATTTATAATAATTAAATAAATAACTAATTATCACAAAAAATCTGAGCTGGAAACTATATCCTACATGCCTGAACTGTGTCCTTTAGGAAACTAAATAAATATGTACTATTGTCATTTCATTTTTTTCCCAGTAGTTCCTTAAGGTCTTATGTATTATCTGCGAAAGTGGAAATTTAACCGAGTGAGTGCAGTGTGACGTATGTTAGTGTAAAAGTTGGCCTGTGAAGCGTGACTGCTAATTTCTCTTCTGGATTTGAATATTCGGCAGGAGCAGGCTTGACTACAAAACTTAATCATACAACGATTTAACTGCTTTTTCCCAACTCATGCAGGTATGGTTATACAGTTTGATGTGTTTTTGTGATTTAATTGTGTCCAAAATTCAGTTCGCGGAAAAGAACCGAACTTCCCATCACTAGTACACAGTTCCACATTAAACTGTTTTGTTTGCTCTGAGTTTCACACAGGTGTGTCACATAGTCCTTGGCCCTGCGGCAAAACGTACTCGGTTACTAACGTAACCTCGGTTCTCTATAGAGAGGGAACGAGTACTACGTAATATCTTACGCTAGGGGAAAACCTCTTTTCCTCGAGATATTGAAGCCAAAAAATTGTCCTTAATTTTGTATTAATGCAAAACGCATTGCAACAGCAAGCAGACATAGGCAAGGCGGCTTAGCGCGCCTATTGGCTGGCCTGTGGCAATTGCAGCAGCCTATCGAGAGAGGCCATTCAGTGACAGTCCAATGAGGGCGCTTCGCGCCCATTGCGTCACGCTCCCGCCGTAACGGGCATGGCCTAGCCTTATAAATACGGCTCGAAGGGCTGATATACTCTGGTTTTCATTGCTGAAGCGAACCAGCGTACTGCATGCACGGCAAGATACGCAGTACTCGTTCCCTCTTTAGAGAGAACCCGAGGTTACGTTAGTAACCGAGTACGTTCTCTTACGAGAGGTTCTCTCGTACTGCGTAATATCTTACGCTAGGGGAACACAATGCAAACCGCCGTGCGTGCTGGGATCCGACACCAAAGTCCCAAGGGCATGTGCCCGGGGCTCATATAGTGCACAATCACCAGGGACTCACACAGAGTTCGAGAAGAGAGGCTGGAAGCATCATTCTCAATGACATTTAGCAAGTGTTCCACACAGCCAGGGTGAACCATTCAGCCTGAATTGTGCAAAAAATCACAGGTTTAGTTGCCCGTGTTAGCTTTAGTCGGCCGCGAGCCGTGCTCAAGCGGATGGAGGATTCTGAGCCGAAGTTTGGGGCAGATAATACTTATTTAACCGACAACAGCTTGGCCTGTAAGGCGGGAACTTCCAGGTTATAGAACCTGATAAATGTAGACGGGGAAGCCCAGCCTGCCGCCATACAGATATCTTGAAGTGTAACTCCGCTAGACCAAGCCCACGACGAGGCCATACCCCTCGTGGAATGCGTTTTAACGCCTATAGGGCACTCGAGGCCCAATGACGCGTATGCCAGCGCTATGGCATCGACTATCCATCTGGATAGGCTTTGTTTCGAAGCGGCTAGTCCCTTAGAACGCCCGCTGAACGAAACGAAAAGCTGCTCAGTCTGTCTGAAAGCTGACGAGCGAGACACATAAGCTCTTAATGCCCTGACTGGGCAAAGGAAGCTCACGTCCCTTTCCTCGCTACAGACCGGCAGAGCGGACAGGGAGATAACCTGGGCTCTGAACGGCGTATTGAGAGACTTGGGCACATATCCATGTCTTGGTTTGAGTATGACTTTTGAGTAATTTGGCCCAAATTCCAGACACGTCGCGCTCACAGAGAGCGCTTGCAGATCCCCTACGAGCTTCACTAAAACGAGAGCCATGAGAAACGCTGTTTTGAATGACAGGTGTTTCATATCCGATGAGCGGATTGGCTCGAATGGGGCACCTTTCATGGCCTCCAGAACCGTGGAAAGGTCCCATATGGGGACTGAGGGGGGTCTGGGAGGATTCAGCCTCTTAGCTCCCCTGAGGAAGCGGATGACCAGATAATTTCTTCCCAGTGACCGGCCGGTCGCAGGTTCTGTGAACGCCGCTATAGCCGCCACATATACTTTGAGCGTGGATGGGGTTCTGTCCTTATCCAGTAGCTCTTGAAGGAGAGAACTTCCTTAATCCCGCAGTCAGGAGGTGAAAAGCCGTGTGCTTTGCACCATCCAGAGAACACCGACCATTTTGAGGCATAGAGCCGCCTGGTAGACGGTGCTCTAGCCTGTGTGATCGTGTTTAGCACTCCCTCAGGGAGGTTTCCGGGTACCCGTTGATGGCCCATGCGTGCAGGGACCATTGCTCCGGGTAGGGATGCCAGATTGAACCCCTGGCTTGAGAGAGGAGGTCCTTCCTCATCGGTATACGCCATGGGGCAGTGCTCGTCAGCTGCATCAGGACGGGAAACCATGCTTGGTTCGTCCAGAGTGGCGCCACGAGGAGCACTGAGCATCCATTTTCCCTTATCCGATCCAGCACTTGAGGCAGTAGCAAGATGGGGGGAAAAGCATAGAGGGGGCAGCGGGGCCAGACGTGGGCCAGCGCATCCCTGCTCTTGGAGAAAAACTTCGGGCAATGAGCGTTCTCTTGAGATGCAAACAGGTCTACCTGCGCTCTGCCGAATGTCTCCCATAGCAGAATGACCGTCTGTGGGTGCAGAGACCATTCTCCTGCTGGAACATTGTTCCTGGACAATCTGTCCGGACCCAGGTTCAGGTGGCCGGGCACATGTGCTGCTCTCAGTGAGCGCAAATTGTGTTGGCCCCATACCAGGAGGCGTTCCGTCAGCCTGTAAAGGTTTCGGGATCTGATGCTGCCCTGGCGATTTATGTAGGCCACCACTGACATGTTGTCCGAGCGGACTAAGACGTGATGGCCTTTTATTCAGGGACAGAAGCGCCTCAGCGCGAGATCGACTGCCATCATTTCCAGGCAGTTTATGTGTAGGAGCTTCTCCCGTTCTGACCACTGGCCGAAGAACGGTCTGCCCTCGAGCAGCGCTCCCCATCCCGAGGTGGAGGCGTCCGTGGACACTACCTGCACACATGAGGAAGTCCCCAGGTTTACACCTGACTGGTACCAGTCATTCGCTTGCCAAGGTTTCAGGGCTGCGACGCATTCCTGATTGACCCTGAGGCGAAAGTGACCGGAGGCCCAAGCTCGAGGCTGTACTCGCGCTTTCAGCCACCACTGCAGTGGGCGCATGCGGAGCAGACCCAGCTGGAGTGTTGATGACGCTGAGGCCATGAGGCCCAGCATCTTCTGAAATCTCCTGAGCGGGACTATGGTGCTGCAGCGGAAGGATTTCTCGAAGCACTGAATGTTCAGCCTGCGCTCTGGCGATAGTCGCGCTGTCATAGACAGCGAGTTCAGTTCTATGCCCAGAAAGGAAATTTCCTGGCTGGGAGACAGCGAACTCTTCGCCCAGTTGACTGTGAGACCAAGATTCTCGAGGTGTTCGAGTAGCATGGTCCTGTGTTCTATGAGCTCCGGTCGGGACCGAGCTAGAATCAGCCAATCGTCCAAATAGTTCAAGACTCGCATGCCCTGAAGTCTCAGAGGCGTGAGCGCCGCGTCCATGCACCTCGTAAATGTACGGGGTGCAAGGGACAGGCCGAACGGTAGGACTGTGTACTGATATGCCTGGCCCGCGAAGGCGAATCTCAAAAATCGCCTGTGACGTGACGCTATTTTAATCTGGAAATAAGCGTCCTTCAGATCTATTGACACAAACCAGTCCCCCTGGCAAATCTGCGCGAGGATTTTGCTGGTTGTGAGCATTCTGAACCGGCGTTTCATAAGCGCTCTGTTCAGATGCCTTAGATCCAAAATGGGTCTAAGACCCCCGTCTTTCTTTGGGACCAGGATATATCTGCTGTACAAACCCCCTTCGCTTTGAGCTTGAGACACGGGCTCTATTGCCCCTTTGCTCAAAAGTGTCGCTATTTCGGCTTGAAGTAGGTGTGCTACTTCTGTTTTGACTGTGGATTCAACGAGCGAACTGTAGCGAATAGCCTCTTTTTATAGTGTTCAGCACCCATTCTGATACCCCGGGAAGCTGCGCCCATGCTTTCGCATGAAGAGCTAGGGGTAGAATGCGATTCGGGCTCTGGCCGTAATCTAACGACGGCACGGGGGCTCCGGTGTGCTTTGACACAGATACTGTGTTTACAGTGTGTGAGGCAGGGGACGCGCCGATGGGGGCGTGCAGCCTGGCCGCGCTCAAATCCCCTATAGCGGTGTGCTGAGGGAGAGTGAGCGGGGCGAGCCCCGTCGGGCTCAACATGTCCGTGAGAGAATGTGGGCGCGTAACAGCGGGCACATTCACTGCACTGAAAACACCGTCGGCCTGAGCTGACTGAATGTGTGTTGGTTTTGTTTTTACAGAAACCGTGGGACATGTGGTGTGTAGTGTTTGTGGGCACTGGGACGTGGGCACATTCACTACATCTGATGCACAATCGACACGAGGCGATTTTATTTGTGCGAGCCCTGCACTGTGGCGGGCTGTGTTTGTGTGTAGAAATGGGCACAGGTTTGTGGGCATTTTTATTACACTCATAACACCATCGGCCGAGGCCGGAACACCAGAATTTGCCATCTTAATTTGATTTATCTGGGTCGCCGTAAAAACGGCGTTTGGGTGCAGGCAAGCGGGCTGTGGTGCTGACTTGTTTACTGCATAATACACTGGGACAGTCACAATTCTTGGAACTGAAGGAGCGAGAAACTTTGGTGAAAATCCAGCCACAGCGGGACTTGAACACCGTCGTTTTCCTAGGCGTGCTAGGACGACTTCGAGGTCTCGGGCTTGATCTCAATCTTTGGCCGGGGCCCGCGCGGAGGGGGGCGGCGGCCTGCAGAGCGAGAGCGTGGTCTATGGTCCCGGGCCTGGCGGCGCTGTGGAGCGGCGGCTGGCGGTGGCTGAGAGCTGCGAGCAGACGGCTGTTTAGTGCGACCTGCTGCGGAGCTAGAGTGCTTCGGGAGTAAGTGCTTCAGAGCCTGTGATGTCTTTTGAACTTCAACGAACCTTTCCGCGAAATCTTTGACGGAAGATCCGAATAGTCCAGTCGGTGAGATGAGCGCGTCGAGGAACACAGAGCGTTCCGAGTCCGGCATCTCAGACATCGTAAGCCACAAATGTCTCTCGGCGACGGTGAGAGACGCCATGATCCGTCCCACGGCCTGTGCTGCGGATTTCGCGAAGAGCCAGGTCTGTAGCGCTGCGTAGATCCGGCACGCTGATAGCCTCCTGGCCTTCCTCGTCCATTTTCCGGAGAAGGTCGGCTTGAAGTATCTGCAGCACGGCCATAGAGTGGAGAGCCGACGCAGCCTGCCCAGCGGCGGTGTAAGCGCGGGAGTGCAGAGCTGACGTGGTGCGGCAAGCCTTTGATGGTAGGGCCGTCTTAGCTCACCGTCCAGCAGAGGGCGGGCAAAGATGGGCCGCTACGGCTTCTTCCACGGCAGGCAGGGAGTGGTAGCCTCTGTCTTTTGCACCGTCCACCGTGGAGAATGCAGCAGAAAACAGAGGGACGCACTCGGGCCGAAAAGGGGGCGGTCCAGGACTTCGCCACTTCTTCGTGAAGCTCAGGAAGGCTCGCCACGGCCTGCGAGAGAAGGCGCATTAGTTCCGACTTGATGCTGGCTCTCTTAGATGACGGTGCACTGGCAGAGGGGGGAGGTCCACGGAGCTCGCCCAATCCTCGCTGTCCGATGCTAGTAGAGAGCAGCTGGCCTCCCCTGCAGAGATCGCTGGCTCGTCGTCATCGATGACGGAAGCGGCGGCAGACCGCGGCCGCTGACAGTCAGTGAGCGAGCAGAGCGACGCTGGCGAAGCTGGCGGGCGCACCGGCGAGCATTCGCGGGAACGAGGAGGCTCAGGGACCCGCTGAGCACGGCGCTTTTTACGGCGCGGCACTGTAGCGGGCTGAAGTGCAGTCTCTGTGAAGAATGCCAGGCGAGTCCGCAGAGTCACCATTGGCAGTAGCTCGCAGTGAGGGCATCCGCCGTCGGCGAGCGCGAGAGCTGCGTGATCCTCTCCCAGGCAGGAAACGCAGATAACATGGCGGTCCCCGTCACTGAGTGGGGCTCGGCACGAGCCACAAGAGGAAGGCATCTTGAAAAAGACGCGGCTCTTTTAGGTTAAGTGTGCGTCGCGGGGCGAACACACACACACACACAACACAGAGCAATGAAAGGATATAGAAACGCCGGATAGCGTAGCAGGAACGGCGGCTGAAGGCGGTGTCATGGCCCCTTCTCTGCCTGGCAGGGGCGGTTCCTCCTGCAGGCATAGGAGGGTCGTTAGTGATTGGAGCCACCTGGGCTCAGGGTATTTAAACTGCTTCACTAACCACTCTTATCTCTCTCTCTGCTCCTCCAGGTATGATCCTGTTTTGTTTGTTCCTTTGTAGTTTTACTTAGTTTCCACTCAGTCATGTTCACACACACACAGATTCATGCATCCCTGCACTTTACATACACCTTACATTATGACATTTTCACACCTCATTCCTTTTCCTTTGTTTAAAGTTAATAGTTTTTGGTTTACAATAAAGAACCTTTTTGATTGGCCTATACCTGTCGTTCGTGTCCCCTCATTTTTGCCACAGGCTATGAGCCGGCCTGTGACAAGTGGGGGCTCGTCCTTAAGTTAAAGTTAATTGTACTTTAGTCTTACTTTAGTATTCTAGTTTACTTTAACATTGTGTCATAGTTGGTTAAAGTTTTGTTCAGTTTGTCTTGATCATTGATAAGTCTGTTCATTTGTAGTTTGGCTTATTTTGACTATTGTTTTAGTTAACTTGGGTTAGTAGTTTGTTCGTTTAGTTCAGATTGCCAATGTGTTTTTTGAGGGGATACTTTGGTTGGGCCAATATTGTTGGAGAGAGCGTTGAGAGCCATGTGTTCCATTTTTGTTCCGTTAGCTTTGTAGCTAAATTTGTTTAGCAATTCACTCTGTGCCTTTTCTGGGTTTTTGTTCAGGTGGGAGTCCTCTCCTGTTGAGGCTTATCAGCGAGTGTCAATAGGAGGCTCGTGGTGTTTTTGTTTTAGGTGGCAGTGAACGTGGGTAGAGCTTCTCTTTCCCTTTTTCCCTAAATCGGCTCGGGAGCACGTCCCTGGATATGGGGGGGCCGCCAGTTTCTGGTTGTCTTTTCCAATCCACTGGTTTTGTGTGCATAAAACCCCACCACATGTGACTGCACGAAGACTAGGGGCCAGTTAGTTAGTAGTTTTGGAGGATAGTGGGGTGTGGCTCCTGTCCTTAAACCCAGACTGGCAGCAGGTGAGTTGTGTAACATATTTTTTGGGGCATTTGTAATAGTTGTATTGGTTGAGGAAAATGTCTTCCACCTTGAGAAGTTTTGTTCAGGTTCCTTCAGAGTTGGCCTTAGATCTGTGTACTAAGGAGCAGTTAATTGAAATAGCTGAACATTATCAGATTGAGATTGTTGATAAAAAACTTAAAGAGACTGTGAAAGCTGTTTTAAAGCAAAGTTTTAGGGAAGTAGGTGTTCTTTGTGGTCAGTCTGGTAGTAGTGAGGGTGCAAGTTTTCAGTCTAGCCCTTCATTAACTTTTGAGCAGCAGAGGGAGCTGTTGCAAATGCAGTTAGAGATAGCACGATTGCGAAATGCCAATAGACCAGAAGGACCACCACAGTTTGATGTTTCACAGAATCTTCGATTGTTGCCTAAATTTGATGAGTCAGATCCAGATACATACTTTACTTTATTTGAGCGTATTGCGGGAGCTAGAGCTTGGTCAGATTTGGATAGGACCATGTTGTTGCAATGTGTACTTACAGGTAAAGGACGTGAGGTGTTTTCAGCACTAAGTGTAGCTGACTGTAAAGTTTATGATAAAGTTAAATCAGCAGTTCTGAAGGTCTACGAGCTTGTGCCGGAGGCATATCGTCAACGCTTTCGTTACAGGAAAAAGCTAGATTCACAAACCTATTCTGAGTTTGTTCGTGATTTGACTTCTGCGTTTAATCGTTGGTGTACAGCTTCTGAAGTTAGCACTTTTGAGGGTCTGTCTAACTTGATTGTGTTAGAACAGTTCAAAAATTCTGTCTCTGACCAGGTTGCTACATACATTAATGAACGTAAAGTTAAGTCTCCAATTGATGCAGCAGTCCTTGCAGATGAGTACAGGCTAACACATAAAATCCATTTTGAGTCAAACGGTGCTGCACCATAAAAATAATTTTCCTCCTATGAATAGTAGGTCACCTTTTTCTGGAGCTTCTTTCCAAAGGCCTCAGCAGAAGTTTGGTTCTGGGGGACCTAAAGCAACAGTTAATGCTAATAACTGTCGCTACTGTTTAGTTGAAGGACATTGGAAGAAAGATTGTCCTCTACTTAAATAAAAAAAGTCAGGTCACTTTAAACCTGCTGTAATGGCAGCTCCTGTTACAGCCTCTCACCACCAAGGTGAGCATTTTCAGCCACTAGTTGAGTTTGGTTCTCAGTCTTCCCATTGTGATTTTTCAGCCTTTATTTCAGATGGTGTAGTGTCCCTGGTAGATGGCAACCAAAATGTTCCGATTAAGATCTTAAGAGACACTGGAGCTTTAGATTCTTTTATTCTGCAATCTGTTCTGCCGTTCTCTAAGGTGTCTGATACTGGCAGTTGTGTAATGGTATGTGGCATGGGTTTAATTCCATTCTCTTCTCCTTTACATGAAGTTACCCTAAAATGTGGTCTGGTAGAGGGTGATGTAGCTGTTGGGGTTAGACCTCAGTTGCCAGTGGAGGGAGTCCACATGATTTTGGGGAATTACTTGGCAGGTAGTAAGGTGTGGGCAGATGGCAACCTAAACATCTTTAAGAAGCAACCTGCAGCGCCACCTGCAAGTGTATCTCCAGATTCCAGCAGTGTGTCTCCTGAGGTATTTCCAGTTTGTGCTATTACCCGCTCTGCCTCTCGTAAGGAAGTTGAGAGTAAGAAAGTCTTGAGTTGCCAGTTAAACTCCAGACAGAACAGTTGACTAGTTCTAGAGATTCATTGATGGCTGAGCAAAAGGCCGATACTACTTTGGCCGATCTTTTTGATAAAGTTGTTCCTGATTCAGTGGTGAGAAATAGTGCTCAGTGTTATTTTCTTCTTGATGGGCTGTTGGTCAGGAAATGGGTTCCACACTGTGATCGGGGTCTAGGATATACAAATAGTTGTACCTACTACTTTGCGAAATAAAGTGTTGCAGACATCACATGGTGATATGGCAGGTCATATGGGTGTTCGTAAAACTTATGATCGCATACTCTGTTATTTTTTCTGGCCACGTTTAAAGCGGGATGTAGCTCAGTTCATTAAAACTTGTCATACGTGTCAGCGTATAAGCAAGCCAAACCAGGTTGTAAAGCCAGCACCTTTATATCCAACACCAGCTGTGGGGCAACCTTTTGAGCATCTGATTATCAATTGTGTTGGGCCTTTACCACGGTCCAAGTCAGGTCATAGCTACTTATTAACGGTTATGTGTCAAGCAACTATATATCCGGCAGCCTTTTCCTTGCGTACCATAACTTCAAAATCAGTAGTTAAAGCATTAACTCAATTTATTTCAATATTTGGGATTCCAAAAATCATTCAGTCAGATCAGGGGTCTAACTTTACCTCCCATTTATTTGCTCAGGTTCTCAAGCAGCTTAAAGTTAAACACAACAAGTCTACTGCGTTCCATGCCCAGAGCCAGGGAGCTTTGGAATGGTTTCATCAAACTTTAAAATCCTTGCTTCGTGCTTACTGTACAGAACTGTCGGCAGATTGGGAGGAGGGGTTACCTTGGCTGCTACTAGCTGCTCGTGAGGTAGTGCAGGAAAGCACAGGGTTAAGCCCTAATGACTTAGTGTTTGGTCATAAGGTACATGGGCCTTTAGCAGTGCTGCAAGATGGTTGTTTGCCTGAGGAACCACCTCGGAACCTTATTGACTATGTAAACGGTTTTAGGCTGAAGTTGTATAGGGCTGGTGAACTGGCGAAAGAAAAACTAGAATGTTCTCAAAAGAAAATGAAACAGAGATATGACAGACAGGCTGAGCTGCGTGAGTTTGGTCCTGGTGATCGTGTACTCGCTCTTTTGCCTCTTGTAAGTTCACCTTTTCAGGCAAAATACTGTGGTCCTTTTACTGTGTTGCGTAAAGTGTCAGATTTGAACTATCTTATTGAAACCCCTGGTCATAGGAAGTCTTCTAAGTTGTGCCATGTGAACCTATTAAAATGTTATCATTCCCGTGATCTAAGCAAAGTTGAAGGCACTCCAGCAGTGAGGTCAGCGTTGACTGCTGCCCCAGTCACTGCATCGTGTGGCTTTAACTTTGTGGAGGGGGAAGAAGAGGAGGTAGTTATGGTTTCGGATGAGGTCTTACAAGGTCGGCTGAAAAACTCCCAGACTTTGGAAAACCTTGGGGTTTTGGTAGATCATTTAGATTCTGAGAAACGTGATGAATTAGTAGCTCTTATTAGAAAGTACCCCGTTTTGTTTTCTGACACCCCATCGCAAACCCACTTAATTGAGCATGACCTAGACATCGGAGATGCTAAGCCTATCAAACAGAGATTTTATCGTGTATCTGAGGAGAAGAGACTGCAATTGGAAACAGAGGTGCAGTATATGTTGGACAATGGTATTGCTGAGCCATGTTGTTCAAATTGGGCTTCACCCTGCCTTCTGGTTAAAAGGTTGTTGGTCAGGGTTTTGTTTGTCCCGTGGAAGCCAAGGTTCAGGCTGTGAAGCAGTTCCCACCGCCCTCCACAAAGAAAGAACTGATGCGCTTCCTGGGAATGGCGGGGTACTACCGTGCTTTCTGTAAAAACTTTTCGGTAGTAGTGTCCCCAATGACCAATCTGTTGAAGGCCAAGGCTGAATTTATCTGGTCCACCCAATGTCAAGAGGCATTTGATGCAGTTAAGGCTCTTACCTTTCAAATTGCAGGTAGACGCCAGTCAAATCGGTGCTGGGGCTGTGCTTCTCCAGGAAAATGATGACAATGTTGAGTGTCCAGTCAGTTTCTTCTCCCGGAAATTTAATAAGTATCAGCAAAACTATTCTGTAATTGAAAAGGAGGCTTTAGGACTCATCTGGGCTCTACAGCACTTCGAAGTCTACGTTGGTTCTGGTTTGACCCCTTTAACTGTGTTCACTGACCACAACCCACTAATATTTCTGAAGTCCCTGCAAAATCCCAACCAGCGCCTGATGCGTTGGGCTTTGTTCTTGCAACCATTCAACCTTGATATTAGACACATTAGTGGTAAAGATAATATTATTGCTGATGCCCTGTCCCGTGCTCCGCTAACCTAGTTTGTATCTTTTCTCTGTTGACCCCTGCTAGCTGTCGGTGCCTCTTTCTCTTAACCTTCTGGGGACCAGAGTGTTTTTGGGGCCCTTGGGATGTTTTGACATGCACTGACATTTGTGCTTTTTTCAGTTATTTATAAACATGTTAATGGCAAAGGTGTAAATTCACTCTATATAGCACAAACTTGGCTACCATGAGATCTGAGCAACATGTATGTACATGTTTGTATTTTTAATAGAATAATGTTTATGCGTGTGTAACCGAATGAATGAGATGAGTGGTGTTGATTGACGGTTGTGAGCACCAATCAGAAAGGAGTATCCACTATTTAAGAGATGGTTGGTTATGGCCTGGGATGCGTCACGTCCGGTTCCCCCCCTTCTGTTGTTGACAGTAGCTGCCTCCTGTCTTTCCTCTCCGGCTTCCCTCGGCTTGTTGCGATGGGTGCATTCGCTGGCTGCTCGCCTTTCAGTGTCCCTGTAGTCCAGCTGAACAGCGGATTGCATGATTTTGAGTATCCGTGCCTGTGAAAGGATAAACGCATTATGTGAACGCATCATCCCCTTCCGGATTTTCCCTCTCGTCCCGGCGATTTTGTTTTGCCTGCTGGTGCTATAATCGGTTCTGGCTTTTGCCTTTTCTGCTGTTGCTACAGTTTACATTTAACAACTTGTTGCTTCCTCGTGCCATCTGTGAGAAGATCGTGTCACCCCACTGACGAAGGGGATCGTTGCTGTCTGGTTTTACTTCATATATTGAGCTAACGCTACTTTGTGTGCTGAACTTTGGAGGCGGACGCTTAACATTATTAGTGCTCAAATCGGAGCACTACCATCTGCTTGTGAGCCCATTGCGGGCATTGAGTTATCTATATGTTTCCTTTTCGTTATTTACACCTTTGTATGATATTTGTGATTGTCTGATTGATATTATTACTATCTGCTCACTATTGTACCATAAATACCATCCAACTGCGGTTTATTGCAGTTAGTATTTGTGAAGTTTGTCATTCATTGTGTTTTTCTTTTCCTTTTGTGATTTAATTTCAGGTGCTGAGGTTCCATGGGTTGAGGATCTCTTTTGGTGGTGGTGTTTTCTCCGAATGTTTGCAGTGACACTTTTGAAGTCTTTGGGGTGTTGTGAGTGTGCTTTCGGTGAATTAGTTTAGTGATTCCTCTTCCTGTGGTCTACCTCAGCCCTGCCAGTTTGTGTGTCTTTTCATTTATTTCAATGTGTATGTCCTTGTTTATTTGAATGTGTGTTTGTTACTGAAAACCTTGCCAGTGATGCTCCAAGTCGCCTCTTTTTAAATGTGACTTATTCTGCTGCTTTAAATTAAATTTTGTATTAATAAAACTTTTGTACAATCTACATATCCAAGTCTCTGCCTACCTTTATTAGGGACATGAACCTGAGTGACCTAAGAATAATAATTTGAGTGTTGTCTATATTTCCCGGGGCGCAATTCCCCGGGTGGCGTAGTCGAAATTCTTTACCTGTAATACCAGCCTCCCGCCACACGTGGTTATTGAAAAAAATAAAAATGAAAGTTGCTGAAATAAGACCACAAAACACATATTGATTATTTCTTCACAAGACTTTTGAAAATTGTATCACATAGCCTAGAATATTTGCTCCAAAACTATGTGAGAATCATCCTGACTGCTCATTCAGATAAGTCAATAAAGTCTTTTACATTTTTAATGACGTGTTTTGTTTGAGAAAGCTTTATGCAGGAGGCTTGATCTCTCATTAATATGTGTGGCATTCCACACCTGAGAAAGACAAAGACCCTCCCATAATGGCCCTATTAGGTGCTATCAGGCCATATCATTACAGGAGCCTTGCACAAAGAATGAGGAGATTTAAAAAAGAATGGCTTTTAGATTGTTTGGATTTATATAAGGAAAATACTGGGTGCATACGTCTGGACACTTCTATCACACACCCTTCACCATATAGACATGGTTTTATTTCAGTTCAAAGTTCAAAGTTAGAGTTGGAAACATCTTGAAAAGAAAATAGTCTTTTTCCATAAATGTCTTAGTTTGATCATACATATTTCAAAGTTGAGGATTCATTATTTTGATATAGCTTGCATTGGAACAAACATCTTAGTTGATTAGTTTATTGACAAAACATAAGCTTATTTGATGTCTTTATTTTGAAGCTTATTTGATGCTTATTTGATTTGAAAAACTTTATCCAAAACTAGTCAAAGAAATGTTCTTTTATTTCGTCTGTAACAGTGCGTATCTGTGCGTTCATTCATTCATTCACACACACACACACACACACACACACACACACACACACACACACACACACACACAGAGAGAGAAACATAATTCACATTTAAACAGTAGGATATGCTATTTGTCCGTTTACAGACACTAATGTTATTCTATATCGCGATTTGAACAAAGCACAAAACACTTACACTTCTCAGCTGAATCTGTTGCTCCTCCTCGAAGTGAAAATAAACCAGCCCTTCTGTGGTAAATGTCCCAGGATTATTCCTCATAGACGAATGAAACATACGTCTATTCCTCATAGACACATGAAACATACGTCTAAAGAACGCTTTAAATTTCTACTTTTAAATAAAACAATTCACATTTAAAACAAATATTCTCCTGCAATGTAATCTGTCAAGAACTAAAGAGAAGTACAGTTTCTCCTGTCTCAGCTCATTATCGTTAATTTGTTCACACCCACTCGCAAAGCGCGCTATTCATAAGATAATGTGTTGAGGCCATTTGCAAAATAGATAAACGCCCCCAGGCAAATGCTGTAAACACACAATATTTTTTAGTCAGATTAAGATTCGTCTTGCGCGGATCGAATCTTAATCTGAATCTTAATCTTAAGCAAGACGAATCTTAATCTGACTAAAAAATATTGTGTGTTTACAGCATTTGCCTGGGGGCGTTTATCTATTTTGCAAATGGCCTCAACACATTATCTTATGAATAGCGCGCTTTGCGAGTGGGTGTGAACAAATTAACGATAATGAGCTGAGACAGGAGAAACTGTACTTCTCTTTAGTTCTTGACAGATTACATTGCAGGAGAATATTTGTTTTAAATGTGAATTGTTTTATTTAAAAGTAGAAATTTAAAGCGTTCTTTAGACGTATGTTTCATGTTTGTGTGATAAGTATTAGCGGAGTTTCCGTTCATTTTCCAGACATGTTTCAGAAAGATTTTTGCGGAGACAGAGTGAGCTGAAAGAGCACCCTGTTTATTTTATTTATTTTTAAAAAAAACACAAGGTTTTGATGTTAATATGAGTGTACACAAAAAAAGAAGACCCTCTATAGTTTATAATCATGTATTGATTTTATTTATATGACCATAAATGACGGAGTATTTTAAGTCTATGTTGCTGCTATGTGAAAAAAAAACAGCAAAACGCGCGGGCGCGTTCTTGGTCCCCAGAGGGTTAAATTGCTCCCCAGGTACCAGGGCTGCAGAGTTGGAGGGACAGACAGTCAGTCAGGGGACGCGGGGTGACTGGTAGGAGCCGGGACTGGTATAGATATATATTTGTTTTTGGGGCACTTTGGTTTGTTTTAAATATGTTGGGCCAAATTTTGGGTTGAGGGTGGGACCCTCATTTTAACCTGTTAAGCTTCAAGCCCACTTTTGAAAAATCCCCAGAAATGACATACACAAACTGAAACAGATACAGTTCATGAACCCTTTGCACTAAAAGCACAAGTATGATCTCATTTGAAAGCTGACACCTGGTTGTTTATTGTAAATGTAGAATTAATTATTGTCATAATGAAAAAAAAAACATTTTAAATAGCTTCAAAGTTTTGTAAAGTTATTAGAAATTTATTTTTATGAAACATCTTCATGAAAATAAAATTGAAGTTGGCCCTGGAGCAATCTAGAAATGCACTGCAGCTAAAGCCACATGTCTGACCATTTTATATTTAAAATCTGAAAATGATAAGTATAAAGCTCTGTATTTAGTTAAATGTTTTTCAAGATCATGTCAAATTACTTTATTTTGATTAGACTCTATTAGCAAACTGATGTTTAGTCATCTTCTGAGTCATCTATTCAGTCTATTGTCTCTATTGTTTTGTGGTGCCCCATTCAGTCTCAGTCTCCCCTGCACACATTTACACCTCTCCAGACTGGTTATTATGGCTCTAAATATGCATTTCTTTTGTCTGCATTATAGCTACTAACGACTGGCTATTCACAAGCTATTCATAGGGTTTCAAACCCTAATTTCTTTTATCAAAGTTCTCACTAAATATTTGAAACTGGTATCAAATGCACTGAAACATTTCAGTAAGCATTCCTATTTAGAAAAAAATCATAAAACAATAACTGCTCGTGGCAGGTGCGCCTGGGCTCGCTAGCATGTTAGCTTAGCACACCATCAATACACGACCATTTATGAGATTAAAACCATGTTTGCGCTCCAAACTCACTATATAACGCAAGTCTAGTGTTTTAAATAATCTTCTGTGATCTAACTTGGCTTCAGATAAAAAAAAAATCAGACAGAAAATGTATTATTTAGTGTTCTGAACGATGATGAAATCTATATCGATTAGCATTACATTATAAATATAATCTATTATTATGAAATACCTGGCATGGCTTGAAGAACACAGGTAACTCAAATATCATTGCAATCATGTTTATTGTCTTCAAAACATCTTTATCTGCATGTTACAGCGATCTCTGTACTTTCTGTATCACTCAGTGACGTCCTGGAATGTCACATGACTATGGGTCTTCTTCATGATCTATATATGGACTTTTATTGGACATAATAGCGCCCCCATGCAATTGGTATGAATGGAAAACACAGCACATCTCAGTAAGAAGCGATCATTATGATTACATCGACGCATTTGGGTATAAATTCAATAAATATTATTCCTGTCTATAGAAATATGATGTGAATCTATGAGAATATATCAATATTTCTCCACATCTGCACATTGTTGAGCTAAAAGCCCTCAGGGACGTTGTTTTGTGAATCGCTGTCATGACGACAGCACGGAGTGTTTTTTATGAATGGACCAGCTGACGCTTATAATTCATATTAAAGGTATCGACTCATTTTTTTCATTTCATAACTCCTGACACAAATTAAGACATAACTGTCACTATAAGTTTCTCAGAATACAATAGTGGTCAAATACTGAATCTTGAGTCTTATATCTTTTTAATGATGTATAGTTTGTCAAGGTATAACATTAAATCTGATAGTATATTTGAACTAAATAAAAAAAAAAACGCTTCAGTGCGCCGACGCTCTGGAGAAGGTTAAGAGGTTAAGGAGGGGGGTGTCATGGCCCCTTCTCTGCCTGGCAGGGGCGGTTCCTCCTGCAGGCATAGGAGGGTCGTTAGTGATTGGAGCTACCTGGGCTCAGGGTATTTAAACTGCTTCACTAACCACTCTTATCTCTCTCTCTGCTCCTCCAGGTATGATCCTGTTTTGTTTGTTCCTTTGTAGTTTTACTTGGTTTCCACTCAGTCATGTTCACACACACACAGATTCATGCATCCCTGCACTTTACATACACCTTACATTATGACATTTTCACACCTCATTCCTTTTCCTTTGTTTAAAGTTAATAGTTTTTGGTTTACAATAAAGAACCTTTTTGATTGGCCTATACCTGTTGTTCGTGTCCCCTCATTTTTGCCACAGGCTATGAGCCGGCCTGTGACAGCGGTGAGATGAAGGCCAGCGACTTCAGCAGCAAGGGCTCATCCCGCAGAAAGCTGTATCGACGGCGCGGCTTCTCATTCAGGATCCAGTCGGTGCGAACGCTCCGCTGAAGAGATGAAAATCAGAGTATATCAGCCCATCGAGCCGTATTTATAAGGCTAGGCCACGCCTGTTACGGTGGGAGCGTGACGCAATGGGCGCGAAGCGCCCTCATTGGACTGTCACTGAATGGCCTCTCTCGATAGGCTGCTGCAATTGCCACAGGCCAGCCAATAGGCGCGCTAAGCCGCCTTGCCTATGTCTGCTTGCTGTTGCAATGCGTTTTGCATTAATACAAAAAATTAAAGGTAATTTTTTGGCTTCAATATCTCGAGGAAAAGAGGTTTTCCCCTAGCGTAAGATATTACGCAGTACGAGAGAACCTCTCGTAAGAGAACAGGTTCTGACTACTGTCTACTGAAAGTATTTACTGCTTAGTGCCTGTTTATTCTGAGGTATCCAGTGTGCAGAAGAACAAAACTGGCATATATGTAAGCCTTTAAGGCATTTTAAGTTGACATTCTAAAATATTTTTGTTTGTGTACTTTGCAATTTCAAAATCGAGTATACTCAAAATGATCTAAGTAAACAGTAGTAGGCAGTATTAGCATTATGCTCAGAGCGATTGATTGCACTTAAGCCCCATTCCTCGTTCCTTGAATGTGAATACACCTGTTTGTATTGACAATGTTTAGTTGTTGGTGACACTGTTCCCATGTTAGAATAGGAATAGGATAAGCATGTGCTCCTCAGGTTTGTATGCAGGCTTGTAGTGTGTGAAAATATCAAATTGTGAAAGATATTCCTATATAGTCACAAGTTCATTTAAATGTAATATTTGAAAACATTGTTCTTAGGATTAGGGTTTACTGCTGTCAGCACTGTAATCCCAGAAGTGTTTAACTGTTAATAAAGACTATTGAAAAGATATCCTAGCAGCTCTGTTTTTAATATTACAGATGTATTCGGACTGCATTTATGTCATTGTGTGGTAGAAAGTAGTTGATCTGGGTGTTGACCAAACCATGCCTTGATAGTTTAAACTCCGCTTCATCAAATGTTTTTGACTGTGGAAACTCATATGAAATTATATAATTTCATACATAAAAAGTATGTTTTTAATGCTGCTATGTTCATTGGCTGACGTAAGAATTTTACTTAAAAAACAAAGAAAGCATAGTTTACATGAAAATATTAATAGACATTACATACAAAAAACATATACAGAATGGTATCTATTCATATATAAAAAGTATATGCTTTTATACACACATGGACATGTTACTTGGCTGACATATCACAAACTTATAAAAAACATAAAGAAAGCATAGTGTAACACACTTGAAGGAATGAACAAGCGTGTGAGTTGGTTGGGTTCTTTTATTCAGCCAGCGTCATTCGCAACAGCTCCGTACCACACAGTACAACATAACTCAATACTCATAGTCCCGTTCAAACCTCGCGTGAATTACCTTTTCTTTTTCTCTTCTAGGTTTTCTCCGGGGGGTATTCCTCTGACTTACTGCCACCCACTGGACACCCATCACATATCTGTATACTACAAATTAAAATGCAGGTACTGAATAATTAAATAACCATTATTAATAAAATAACTGAAATGACAAAAAACTATTACATGGGGGGGGGGGGGGGGGGGGGGGTTTGACTCACAATTATCTTATAACAATTATACTACTCTATCAATGTATATTCTATTCTATCAATGTATATTCTAGATTTCCCCACATTCTCCCCTACAAAACAGAATGTAGTCCTGACATTCTCAGAATAAATTACTGGTTATCTACCCGTAGATCATTTCTTTGGTAGGAGTCAGTGATACAACAGTTTTAGTACTCGTGCTATACTGTCACCCGACACACAACATGTATCTCCTTTTCCATGCAGTGTGTTTGTAGCAGACATCATTGTGCACCATGATCTTCTACCACCATCGCTGTCTATCAACAGGAATCTGTACTTTCACTGAAGGAATCTAACCTTGCACCATTGAAACAATTTACTTTGTTTTCTTCTGGAATGTTATGGTAACTATTTTCTCTTTGAAACAAAAATATGAACTCAATCTTATTCTGGTCTAATTTAACTTCTTACCATTTTAACTAGAACTAATTACTGTGATTTAATTCAGCAGTTTACCCATTTACAATACTAGGCTGACCTAAAGTATGGTAAGTAAACATTTTCTTTTGTTTTCTGTTTCTCAAAGGATATACTCTTTTGCAGACAGGTTGTGAAGAAGGCTCCCCGTCACTTTCTTCGGCATCATCAGTTTCTTCAGCCTCTTCTCTGGAGGATGACACATCATCATCTCCCCGTCCTGCTCCTTGTTCATGTTCCACCTCCGGTTCTTCATCATCCAGCATCACCGCGTCTTCTGAATCAAGTTCTGGGGGTTTCGACTGTAGACCATTTCTGGCGCTCCGACTCTCCCTGTCAACTTGTACTCCAACCAGGCATTTCCAATCATCCTCACCATCTGAACTTTTCACAGAATGTTTGATTTTGCGGTTATTTCTGTTTTGCCTCTTTTCTTGTTTTCCTTTTCAGGTCTTCCCGGTAAGTATTCTCTCTCTACTGGTAAATAGTCACACGGTAACAGTAGGTTCCTGTGTAGTATTCTTGTTTTTCCTTTCCCCTGCTCAGGACGAACTTCATATACTGGACTATCCTGGTACTTCCTCTTGGTGACAACATAAACTTGTTCTTCCCAAAATGATCGAAGCTTCCCCGGTCCACCTTTTTCCTTGAAGTTCCGTACAAGTACTCTGTTCCCAGGGATCAGTTCAGCTCCGTGTACTTTCCTATCATACAAAGCTTTACCTCTTTCTTTCTCTTTGTGTGACACTCTTGAGGCTAACTTGTAAGCTTCTGTCATTCTCTTCCTCCAGTTCTCGGCATAGTCCTGGTAAGAGGGGCTTTGGTCCTTTGCTGGTACACCGAACATGATGTCAATGGGCAGTCTGGGTGTACGGCCGAACAGGAGATAATAGGGAGCAAACCCCGTCGCCTCACTTTTCGTACAGTTGTATGCATTCACTACTTTTGCAAGTGACGTCTTCCAGTCGGCTTTGGCGGTTTCTGGTAAGGTCCTCAGCATTGCTAGCAAAGTCCGATTAAACCGCTCAACTTGACCGTTGCCCTGCGGGTGATAAGGTGTCGTGTGGGAGCCTTGCACGCCACTGTACTCTTGCAGCTTTGAAAACAGCTTGTTATCAAACTCCCTGCCTTGGTCGTGATGCAGTTTTGTCGGGAACCCAAACTTCAAAACAAAGTCCCCGAACACCTTCTCAGCCGCTGTCTTGGCGCTCTTGTTTCTGCATGCATACGCCTGTGCGAATCGTGTAAAGTGGTCCATCACAACTAAAATGTATTCATAACCTTCCTTACTCTTCTCTAGATGCAGAAAATCAATAGAGACCAGCTCAAATGGGTAAGTGGTGGTGATGTTTACCAGAGGAGCTCGGGTCAGTTTGTTTGGACGCTTGCTTCTCAAGCAACTACAAACACGTGTGTCATAGTGTTCCACTTCCTTTTGCATGTGGGGCCAATGAAATCGATCTCTGATTAAGTTCAGCACCCTTTCTGCTCCCAGGTGGCCCATGTCTTGATGCAACTCCTTATAAACTAGCTCATGGTATCTCCTAGGCAATACCAACTGATGACGAGTGGCTGTTTTCCGAAACAAGAGACCATGTTCATCCAGGTATAATTTTGCTCTTTCCCTCATCAGTCCCCGAACCTCTCTTCCCTGACTTCTGTTCACAGGCCGCGGTTTCACTTTTAGGTATGTAACGGCTTCACTGATTTCAGGGTCTTCCTCTTGGTCTTTTCTCAGTACCTCCTTGGGGATCTCAGCAACTGCAGTGAACAGCTCCTCCTCCTGTTCTCCCGACAACGCAGTTTCAATTGTAAGTGGACACAACCACTGCCCTCTCTCCTGACCCTGTACTACCGCTGACTGAGATAAGCTGACCATGACTTCAGGGTGCACTTCTTCTGAACAGGTTTTCATGTACTGTTCCATATGCAGCGGCATACGCGACAAGCCATCCGTGTCCCCATTTGACTTTCCTGGGCGGTATTTGATGGTAAATCGAAAGTCAGCAAGTTCCGCTACCCATCTGTACGTTGTGGCATTTAACTTGGCTGTTGACATCACATATGTAAGAGGGTTATTGTCCGTGTACACAATGAATGATGGTGCATGATAGACATAGTCTCTGAACCGTTCACATATAGCCCACTTCATGGCCAAGAACTCCAACTTTCCTGAGTGAAGATGGTAGTTTTTCTCAGGAGGGGTTAGGGTTCTTGATCCGTATGCTATTACCACTAACTTGCCTCTTTGCCTTTGATAAAGCACCGCACCAAGGCCTTCCTGTGAAGCGTCGTAATGGAGTACAAAAGGTTCATCCAGATCTGGATATCCCAGCACCGGTGGGTTAGATAAATAGTCGATTAACTCACAGAGGGCCTTTTGATGTTCATCTGTCCACGTGACTGGATGTGATGACGCAAGCTGTCCTTGGCCATGTTTCCCTTTTCCTTTCCGTTTCATCTGTACTTTCCCTGTTGGTGTCTTTTTTTCAGCGAGCAGCAGATAAAGAGGTGCGGCCTTGCGGGAAAAGTTTTCAATGTATGACCGGTAGTAGGAGAGGAATCCTAACAACTTTCTCACCTCACCAACTGTCTTAGGGGTCCTTTCTTTCAGTGCTTGGACAGGAGCAACGTCAGCCGGGTCCATCGTGTACCCATCTTTTGTCACCAGCCTCCCTAGGAATCGTACCTGGTTTCGGAACACTTCACATTTTCGAGGCGTTAGTTTGACACCATGCTTTTGATAACACTGCAGCACTTTTCTAATGTCCTGAAGATGATCATCAAATGTTTTAGAATGAACTAAATTATCATCCAAATATGGTTGACATACCTCATCACGCAATTCTCTCAGGCACTCCTCCATGCTCCTTTGGAATTCAGCAGGTGCATTTGACAATCCGAAAGGGACCCTCACCCATTCATATAGTCCCCACGGTGTAATGAACGCAGTGAGAGGTCGGCTGGATTTCTCTACAAAACCCTGGTGATAGGCTTTGCCTTGATCAAGGACTGAAAACCAGGTGTTGCCTGCCAAGCTGTCGAGCATGTCCTGTATGCGGGGAATAGGGTGTCTATCTGGAATGGATTTCTTGTTTAACTCCCGATAGTCACAGCAGAGGTGGAGAGTTCCATCTTTCTTACGCACACAGACTACTGGTGAAGAATATGGTGACTTAGATTTAGTAATCCACCCCTTATTTAACAGATCCTCCAGGTATTCTTTAACCTCTCTGCGAAGTGGCTTCGGGACGGACATGTATGTTTGCTTCACGAATGTGGTATCATGGAGGCGGATTTTTAGCTGGAGAGATGGAATACATCCTACATCGCTGTCATCACAAGCAAAAGCACCACTCTCTTCCTTTAAAAGCTGCTTCACTTTCTGCTGCTGTTTAGGTTTTAAGTGATCAACGCATACAGGAGGGTCCCATAGGTTATCTTTTTGAACCGTTGGCGTTGTATTTGCGTTATCTGTAGATTGGCTGACTTGTTCACCGTCTTTTTGGAACAGGTTTTGGCTGGTGTGTGCAACAGTCGCACATGCAACCTCTTTCTGAGCGGTCACCGGTCTCACCTCGGCAGGGTAGATGGCTTTTACTCGCTGGATATGGCCCAGAACTGCCCGTGGAGGCAGGTCAATGTCATGAGTCGTATCATTGAACACAGGAATACAGATGCGTGAACAGGTCCCTCTCTTAAGGCAAACGATGTTTTCCTCCACCCTCAATCCATCTGGCCACTTCGCGCACTCATCCGGTACAAAAAGAGCATCTTGATCACATAGCAAAGGGCCCATTTTAATGCAACATTTGACAGTTCTCACCTGTTGGGCAGGAATTTTTGTTACTGACCTTCCTACTTTCACTACTCCATCACTGAACCCTTCGTCTTGGCTTCTCACTAAGTTCAGCAAAACCTCTGCTTTCTTGCAGTCACAGGACAGTGCAGTACTCATGGCTTTGGTCTTTACATTGGTAGGTCGCTCTACACCACTGTTCAACAGGTACTCAATGACATTGTAACCAATGATGGGCTCCTCTGCCACTTCATCGTCACCACATACTAATACCGGTACCTCCAGTTCCAACGGTGTGGTTTTGTCTGTTCCCAGCTTGAATGTCACTTCGACCCAGCTTTCAAACGGGATCACTGTTTGATTCACTGCTCGACCGGTGAGGGTTCCAGGGCCTAGGATCTCTTCAAGGCCACGTAGTATTGTGTGTGGGAGATGTTCTTTTCTCCACTTTTCATTCATGAGACAGACTTGTGAGCCAGTATCCCATAGCGCTTTTGTTGCTACACCATCGAAGAAACAGTTTACCATAAATTTTTCTCCGATCAAATTCAATAACTGTGCATTATGTTTGGTGGACAGCTGATTAGTAGTTATGGATTGGATATGCTGCAGAGAACACTCCTTTCGCTTCGCTGCTTCCTGAGCTTCCAGCTGCTTAATGCTGTCACACAGGATGTCATGTTGATGTTCTGGCCACAGTGAGGATGTGGTGTGAGTTGTTACTACCATACTGCTAGCTGAGGGTCCTTTTTCGGTTCTTCCTGCAGCTGGTCCCCTGCACCCTCTGGAAATATGTCCACTTTGCCCACATTTAAAGCAATGATCACACTGGTCACCTCTGCCATCATCTTGACATCCACGGCATCCTCGCTTCCTTTCTCTGGGCTGCGTGGAACGGTAAGTACTCATCGCTTTCCTCATTTCTCCGATCTCCTCTTTCAGTCAAGTCAAGTCAAGTCACCTTTATTTATATAGCGCTTTTTACAATACAGATTGTATCAAAGCGCTTCACAGTGATAACATGAAAACAATATAACAAAGTTTGTTTCTAAAAGAAATTGCGTCAATGTCCACCTTAAGTAAGGCAGATCAATAATATTATTGAATATTAAATGTCCCCAACTAAGCAAGCCAAAAGCCAAGGCAACAGTGGCAAGGAACCAAAACTCCATCAGGTGACAGAATGGAGAAAAAAACCTTGGGAGAAACCAGACTCAGTCGGGGGGCCAGTTCTCCTCTGGTCAACGAAGGAACAGTGCATGATTCGGGCAGCATTACAAGTCAGATTGGATCGGAACATTTAGAGTATTTTTTGGAAGTCCAAGTAATCACGTCGGTCTTAAGACGAGTAGTTGAGGATCAGTGCCGTCCACCATAGAGAGTCCATATCGCCCGTGTTGAGTCGTCACTTCACAGGCTTTGTGATTGGAGCATCTGAAGTCTCCGTGAGAGGCTGGATACAAACTGGAGCTGACGAACGCCATTTTCTCGGGACTCGCGTCCCGAGATAACAGCAGAAAAGCAAAGGGAAAATAATTAGCGTAGCTGCTGTTCATAATGATTTCCATAACACAGGCGTAAATGATAAAACATGAAGACAGTGACTCTTGCGTCCCAAAATCACCCCCCTCCGTCCCCCACTCAACTCAGCCCAGCTTACTGACCTCTACGTCCCTCCTGCTGCTGAGACCTAACCACAATCTCACAATCTCTCCGCAACCCAACCATACGCGCCAACCCGTTGACTAAGGCTGTCGAGCCCCACTGGTGCGTGAATAGGCAGTTTCAGTGGACAACGGTTCCGTATGGCATACTACCTACCGCAACACAATATCTGCCCAACCACCCGTCATTCACGCAATATACACAGGAACGTAATGACTGCAAATACTATGCAACCTATACAGATAACCTACAGTCTCTTCAAGTTTTATAGTATTAAATGCATTTGATCTGATTCAGCAGTATTATAAAAGGTAAGCATTATGTAAATGCTTGGCTAAAGAGATGCGTCTTTAATCTAGTTTTAAACTGGGACAGCGAGTCAGAGCCTCGAACAATATCAGGAAGGCTATTCCAGAGTTTAGGAGCTAAATGTGAGAACGCCCTCCCTCCTTTAGTGGACTTAGATATCCTAGGAATGACTAGAAGCCTCGAATTTAGTGATCTTAAAGAACGCGATGGATTGTAGGGCGATAGAAGGTCCATTAAATACACAGGAGCTAAACCATTCAGGGCTTTATAGGTCAGTAATAGTACTTTGTAATTGATACGGAACTTAACCCTCTGGGGACCAGAAACGCGCCGGCGCGTTTTGCTCATTTTTTTTCACATAGCAGAAAAATAGACTTAAAGTACTACCATCATTTCTGTTCATATAGAGTTAAGAAATATGAGAAAATAATCTGTTAAATGTCTACTTTTTTATGTGCCCACATACAATCGAAATAAAATATTGTGCTTTTGTAAAATAAAGAAAATAAACAGGGTGTGCGTTCTGCCTCTCGGTCACCGTGAACTTTTTTTCTGGAGCACGTCTCTAATCTTCAACACAACTCAGCTAATACTATTCACCCAGCCATAAGGAATATATCTTTTAAATCATTTGAGTTTGTACTTTTAAATGATCCGATTCAAAACTAAAATTATTATTCTCCGTTTATGCCATCTATATAAAAAGAGAGACGTGTCAGCCCATCTCATTATCGTTCTCTCAGCTGATTATCTCTGGTAATGTGACACGCCCACAGAGAGCACGCGCTATTCAAACGCAAATATGTGAAGCAACACATTGAGGCGTTAACGCCCATAAACTCTGAAAACACACATTATTTTTTAGTCAGATTAATCTACTGTCGTCTTGCGCGGCTATATGAGGAACAATCCTGGGACATTTACCACTGGGTTTATTTCGAGGATGAACAGATTCAGCTGAGAAGTAAGTGTTTTTTGCAAGTGCTTTGTTCTAATCGCGATATAGAATAACGTAGTGTCTGTAAACTGAAAAATAGCATACTGTTAAATGTGAATCATGTTTGTGTGTGTGTGTGTGTGTGTGTGTGTGTGTGTGTGTGTGTGTGTGTGTGTGTGTGTGTGTGTGAATGAATGAATGAACGCACAGATATGCACTGTTACAGACTAAATAACAGACAACATTTCGTTGACTCGTTTTGGATAAAGTTTTTACTCTAAAATAGACATCAAATAAGCTTTTTTTAGGAGTTTCTGCTCATATGTTAAATATATAGTATGTTTTGTCAATAAACTAATCAACTAAGATGTTATAGTGTTTGTTCAAGCTATATCAAAATAATGAATCCTCAACTTTGAAATATGTATGATCAAACTAAGACATTTATGGAGAAAGACAATTTTCTTTTCAAGATGTTTCCAACTCTAACTTTGAACTTTGAACTGAAATAAAACCATGTCTATATGGTGAAGGGTTTGTGATAGAAGTGTCCAGACGTATGCACCCTGTATTTTCCTTATATAAATCCAAACAATCTAAAAGCCATTCTTTTTTAAATCTCCTCATTCTTTGTGCAAGGCTCCTGTAATGATATGGCCTGATAGCACCTAATAGGGCCATTATGGGGAGGGTCTTTGTCTCTCTCAGGTGTGGAATGCCACACATATAAATGAGAGATCAAGCCTCCTGCATAAAGCTTTCTCAAACAAAACACGTCATAAAAAATGTAAAAGACTTTATTGACTTATCTGAATGAGTAGTCAGAATGATTCTCACATAGTTTTGGAGCAAATATTCTAGGCTTTGTGATACAATTTTCAAAAGTCTTGTGAAGAAATAATCAATATGTGTTTTGTGGTCTTATTTCAGCAACTTTCATTTTTATTTTTTCAATAACCACGCATAAACATTATTCTATTAAAAATACAAACATGTACATACATGTTGCTCAGATCTCATGGTAGCCAAGTTTGTGCTATATAGAGTGAATTTACACCTTTGCCATTAACATGTTTATAAATAACTGAAAAAAGCACAAATGTCAGTGCATGTCAAAACATCCCAAGGGCCCCAAAAACACTCTGGTCCCCAGAGGGTTAATAGGTAACCAGTGCAGAGATGATAAAATCGGTGTTATATGATCATATTTTCTTGACCTAGTAAGAACTCTAGCGGCTGCATTTTGCACTAACTGTAGCTTGTTTATTGAGGATGCAGGACAACCAGCTAATAAAGCATTACAGTAATCTAGTCTCGAGGTCATGAATGCATGAACTAACTTTTCTGCATCAGAAACAGATAGCATGTTACGTAATTTAGCAATGTTTCTAAGATGGAAAAAGGCTGTTCTTGTAACATATGAAATATGATTTTCAAAAGACAAGTTGCGGTCTAGTATAACACCCAGGTCTTTTACCGTAGAGGATAAAGTAACAGGACATCCTTCTATATTAAAGTTGTATTGTAAGTGGTTTTGTGGATAGTTTTTTGGACCAACAAGTAATACCTCCGTTTTATCTGGATTTAGTAGCAGGAAATTATGCGTCATCCAGCATTTTATATCTTTAAGACACTCTGTCAATTTTGATGAGTTAGTGTTTTCATCTGGCCGTGATGAAATATATAATTGAGTGTCATCAGCATAACATAATCAGCATTTCAGCTGTTTAACAACCTCATAGAGCTCAGAGTCTTTCTTGTCCATGACTTGTGGAGATTTCAAAGCTTTTAGTTGTGTGCATGTGGACTGTTCTTTACCTCCAACAGCATAACCCATTCTCTCTTGACTTTGACGTAGTCCTACTGGAACCTCACTGACTTTAGTTTCTTTGATGTTGGCATTTTTCTTGAACTTTTGCTGTCGTTCGCACTCAAGACTTGCAGCTTCGTTCATATCTGTGATGAGGACCTCATCTGTGATTTTAGGATCATCAAGGCAGGTTTTTAGCTGATACTTAATGTGATCGTTTGATAACCCTGTTCCTAGGGCGCGCAGGAATCTTCTCTGTATGAGATCAGGGCTGTACGGTTCTTCTCCATCTGGTTCTCGAGCAGCAGCTAAAAGTCTTTCCTTCAACTCAATGGCACGGAATAGGAAGTTTTGTGGTGACTCATGGCTCTCTTGAGTGATGTTTATCAGTCGATGATACAGGTCTGTTGAGCTTTCTTCCTTATAATGGCCTTTCAGAAATGTGTGCAGCTGAGAAAGGGTTAAATCAGTCTTGATCTCCAGCATATCACGCAGGCTCATACCTGGACTCACTGCTCTTATCACCGCATCAATTATTTCAGACTCTCTGTGTCCCTTGTTCACTCCAGCATCAATTTGGTGCATCAAGTTATTGAATGAAAGCTTATCTTTCTGACCCCGTTCTCCAATTTGGCCATTAATCTTAAAATCACGCCGGATAGTGACTTCAGGAACTGCATGATGATGATGGAAAACACAGGGGGACTTGACACATCAGGAACTTTCAAACTCAGGCGTTGTATTTCGTTTTTTGACACATTTGTTGACAACTCAAACTGATGCTGCAATTCTGTGTACTGTCCCTTTAAATGTGCGAGCTCCGCCGAATTTCCGTCTGCGCCACCACCGCCATCTTGTACCATGCGGTCACTGCTTTGCGTCATCTTGCTAGAAAACTCTAACACATCTTCCACATGTTGACAGGCTACATCGTCATCTTCCGTCTCAATAACATTCTCTACTGATTCACTTATTAATCTGATCAGCGAGTGCCTTTTTGTTTGTCCCTCCTCCACTGACAGTTTCACATACACATACACATACACACACCTCGTGCAGCTGATCGAGTCGCAGCCGGAGCAACGCAGCGCTCAGCTGATCTTGCAGTTGCTCAATGTCCATGCTCAGCGTCTTCGTAGACAACTCACTCAAAACGGCACCGCCGATCCCATCCCTCGTCGCCAGTATTTTGTAACACACTTGAAGGAATGAACAAGCGTGTGAGTTGGTTGGGTTCTTTTATTCAGCCAGCGTCATTCGCAACAGCTCCGTACCACACAGTACAACATAACTCAATACTCATAGTCCCGTTCAAACCTCGCGTGAACTAACTTTTCTTTTTCTCTTCTAGGTTTTCTCCGGGGGTATTCCTCTGGCTTACTGCCACCCACTGGACACCCATCACATAGCTGTATACTACAAATTAAAATGCAGGTACTGAATAATTAAATAACCATTATTAATAAAATAACTGAAATGACAAAAAACTATTACATGGGGAGGGGGTCTAGCTTTTAACTCACAATTATCTTATAACAATTATACTACTCTATCAATGTATATTCTATTCTATCAATGTATATGATGTACTTATACAGAAATTATCCCAGCTGAACTTTGATAAAACAACTTTACAGTGGTTTAAGACATATTTGGAACATAGACAACAATGTGTAATAATTAACAATGAAAAATCATCCTTTGCAACGCTGAGAACGGGGGTTCCCCAGGGATCGATTCTTGGGCCTCTGCTTTTCGCATTGTACATTAATGATTTACCAAACATATGTCCGGGCGCAGGTTTCCAAATGTACGCAGATGATGCAGTTGTTTTTGTGAGTGGCAAAAGTGTTGAGGCAATTACTGAGCAGTTGCAGCAACATATTAATTCTGTGTCAGAATGGTTTCAAAACTCAGGACTAACTCTAAATCTGAGTAAGACAGTGTCAGTTTGTTTTGCTTCCAGATCACACTCCATGGAAGAACTGCATCTGACAATCAATGGTCAAAGAATTGCCCAGGTTAAAGAAGTAAAATATCTGGGATTAATCCTGGACTCCCATTTATCATTTGAAAGTCATGTCAAAAAAATCACTAGAACAGCCAGGGCAAATTTGTATAGTTTTAGAGTCATTCGGGACTGTTTAACATTTCGTGCGGCAAATACATTTATGCACGCAATGATTTTTTCTCACCTCAGTTATTGTATAACCTCCTGGTCACAGGCAACAGACACAACAGTTAGGCCTTTAAGATTGATTTACAACAGAGCTTTAAAAATATTGCAGAGGTTGAACTTTTTTAATTTTGAAAATGTTATTAAATTTAGTAACTTGAAATTAATGTATAAATGTTTGCACAATCAAGCCCCTGATGTTCTTAGACGTCACATAGTCCCACTTAGATCAGTGGGCTCCATCACACGAGGAGCTGCTAATGGAAATGTGAAAGTGCCCGTTAGAAAAAAGACCTTTGGACAATCGGCTTTTACTGTCCAGGGTGCTAAGCTCTGGAACTCCTTGCCGATCGAGTTGAAACAGGACTTAGATCTGGGAGCTTTTAAAAATGAATTAAAGCGTATTTTAAAAAGAGATCAAGTATGTAATCATTGATAGTTTGCGCTCAAATGCACATTTCTTTATGTAATGTCAGAATTAAGTAGTGTCCTGTATATGTAAATGTATTTTTTTTTGTACTTTTTGTATGTACTTGTGTGAAAAGCTCATCAAGGGACGGACATCGCAAATTAGCCTTGGCTATAAATGTTGTAGTGCGGTGCATGTTGATTGTTCCCACTTGTCCCTATCAAATAAATAAATAAATAAAAAATAAAAATATTCTAGATTTCCCCACAATAGTTTTCGTTTAAATTAGATATACTTTACGCACAAGAAAGATATATGTAATTGTAAATATTAATATATAAAATGTATATGTCTTTATAACTAAGACATGTTTTACATAGTAATTAAAAATGCAAAAATAATATGGAACATATACGAAAAACATACTTTGCCATGTACTTTCCTTATAAACAGCATATAAATTGTTTGTTTGATTCATACTTAATTCATATAATTACGTTGTATGAGAAAAATGCGAAAGTGGCCACTTTCATGAGTAAATCATAATATGAGACATATAACTTTCATAAGACATATAATGCATATAAAACATAAACATTTGCTATTTTAGGCAATAGGAAATTCTTACAAGTTTTTTCTGTTCCTTTTCCATATGGGCTGTGTACAACATAAAAGAGCACAGCTCAGTCGCTTTCCAGCGGTCAATTTCTGATAACCATTTTGGTTTCCGACTAAACTCAACATGCGTGTAGGAACTCAGCAGCTTTAACTTTTCAGAAATTTCAGCTACAGTTTGAGTGGATAACCTAGTAGTATGAGCTTTACCTCTGAAGTTCACAAGTTTCCTATTGATGCCTAGACAGCACAAGTGCATATAATCTAATGGAAAAATGGTAACCATTTTTACCAAGCCAGCTAATACTCCCCACCTTCCATCTTTATGGTAGATACATGGGTTTGGGTCTTAAGAATTGTCCTGGCATCTGTGGGCAATTCTGGATGAAACATTCGCAAAATACTTAAAAGTGCACTGAGTGCAGCAAGTGAGACTGAGAAGGCTGAGGCCCAATATCGCAAACTCCTCAAAAGAAACTCACTCGTTGGAGCTTCTGATTCAGTATCAGAGTCAACATCTGAGAATACTTTTTGTGCGCAAAAAAAACTAAAATAACGACTTTATTTCAACTATTAATTTCCTTCTCAGTGGGCCTCTAGTCAGTTCACTAGTGTAATAGCGTAAGCTTCTGTTGTTGTACGTCACACGCATCACACACATGACCAGCGTCGGCCAATAGTGAGCCTACGTGTGACGTAGCACTACGCGATCACACTACGTTAACTGACTAGAGGCTCACAGAGAAGGGAATGAATAGTTGAAATAAAGTCGTTATTTTTGTTTGTTTTTGCGCACAAAAAGTATTCTCGTCGCTTGATAAACTTAAGATTGAGCCACTGTAGTCACTTGGACTATTTTAACGATGTCTTTAATAACTTTTCGGGGAACAAGTTTCAATCCCTTAAGAAGCCTATGGAGGAGTGATCCAGCTCTCAGATTTAATCAAAATATCTTAATTTGTGTTCCGAAGATGAACGAACGTCTTACGGGGTTGAAACAACATGAGGGTGAGTAATTACTGACATAATTTTCATTTTTGGGTGAACTAACCCTTTAAAGCTTCTGAACTCTTGCATTGTGTAGGCAGAAGGCACTGACACCATAAACCAGGTAATTGACTATGTCAGGGTATGTGAAAGGTGGTAGTGCTTTGGGTCTTTCGTCCATTCTGTAGCAGTTCGTACGGTCCATGTTGTGGATGTCAAGTAGTTTCTCTAAATAACGCTGCTTGGTGTTGTTATTTAGTCTCTCCCGATAGAGCCCCTTTTCTTTTGCTTCCCCCTTCTTCATTTATTCCCAAGAAACTGCCTTATCGCAAAAATGCAAACAAATATCAAGCTGCTCTCTCTCTCGGTCGCTATTTCTCTCGGTCTCACTGTCGAAGTAACTATGACAATGGATAGCGTATCCTTCCAAGATGGCGACGCCTTCCCACAATGCAACGCAGAGTGAAACGCGTGACGTCACATTCTCATTCTCAATAATACACAAGACTTCAGTATGTTGACAGTTTGTAAATTATATGGCACCTAATTTACCAACAACCTATTTATTGTAGCAAGTGCAATGTTCTGAATTTAGCTTGTGGGAACAGCTTAATATTAAAGCTGTTTCATTAAAGCTGCAGATTTACCTAATGCTAAACAATTAATCTCTTTGAATATCACATGAAAACGTCTTTGATTTTGAGTTGTACCTTTTAGAACTGTTACGTTTGATACTCTTTCAGGAATATGAATGTTTACCTAATAAAACTGCTAGCAGGAGATGGGATACAATCCAATCATGAGACAAGCAGTTATGCTGTGGACTACAACTCAATGTATGATCAATGTCAGCATAATTAAGGGTGTGCTTCTCATTTCTCTAGTTATCCGTCCTCATCAGCCTTAACCCCTCCTACTGAATGCCTTGGAGTAATTGTGGAGTAACAGAAACACTGGCTGCGTTCCAAACCGCATACTTCCCTACTATATAGTATGGGGAAAAGAGTAGGCGAGCAAAAAAGTATGTATGAATCCAAAAGAGTAGGCGAGAATTACCTGGGTGACGTACTAATTATCGCGAGATTCGGACGTATGTATACCTAAAGTGCGTTCGAATATGCCTACTTTCCTACTATATAGTAGGCGAAAACAGTACGTGAAAGAAGCAGTACGTTCGAAACATCAGTATTCATAAAAGAGTAGGCGAGAAGTTCCCGGATGGCTTACTGCTTCCGGCCCGATTTTTGAGTGCTGTCCGATGCCTACTCTTATATCCCAGGAGGCCACGCGAGAGGATACGTCATATAAAAGAAGAAGGTGGATAGGTCATACTCGAACATGACGCCGGACGAAATGATGACGGACGAGAGTGTTTTAAAATGTGAGTATTAGATATTACAAATCAAATGATCGCATGTGTTGAACTACTGTAGCCTACAGTAACCTGTTGAATTGTTGAAGGTGTAAAGACGCTATATAGTATGATAAATTTGTGATTTTGCTGTAAATCACATTTTATTGTATAGCTAACAGAGGAGCTCCAGTGAGGACACATACGTCTCCAAACTGGATTTGCATACATTTTAAACCGTATGCATCTTAAATAATTACTAAATGTGTATTTAATATCTGGTAAGAAAATCTAATATAAAAATTGCATATTTCTACGTCTAATATGAAATAGACTTCTGAGTTATGTATGTGTACTATTGTTTAAGATAATTCACTGTTGTCAACACTGTTTTCATTCGAATGCTTAATAAATTTACATAAAGTAGCTAAACATAAGTAATCTATTTCATTTGTCCATTCGTACTGTTGAAAAATGATGGAACATTTATGATCAACATGTAAATGTAGTATTGAGCTTATAAATCACAGAGGTAACGTGAGTCTTGTCTGGATGTTACAGGGACGGATGAGCATACACGGCTGCTTATCCGGTGGAGAGTGGCTCATGAAGCCCTCTTCACCGGGAAGCGGAATGCTGCCATCAAAGGCTTTGAGTGAGTATACAGAAATAATTAAAAATCTATTTAATTGTTTATTTGTAGTATATTTCAACAGAGATATTACAGCACTTTTTTGATCCTTGATTTCTCTCTTGCTGCAGATCTTTTGTGGAGGAGCAGAGCCTGCAAGGCAGGGTGACGACGTCATTTGTAAAAAGAAAATGTGAAAACCTTAAACAAAAATACAAAGTAAGATCATTTTGTTACTTCTAATACAGAAATGAAATGATTAAATATTCTGATGTTAAAATGACTGCTTTTGTATCATGCTTGTGCATTTTTGCAGGATCTGAAATGTCCGCAGACAGGGGTGAGCACTGAGGATGGAGGGGCCACAGCAGCGTCCTGGAAGTGGTACACTGCCATGGATGAGGCATTGGGGGCAGACCCTCCATCTCTCCTCCTGCCCTCGTTGCCTCATGTGGGCCGGATGTTGCTGTGGCCTCTTCATCCTCAGTGAGGCCAGAGCCAGCAAGAGCCAAGAAAAGGGTGAAAGATCTGGAGGACCTGATCATGGAGATGGAGGAGAGAGAAGAGAAGAGAAGAGAGAGAGGAAAGCAGCTGAGAGGGAGGAGAGACTGTGGAGAGAAATGGAGGAGAAGGAGGACAGAAAAGAACGGGAGAGACGAGAGAGAGACGAAAGACAAGAGAGAGACGTAAGAGAAAGAGAAGAGAGATGGCACCGGGAGGCAATCGAGAGAGAGGAAAGGAGAGATAAAGAAACAAAAGAAAGGGATGAAAGATTCCTTTCTGTTTTTGAAATCCTTGCGAAAAAATAAATTCAATGACAAAAAACATCTTATGATCATTTACACATTTGGGTTAAAATGAATTAAATTATATATATACATACACACACACAGTACTGTGCAACAACAACAAATGGTGGCCTAAGACTTTTGTACAATACTAAGTATATAAAACAAACAATTTCTAGGCATTCACAGTATAGCCTACATTATATACTTCCAGGAAATTATTGATACTTTAAGATTGTGATAAAATTCATAAATTAAATATTTATGAAGTGATAAATAATTAGTGAATGTGTGGTGTAATGTAAAAAAAAAATCTTTAAAACAACAGTTTTATTGGAGTGTATTATATGATTTCTAAATCCACACAGAGCTCATGCAGGGATTTTCAAGGCAGGTCATGGAGGGTTCAGTTCCAGCACACCTGTCTGTAATTTTCAAGTAGTCAGTTATTAATTGGTTTAAATTGATTCAGGTGTGTATAATTAGGGTTGGACAATAGCCCTCCATGACCTAATGCCGAGTTCAGACTGCACGATTTTAGCCCCGATTTTGGCTCGCCGACAGGTTTTGAGAAATCGCCGACAAATGCCCGAAATCACAGGCAAATCGGTGCTCGTTCACGCGAGTGACAATCACGCAGTGTGAATGAGCAAAGACGCGATCTGAGAGAATCGCCGACGAGTCGCCGACGCCCGTGAGATATTTGGCATGCTAAATATCTGGACCTGTCGGCGATTCACAATCCTGCTGTGTGAATGTGTTCTGACTGAAAACTACATCGGCGATGACCGACAGCCAATGAGAGAGCAAGATACAGGGAGGAGGGGGAGTAGTTATAGAGCAGAATATCAGTATTTAATAGATAGGCCTATATTTACAATTATATCAAACAGAAACAAAGCACAAACATTTGCATGACCAGCTGCAACAGCAGGACATTTGCAAAATTAATTATTTACCCCCAACTCTCTTTGCAAAACACAGTCCTTGCTCCCCTCGTCTTCCCAACCATTTCCTGCATAAACTTTTTTTTTTTTTTTTTTTTTTTTTGCTACAAATCAGTGCACAGACAATTTGTAGGCTATCATTTTTAATAACAAATTCAGTGTCGCGCGAGAACTCCGGTATCACGCACGCGTGATCTTCCATTATTTCCTTATCACTTCTCGCGTTTGTTTGGTTGTGAAACGTAGTTTGCGGACCAGGCAGAAGTTGTCGGCGATTCTTTCTTTTGTAAAGTCATGCAGTGTGAAACCTCCTGTCGCCGATCCATCGTGCAGTGTGAACACAGCAGCAACTGAATGTTACCCCAGATAGTCATGCAGTGTGAAAACAACAGTGACCCGATTATTTTGAAAATCGTGCAGTCTGAACTCGGCATAAGCTGAACTTGAGACTGTTTACACAAACTACCTTAAGTTTTGCATTAACTAGGGTTAGTGAACCCAAGCAAAAAAAGGGTTAATGAACCCAAGCAAATAATTCAGTCATTATTTACTCCCCTTCATGTTGTTTGATCCCTCTGTTTTTGTTTTCCTGAACATAAAAGGTGATTTTGGTCAGGTTTGTACTGTTGGTTTAATACAATACCAGTCAATGGACTTTCAGAAGCTTCAAAAGCATCATTAAATAATGCCAGGACGCTTCTGAAAGTTGGGCTCCATTGACTGATATTGTATGAAACCAGCAGAACAAACTTGAGAAAAATCCCCTTTTGTATTTAAACAATAAAAAACAGAGGGATCTAACAGCATGGAAGCACATAAATAATGGCTGTATTTATATGTTGAGGTGAACTAACCCTTTCACCCACCAAATAGAAATAGTAAATGTATGTATGCATTTTGTATTATAGTAATACCTTGACGAAATAAGCAGCTTTGAGCGTTTATGCCGAGACCGTTTAAAAAAAAAGCTTTACAAAAATCAATCACATTTATGCATTTGCCAGATGTTTTTATCCAAAGTGACTAAATGCATTTATTACAGGGACAATGACCCTGGACAAACCTGTAGTAAAGAGCCTTGCTGATCAACCAGCAATCTTCTGCTAACCAGTTCAGTGGTTTGGCCCACTACACTACAAAGGTAGTAAAGCTCTAACAAATATTTGCATGTAATTGTAAACCTATAAAATTACATTTGTCAAGAAACGGAATGCTGACAACATGAATTGTAAAACATTTTAATCTTTTTTAATGTTTTAAAGATAGTCGTGCTCATGGAGAGCAGGCACAGGGATGTTTGGAGCAGACACTGCAGCAGCCAGATTGTCCCGCACTTGTTCTCCCACTCTTGCTTCAAGGTTGTGGGGATCAGGGGGGCCGTCATCAAGGTCTTCCTCATCCTCTGGCTCAATGATGTCCCCATTGGCTAGAGCGAGATTGTGAAGCACAGCGCAGCACGCAACAACCTCAGGCACGAAGGCAGGGCTCACCTCCAAGGCCTTGAAGAAAATGCAGCGCCAGCGTGTCTTCAGCATCCCAAACGCTCTCTCCACGATGTTGCGGGCACGGGAGTGCTTGCTGTTGAAACGAGCCTCACAGGGTTCTGCACCGGCTCTCTGTACGGGGTGATGAGGCAGATCGGTGCACACAGGCAAGGATAGCCTCCATCCCCGAGGATGCACTTGCCTGCAGGTGGATAAAGGCCGCCAGCATACACTGGACTGTTCCTCAGCACCCTGGCATCGTGCACAGACCCAGGATACCCCACAAACACATCAAGGAATTTCCCCCGGTGATCAGTGATGGCCTGGAGTTGGATGGAGTGAAACAGCTTTCTGTTGAAGTAGCAGTGGGAGTTATTTGCTGGAGGTTTGATACGGATATGACAGCTGTCTATTGCACCAACTGCTCTGCTGAAAGCTGGTGACCCAGACAGCTGTGCAAATCCTGCTCCCACTGCCTCCAGGTCATCTCCGGTCGGAAAGCAGATCACCGTCCTCAAAATTCCCATGATGGCCTTGCTCACTCTGTGCACAATGTTATACACAGAGGTCTTTGGGATGTCGAAGGCCTGCGACACCACCCTGTAGGATGCTGCATGGGCCAGCCAGTGCAGGAACACAAGGACCTCAATCTCCCGTTCCCATCCATGGTCCGATCCCAGTCTGACTGCAGCAATCAGGGACCTGATGGACGGCAGAGACAGGCGAAGGTGGGCACGGTGGTCGGCTGCTTCATCAAGATCAAGCCGCAGAATGGGAACAGCTCTGTTGAGATGGCAGTATGATGTGGGGTTCACCGCCTGTAAATACATCATAGTTTGTTAGAACAAAAAGCTTGAATTAAGCAATGTTTCATATGGTATTGACTTGTATATGTATTTCTTTATAGTGATATGATATCTTTTATTCATTAATTTATTTGTATTCATGTTTCATATTAAATATTTATTCATGTTTCAATAAAATATTAATTTCATGATTTCTTGCATTAATCATTGCTTGAAGGAAATTGTATGTATTCACATCAGCTGCATTTGTCTAGTGTGTATTCATACATCTATGTCATATGACTGTTATGATCCAGTCTCTCTCTTTCCTCTTCCTCCCTCTCCTGGTCACACACAGTATTGTACTCGCAATTACTCTCTCTCCCAGCTGTTCCTTGTTCCCTTCTGCTTCTCTCTAGATTCCCCGCACCTGTTCTCTATTTTCTCTGATTGCGCTTGCTACTTCTTTCCTCTCTTTTCCCTGTCTTTTTGTCAGATTGTTTGTTAACCTCTGATGAAAGGAGTTTCACAGATTTTCCTCCATCAGCCCGTTTCTGTCCTGTCCTGTCTGGTCCTGAACAGTCCTACTGGGAATCATCAGTTGCAAGTACTTTGTCATTTGTGCTAAATCTGCTCTCTGTATCCATTCAGTACCTATGCTGCCTGAACTGCTACTGTTTCCCGTTGACCGTCCATCGTGTGTTTCCCGAGTGACCAGAGGCTAGCCGCCGCCTTGCTGCTTAATCCTTGCTGTCTGCCACCCTCGCTCTCCCAAGGAGGATTCTTTCTGTTTATGTTTATCTGGCCCTAGTACCGGCTGTTTCTGTTGTACATTTTTCCTGCAAGATCATTTCTGTTGCTGGCGGCTTCCTCATTTAATAGAATTAAAGACACTCTGACTGTGATTCGCTGTTGGGTTTTCTCTTGGGTTTTCTTGGAACGCCAGGGATCGTTACTCGGCAGGCATGAGGAGGAGTTGACCACCACGAGACGCGTCGTGGAGTCTCTGGCTGAGCAGATGTCTGAACTTTCTACGCAGTTTCATCGCCTCCGCCACGAAGCGTCGGTTCCGTCTAGATCGCCTGATTCCTTGGAGCCCAGGATCAATAATCCACCGTGCTACTCGGGTGAGCCCACGCAATGCCGTGCGTTTTTGACACAGTGTGAGGTCATTTTTTCTCTTCAACCCTCTATCTACTCCAGGGACCGCGCCAAGGTCGCCTATGTGATTTCGCTCCTTTCTGGTAGGGCTCGTCAGTGGGGGGCGGCCAACTGGGAGGCAGAAGCTGACTTCATGGACCGTTTTTCCCTGTTTAAGGAAGAAATGATCCGCGTTTTTGACCGTTCAGCGCATGGTGCGGAGGCTTCCCGCCTGCTTTCTTCTCTTCGCCAGGGGAGGCTTTCAGTCGCTGACTTTTCAATTGAATTCCGCACTCTAGCAACTACGGCTGGCTGGAATGAACCTGCGCTGGTGGCCCGTTTCTTGGAGGGACTCAACGCGGACGTCAAGGATGAGATCTTCGCCAGGGAGGTTCCCAGTCTTCTTGATCCTTTGATCGATCTCGCCATCCGCATCGAGAAGCGCTTTGACTCGCGCCGACGGGCTAAGAACTCTGATGCTGCACTACATTCTCTGCTACCCTTCTCGTCTGTAGTCATCTTCATTTATATAGCGCTTTTAACAATGGATTGTTTCAAAGCAGCTTTACAGAGATAAACATATCATTTAAGGTAACAGATTGTTTTGGCGTTATAGCGGTTCTTGAATAATGTTACTTCCAGCTAAAGTTAACTTTGATTGATTCACCTCCGTCAAAATGATCAGACTTTAAACGCGAACCTGTGATTAACGCTGACGGCGTTCACATGCTCATTCAGAATTCTATAGTTATGTGCTTTTTTAAATATGTGCGCAGGTTTGTAATTCATACAACCCAGCCTAAACAAACTACTTTTCTTGCCTAAAAATTGATACAGAATTTTGTTTTATTTTATCACTTCGGGGTACGCGAGCCGGAATTCACAACGCTTTATCTGTAGAGTGGGAAAGGCATCCTCCATAGGGAGAGGATAGTGGATACTTCAGCACTGCATTGTCATCGGGTCCAGGCAAAGCTCCCTCGTCAGATCTGGACACGGCCTGGATCCGGCAGGCTGCGGGAAAACCTCGGGATAAACAAAGACACTAATATTAGCGTAGATGCCATTCTTCTTATGATGTAGCGAGTACATCAAGATTTAAGGGAAGTGTTCCCAGTTCCGGCTGACCTAATCTATGCAGCCTAACATTGAATTTATAGAAGTCTATAATGTATTATGTGTATGCTAGGTCAAAGAGATGTGTTTTTAGTCTAGCTTTGAACTGACAGAGTGTGTCTGCTTCCCGGACAATGGTAGGAAGACTGTTCCAAAGTTTTGGTGCTAAGTAGGAAAAGGATCTACCGCCAGCAGTCGATTTTGATATTCTAGGTATTATCAACTGGCCGGAATTTTGAGATCGCAATAGACGTGAAGGACTATAATGCGTTAAGAGCTCGCTCAAGTACTGCGGAGCTAAACCATTTAGTGCTTTGTAGGTAATCAACAATATTTTAAAATTTATACGATGTTTAATAGGGAGCCAATGCAGTGTTGACAGAACCGGGCTAATATGGTCATATTTCCTGGTTCTGGTAAGAACTCGAGCTGCGGCGTTTTGAACTAGCTGTAGTTTGTTTATTAAGCGTGCAGGGCAACCACCCAGTAGAGCATTACAATAATCTAGCCTTGAGGTCATGAACGCATGGACTAATTGTTCCGCATTTCCCAATGAGAGCATATGGCGTATTTTAGATATATTTTTAAGATGGGAAAAATGCAGTTTTACAGATACTAGACACGTGGCTTTCAAAAGAAAGGTTGGTATCAAATAGCACACCCAGGTTCCTAACCGACGACGAAGACTTGACAGAGCAGCCATTAAGTGTTAGACAGTATTCTGGGTTATTACGTGTGGAAATTTTTTGTCCAATAATTAGAATCTCTGTCTTTTCAGAATTTAGTAGTAGGAAATTACTAGTCATCCAATTTTTTATATTAGCTATGCATTCCGTTAATTTTGTGAATTGGTAAGTTTCGTTGGGTTTTGAAGAAATATACAGCTGAGTATCATCGGCATAACAGTGAAAGCTAACTCCATGTTTCCTAATGATATCTCCTAATGGTAGCATGTACAGAGTGAACAGCAGCGGTCCTAGTACTGAGCCTTGTGGTACGCCATACTGAACTTGTGATCGATAAGACATCTCTTCATTTACTGCTACAAACTGATAACGGTCAGTTAAGTATGATTTAAACCATGCTAATGCAATTCCACTAATGCCAACATAGTTTTCTAGTCTATTTAAAAGAATGTTGTGGTCAATGGTGTCAAATGCAGCACTAAGATCGAGTAACACTAATAGAGAGATACAACCTGTACCCTCATCCCCTGTCGCTGATGCCGCTCCCGAACCTATGCAGCTGGGAGGCTTGCGCATTTCCTCGAAGGAGCGAGATCGGAGAATATCTAACCGCTTATGTCTCTACTGTGGCTCTGACAAGCACTTCGTCTCGACTTGTCCTTTAACCTGTTAACCTGCAACCCCATTTTTGAAAAATCCCCAGATATGGCATTCCCAAACCGAAACAGATACAGTTCATGAACCCTTTGTACTAAAAGCACAAGTAAGATCTCATTTGAAAGCTGACACCTGGAAGTTTATTGTAAATGTAGAATTAATTATTGTCATAATGAAAAAAAATAGTTATAAATAGCTTCAAAGTTTTGTAAAATTATTATACATTTATTTTTATGAAACATCTTCATGAAAATAAAATTGAAGTTGGCATTGTAGCAATCTAGAAATGCACTGCAGCTAAAGCCACATGTCTGAACTAAATACAGAGTTTTAGACTTATCATCTTCAGATTTTAAATATAACATGGCCAATGTTTTTCAAGATCATGTCATATGACTTTATTTTGATTAGACTGGTGTTTATTGTCATCTTATAAGCATCTATTCAGTCTATTGCCTCTATTGTTTTGTGATGCAAAAACGAGCCCCATTTAGTGTCAGTCTCCCCTGCACATATTCACACCTCTCCAGCCTGTTTATTGCTCTAAATATGCTTTTCTTTTGTCTGCATTATAATCACTAACGACTAGCAATTCACACTGTTTCAATCCCTCATTTCTTTTATAAAAGTTCTCACTTCACAGTGAAACTGTATCAAATGCCCTTTTTGAAAAACGAAACATTTTAGTAAGCATTCTTATTTAGAAAAAAAATCATAAAAATTACACCGAAGTTAGGTAGCAGGTGCTCAGTACTAGCTAGCATGTTAGCTTAGCACACCATCAATACACGACAATTTATGAGAATAAAACTATGTTTGTGCTCCAAACTTACTTTACAGCGCAAGTCGAGTGTTTTTAATAACTTTCTGTAATCTGATTTGGCTTCAGATAAAAAAATCAGATATAAAATATATTATTTTATTGTATTCTGCACAATTTGAAAGTCTATCTCGATTAGCATTACATTAGACATATAATCTATTATTATGAAAATACCTGACATGACTCGAAGAACACAAGTAAATCAAATATCATTGCAATCATGTTTATTGTCTTCAAAACATCTTTATCTGCACTTTACAGCGATCTCTGATAGCTTTGTTGTGTCAGGACTTCCTGAATGTCACATGATTATGGCTCTTCTTCATGTGATCCATATATGGACTTTACTGTGCAACAGCGCCCCAGACTTCAGTATGAATTGATAATACAGTACATCAGAGGATCCAGCGCTCAAAATGATTACATCGACGCATTTGGGTATAAATTCAATAAATATTATTCCTGTCTATAGAAATCTGATGTAAACTTATGAGAATCTATCAATATTTCTCCAAATCTGCACATGTTTGAGCTAAAAGCCCTGAGGGACGTTGTTTTGTCAAGCGCTGTCATGACGATCGCACGGGAGTTTTTTTCTGAATGAGAGCAGCTGACGCTCATAATTCATATTAAAGGTAACGACTCGTTTTTTAATTTCATAACTCCTGACACAAATTAAGACATAACTGTCACTATAAGTTTCTCAGAATACAATAGTGGTCAAATACTGAAACTTGAGTTTAATATCGTTTTAATGATGTATAGTTTGTCAAGTTAATAACATTAAATATGATAGTAACTTTAAATATGATAGTAACTTTGAACTATTTAAAAAAAAAAACGCTTCAGAGCGCCCACGCACTGGTGAAGGTTAACAGGTTAAAAGCCAACGCTCGCCAGTAGTAGGAGGAGTACTGGCGAGCACTACTTCTCTGGTCCCTCCACTAAAGTCCTGTACTACCGTCCTGGTTCATCTGCACTGGTCAGGTTCCTCAGTTTCTGCTAGTGCTATGATAGACTCCGGGGCAGAGGGGAATTTCATTGATGAGGCTTGGGCTCTGAAACAAGGTATCCCCCTCATTGATCTAAAGGAGACCACACCCCTCTTCGCCTTAGATGGCAGTTCTCTTCCCAATGTCTATCGTGAGACTATTCCACTGTCTCTCACGGTCTCTGGTAATCATCGCGAGACCACCTCTTTTTTAGTTTTTCACTCTCCTTTCTCCCCCATAGTGTTAGGGCATCCCTGGTTGATCCAGCACAATCCTCAGATTAATTGGTCTAAGGGCACTATTCTTTCTTGGAACCTGTCTTGTCATGTGAAATGTTTAGTGTCTGCTATACCCCCTGTTTCATCTGTTTCTGTGTTTCAGGAAGAGCCTGGTGATTTGACCGGAGTTCCGGAGATGTATCACGATCTGCGAGCGGTTTTCAGCCGTTCCCGAGCCACTTCTCTTCCTCCTCACCGTCCTTATGATTGCTGTATCAACCTCCTGCCCGGTTCCACGCCCCCCCCGTGGGAGGCTTTATTCTTTGTCGATTCCCGAACGCGAGGCACTTGAGAATTACCTTTCCGAGGCTCTGGATGCTGGTACTATCGTTCCCTCTTCTTCCCCCGCCGGCGCAGGTTTCTTCTTTGTTAAAAAGAAGGACGGGTCTCTGCGACCCTGTATCGATTATCGCGGGCTCAATGACATAACTGTCAAGAATCGTTACCCTCTGCCACTTATGTCATCAGCCTTCGAGATATTACAGGGAGCTAAATTTTTCACAAAACTAGACCTGCGTAACGCTTACCATTTTGTGCGCATAAAGGAGGGGGACGAATGGAAGACCGCGTTTAATACACCCCTTGGGCACTTTGAATACCGGGTTCTTCCTTTCGGCCTGGTAAACGCTCCTGTGGTTTTTCAAGCTCTTGTTAACGACGTCTTACGTGATATGCTCAACATCTTTGTTTTCGTGTATTTGGACGACATTCTAATTTTCTCACCCTCTCTCCAGGTACATACTCAGCATGTACTTCGCGTACTCCAGCGCCTTTTGGAGAACCGTCTCTTTGTCAAGGCGGAGAAGTGCTCATTCCACGCAACCTCGGTAACCTTTCTAGGGTCCGTATTTTCGGCGGAGGGGATCAGTATGGACCCCTCTAAGGTCCAAGCCGTCACTACTTGGTCTGTTCCTGAGTCTCGCACGGCGCTCCAGCGATTTCTCGGCTTCGCAAATTTTTACCGCCGGTTCATACGAGATTTTAGTCAAGTGGCAGCCCCTTTAACCGCTCTTACCTCGTCTAAGTCTAGTTTTGTATGGACCGATTCCGCTCAGAGAGCTTTCGACCGTTTAAAGACACTCTTTACTACTGCTCCCATCCTAACTACTCCCGACATTTCCCAGCAGTTTATTGTTGAGGTTGACGCCTCAGAGGTGGGGGTCGGGGCCATTCTCTCCCAACGCTCATCCTCTGATGGCAAGGTCCATCCGTGCGCGTTTTTCTCTCATCGTCTCTCGCCACCCGAACGTAACTACGACGTTGGCGACCGTGAACTGCTTGCTATTCGTTTAGCCTTGGGGGAATGGCGCCATTGGTTGGAGGGTGCGTCTGTTCCGTTCATTGTGTGGACCGATCACTGCAATCTTGAATACATTCGCTCCGCCAAAAGATTGAGCGCACGTCAGGCTCGTTGGGCTCATTTTTTCACTCGCTTCGACTTTACTATTTCCTATCGCCCTGGGTCTAAGAATGTTAAGCCCGACGCTCTCTCTCGTCTTTCTGATTCTTCCACAGTCACCCCTAACCAGGAGAGTATAGTTTCCCCTGCGCGCGTCGTCGGAGCTACTGTTTGGGGAATAGAGAGACTTGTTAAGCGCGCTCTCTCTCATTCCATCACTCCACGAGGCTGTCCGAAGCATTTACTTTTCGTCCCGGTCTCTGCTCGTCGAGCGGTCCTTCAGTGGGGCCACTCGTCTAAATTAGCTGCCCATCCCGGCGTTAGGGGTACCCTCGCCTCCGTTCGACAGCGTTTCTGGTGGCCCTCCCGTGAGAAGGACATCCGTCGATTCGTTGCCGCCTGCACCATTTGTGCTCAAACTAAGTCTAGTCATTCTCCTCCGTCTGGCCTCTTGAGACCTCTACCCGTTCCGTCGCGTCCGTGGTCGCACATAGCGCTTGACTTTATCACTGGTCTTCCTTCGTCAGCAGGACATACCGTTATTCTTACGGTCGTCGATCGCTTTTCTAAGGCTGCACATTTCATTCCCCTCTCGAAACTCCCCTCCGCCAAGGAAACGGCCCAGATAATGATTGATCATGTTTTCAAACTTCACGGGCTCCCTTCCGATATAGTTTCTGACAGGGGTCCCCAATTCTCCTCTCAATTTTGGAAGGAGTTTTGCCACCTGATTGGGGCCTCTGCCAGTCTCTCATCCGGCTTTCACCCCCAGACTAATGGTCAGGCCGAACGCGCCAATCAAATTGTCGGCCGCATTCTGCGCAGTCTCTCCTTACAGAACCCCGCTTCCTGGTCCGAGCAACTGCCCTGGGCCGAGTACGCCCACAATTCTCTCCCATCATCCGCTACCGGTCTTTCTCCCTTTCAAGGTTGCCTTGGGTACCAACCTCCGTTGTTTTCTTCCCAAGAGTCTGCCTCTCGCGTTCCGTCTGTTCAAGCCTTTCTTGGCCGCTGCAAACGTACTTGGAGGAGGGTGAGATCAGCCCTTTGTCGTTCTAGAACCCGAATGTGTATCGCCGCTAATAGACGTCGTGTGAAGAGCCCCCGCTATCATTGCGGCCAAAAGGTGTGGTTATCCACTCATAACCTACCACTCCAGTCCGTTTCTCGGAAATTAGCCCCCCGTTTTGTCGGACCTTTTCGGGTCTCCAAAGTAGTTAATCCTGTCTCGGTCAAGTTAAAGTTACCTTTCAACCTCCGTCGTGTCCATCCTGTCTTCCACGTCTCCTGCATCAAGCCCGTTATTCACGCCCCTCCGCGTCCGTCTCTTCCCTCCGTTTCAGTCGAAGGGGCACCAGTTTATAAGGTTCGTAGACTCCTGGATTCTCGCCGTCGAGGTCGTGGTTACCAGTATTTAGTGGACTGGGAGGGGTACGGTCCTGAGGAGAGAAGTTGGATTCCCTCTCGGGACGTCCTGGACCGCTCGCTTATTGATGATTTCCTCCGCTCTCGACAGTCCTCTTCCTCGGGAGCGCCAGGAGGCGCTCGTTGAGAGAGGGGTACTGTTATGATCCAGTCTCTTTCTCTTTCCTCTTCCTTCCTCTCCTGGTCACACACAGTATTGTACTCGCAATTACTCTCTCTCCCAGCTGTTCCTTGTTCCCTTCTGCTTCTCTCTAGATTCCCCGCACCTGTTCTCTCTTTTCTCTGATTGCGCTTGCTACTTCTTTCCTCTCTTTTCCCTGTCTTTTTGTCAGATTGTTTGTTAACCTCTGATGAAAGGAGTTTCACAGATTTTCCTCCATCAGCCCGTTTCTGTCCTGTCTGGTCCTGAACAGTCCTACTGGGAATCATCAGTTGCAAGTACTTTGTCATTTGTGCTAAATCTGCTCTCTGTATCCATTCAGTACCTATGCTGCCTGAACTGCTACTGTTTCCCGTTGACCGTCCATCGTGTGTTTCCCGAGTGACCAGAGGCTAGCCGCCGCCTTGCTGCTTAATCCTTGCTGTCTGCCACCCTCGCTCTCCCAAGGAGGATTCTTTCTGTTTATGTTTATCTGGCCCTAGTACCGGCTGTTTCTGTTGTACATTTTTCCTGCAATATCATTTCTGTTGCTGGCGGCTTCCTCATTTAATAGAATTAAAGACACTTTGACTGATTCGCTGTTGGGTTTTCTCTCACCTTATAACAATGACAATACAACAGTTTGCTTGTTTTACCAAAATATATCATTTTAATTAAGAAAATGTTATATAATTAAGTGCTGGTCAGCATTTGTCATTATTGTGCATAAGTGTTGGGGTGGGCTAGTAATGCAATTCATTCTGGGGTAATCTTAATTTTTAAAGTAGTAATACTTGCTTTGTTTGAGTATAAAACCATCAGTCTTCTCCAAAGGCGAGATCTCCGAGCAGCAGCCCGACGTCTCCTTTGTCCACACATTCGTCTAGCTATTGCAGACATGCCAACCATTTCAGACGCTGATGAAAACAGTTCTAGTTAGGTTGTACTGATGCAGTGAGATGTCGGTGCACCTGTTGCTCATAACTTTTAAATTGTTGCGCTTGTGATAACGTCATAGGTCACATGATAACTTCAACATGGCGTATGATGTCCGGATCGCATTCATACTCAACGAGATTTGGCTATAAAGTAACTACTCTTTTCGCGCTCGTTGAGTAAGTACTCATTGAAATTAAGTACCTACTCATTGAGTATGCGGTTTGGAACGCAGCCACTGGCTATGTCAAGTTTAATATTCATGCTCATGGGCTCCTAGAGATCAGCTAAATATTGTAGAATTTTATTAATCAAGGCTAAAGATGAATTAGAGATAACTTTTCATCACCCACTTCCATTTTGGCTCTTGCCTTTCATCAAAATATCAATGATGATTCAACATATTAGTCCGTGAGGCAAACCCCCAAATTTCAGAAATTTGTCTCATAAGAGGGCACCAATGCTACTCTTTTTTATTCAACAGTGGGATGTCCCTGGACCACAAAAATGCATGATAGCAATTCTTAGTGGGTAGCTTAAGGTAAAAAAATCACCAAAACAAAAGGAAATATAGAAATGCAAGTTAGTATTAGTAAAGCAGAAGTTAAAAGTGTGATATGGGAGAAAATAAATCAAAAGTGGCAAGAAATGTGGGATAGAGAGAGGACAGGGAGACACTTATATCAAATTCAAAGGGAAGTTAAAGAAACAAGGGTTGAAAGTGGAAATAGGAGAGAAGAAATTGTGATCTCTAGGTTAAGAATGGGACATTGTTTATTAAATAAAACGCTTAAGTTAATAGGGAAACATAATACTGGATTGTGTGAAGGATGCCAGGAAGAGGAGTCTGTAGAGCATATTATTTTGAGATGTAGTAGGTATGGAGCACAGAGAGAGATGATGAGGAATAAGCTGAGGGAGATGGGAGTTCAGAACATCACATTAAAAGGGTTATTGAGTAGTGATAGGGTTCAGACTAGAATTCTTATGACTTTCTTAAGAGAAATAGGGGTTTTTAATAGTATATAAATAAAGGTAGTATGGATGAGGGTTAAAGTACAAATTTTGATGTTGTAATTATGGTGGTAATAATAATTGTTGTTATTACTATTAAAATTATTAACATGCAGAATGAATGGGAGGAGGTGTGTATGTGAGTGGGAGAGGGGGATTTAGTCTGTAAACCTATTTTCTGTTCCACACTCCGGAGCAGAAGGTGGCGGAAATGCACCAATAAGTTGGATGCCAACCGCCGTAAAATAGCAACAAGAAGAAGAAGAAGAAAAAATCACCAATTTTATGTTTGACCCCCCAAACATTTGGGGTTGAGACGACTGTACGAACTGGCCAGAAGTCTCCTCTTATGGGCAGAAAACAACCTGCGCTCGCTGAGAGCAACGCATGTTCCACGGAAACTGAACCAGGAAGCAGATATGCTGTCCCGGGGCAATGTGTCTCCAGGGGAATGGACCCTCCATCCCCAAACAGTTCAAATTATCTGGAGTGTTTTCAGGAGGGCAGAGGTCAAATTCTTTGCCTCCAAAGACAACTCTCACTGCCCAATATTTTTCTCGAAAAGCAGGAATGCGCTGGCCCACGAATGGCCCAGCCTTCCCCTGTATGCCTTTCCTCCAGTCTTGCTCCTCCCTCAGGTCATAAAGAGGATCAGGGAGGGCAGACACTCAGTCCTACTAGTGGCCCCTCTCTGGCGGACCCAACCTTGGCTCCTTCCACTAGAGGCATGGCCTCCTCCTGGGCATGGTCCAGTGGAGTATCTATTGGCGATATATGTATAGTGGCCGGCTGGTCCTCGCAGTCCATCTACGCCAGGTTTTATAACTTGGAAGTCCCTGCACTGCAGGCACATTTCCTTTCTGTGTGATGAAGTCAGCCTCAGTGAGCCAGGCCCATCATAAATAGGGCTTTTGCCCGTTCAACACGTCATGCCAAAAGGCCCTTGCTTCGGACCCTTATGCAAGCATCCTGACATCAGAAGATGTCGTTGCTCTTATCATAGCACAGCGTGATTGGGTTGGTTCCCCATAGCGTATAGCTACGCAATACATATGACCGTTCGAAGGGAGATATATTGAACCATATTTGCACAAAATATTATTTTGTGTTAATATAATTCAAAAATTGTGTTATATTTTCCTTATTTTGTTGTATATTTTCTGTCCTGAAGAGCATATATATTTTATTTTATTTTTAATTTCACAGAGATATCTCATCATAAAAGAGAAGATCTAAAGCAATAGATATGTCAATATAACAGTTTATCAATGTTGAGATTTAGTTTGCATAATTAGAATTTTTCAGCACAATTAAATGTAAAATTGGTATTTTGCATACCTTAAGGCTTAAGCTACCTACATGGCACTGCTATCATGCATTTTTGTGGTCAGGGGGCATGCCTGTTTTGAAAAATAACCATTAGAATTGGTGCCCTTTTTGATACCAATTTTCTCCCCGCCTCACGGATTATTAGTTCAATGTCACTGTCTTCACCCATGTGTGCTGTTCCCTTTCATCAAAATTACAATGCTGATCCAACACACTTTAAACATTGAAATTTTGATGTCAACCAAAATGATGGTTTGGATCAAAACTCAACATCGAATCAATGTTACCATGCTGTCTGGGCCTGGATCTGTTTACTTAGTAGTTTAGAGGGTGTGTAAAAGACCCCTGGTGGCCACATAAATATGACTCATCTTATACATCATGTACAGTCTGTAGTAGTGTATGATTCAACTGTTCCCAGGGTCTAGTATTTTTTTTTAAAATAAAACAATCGCAATACATTGCAAAATCCAATCACAATACTTGTAGAATCGAAATTCTTAAAAATCGCAATACATATCGTATCGGCACCCAAGTATCGTGATAGTATCGAATTGGGAGGAACTGGAAACAGTTCCCTTTCAAGGGAACTTCGAGCTGCGTTTGAGACGCGGTGGCGAACGCTCTGCGTGATTACGTCGTGAAGCACATGTAAAATCAGTCCAATGGAAGCCCGAAACGTCATAGGCGGGTGACGTCATAGACCAGGAAACTATAAAGCACCCCTGAATTCAGACCGCGCCAGCTTCTGTACCTTCAGCAAGCGCTCTCTGTGAAATCTGTCCTTGTCTATTTATTGTTGTTTGTCAAGCCCAATATATATCACTATATATTATTATGGCGAGCAAGCAAGATTATAGACGTTGTGTTGTTCCCTGCCCTCGTTACATCACGGGTGGGGACACACATCAGCTTTTTGTTGCTGTTTGGGAGTGGAGCATGCCAACAGTCAGTTCTCGAGGGATCTGACTGTGTGCATTGCGAGAAGCTGTCTGTGAGGACGCTCCGCTCCCGCCGGGCGTTCTTCGAGGAGGACGGTTCGGTATGCGCTCCCCGAGCGGGTCTCTCTGTTGCCGAGGCACGGAGACGGCTCGCATTTCGGGGTTCGCAAACGGATCTGACAGCGGGGGTTGGGACGGGCTCCGCCCTATCTCAGCTTTCACATGCCAGATCTAGTGTGCTGCGATTTCCAGTTCCGAGGAATTGGTATCGTTAGTGTTTTGTTTAAAAAGAAAGAGAACAAAACAAATACAAATCTTAAGAAAAAGACAGATGTTTGAGTTTTCAATGAATAAATAATTCAGCTCATAACTCTGCTGAATAAAGAGGAGGTTTTTAAAAAAAAGGAGGTTTTATCTAGTGCTGTTGCCAGTTAAATATTTACTGGCCAGCTGAACATTATGAGATTGAAAGTAAAGAAGAGTTTGTTAGATGAACTGTATCTTAAAACAGGAAAACTCTGTATCTCAGCCTCCTCGTCTGGGACTGCGGATTTTTCCCTATCTCCACACTGAGGTGACGAGATTGTGGAATAAACCGGTTTGACATTTTATGTGTTTAATCCCCAGATGTCTAACTATAGTAATGTTTGGGTATTAAGTATCATAGTATGACATTGCCTCGGGTTAAAGAGACGCTTGCGAGCTTTCTCTCTCCCGAGTCGGCGTCATCGTTATTAACCCCGACGTTACCAGCCATCTTAAATAATGAATACATTTTTATTAGGCAGTGCTGGTGGGTAAAGTATATAAGGACATGGATGAATGTGAGGGGCGACTCTCTGAGGAGGGTCGCAGCACTGCCAGTTCGGTTGTTTCCTGCTGGTGGCCACAGAGTGATATATATGTATATATATATATATATATATTTTTATAGTTTTTCTGATATAAAGATAAAGGAAAATAAAGATATAATTATGTCTGTTCTTCTGGACGCTCCGCTTTCAAGAAAACTAAGAAATAAACCATTCAGCGGCGTTCCAGAGGTTTCTTCCTCACCAATCTAATGTTCCTGAGACTGCTGGGCGGGAGCAGTCTCGACCTATTAACCCTCTGAGGTCTAAGGGCATTTTTTCACTTTTTCCTTCGATTTTACAAATCTTATTAAATTCACCTTTTAAAGGTAATTACATAACATAATCCCACATGTTTTATATCAAAATGTGCAGAGAAAACCCAGCTCTCTTACTGGTGAGTTCACCACTTGTCCTGGAGAATTGTCTAAAGAGAGAGAGAGGGATAACCTGTCTCTAAAAGGTGAAAAATTTAAGTCCGATTTTTGAAATTCTTCAAATCTCTTGTGAAAACATACCATTACTCATGTGGACGAATTATTTTGGTCCTTGAAATGGGTTTCCCAAAGTCTTAGGGTCACAAAAGGAGTGTAATATATGAATAAAATAGTAGATAATGAATAATCATTGTCTAAAGTGACATTTTTGAAAAATCGTTTTTTAGTACAAGTTTTGTCTGTGACTCTACCTTCACCAAATGTTAGAGGGACTGAGATAAAATAGGACTAAAATAACTTCCTACTACATATCAAGCTTTATGGGATGTGTGCAAATGAAAAAGTAGCATTACAACAGGTCTTTCTTTCAAGCAAAATGTTTACTTTGTGAAAAAAACTCACTACTAACAATATTCACAAAATGTACACATTTTCATGTTTTACATGTCAAAAAAAAAATTCAAACCAAAGATGAACTATATATTAGAAATATATATATATATATATATATATAAACTTACCACTATTTACAATATTTACACAATGTGCATGTTTTCATGTTTCAGTTTTTCAGCTGTCATGCCATGCTGCAAAACAGTTTCTGTCCAGCTGCATGCAAAGCACAACACCACACTCCCTGCATTTCCAAGGTGTGTCCTTTCTCTGGCCTTGGCTTTGGCAATGCTCACACCTGCTGCGACCTGTGGTGGCTTTTGTGGAAGAATCTGCTGCATGAACGGCAATTGGCACAGGAATATGACCTGCAGGTACCGGGACCGGAGCAGTGTGAAGAGGCTTACCACAGAGTTCAGCAGTCAGCTCCTCCATGAAAGCTCTGTGTGTCATGGGTGTTGTTTGCTGGGCCAGACAGAGTTCCTTGTGGAGGATGTAGCTGTTGGTGGTGGCAATGTCCAGAAAATGGTAAAACAGGTGTCTGTACCAGCGCATTGTTTTGTGTTGTGCAGAGTAATATTGAATGAGCTGGTCTGAATGATCAACTCCCCCCATGTGTTCATTGTACGCCAAAACTGGTGTGGGACAGGGGATTGATGTCTTTGTCCAAGAGCCATCTTGTTGTTTCACCCTCCTCTGAACAGTGTTACCAGAGTGTGCTGTGTGAAGTGTGGAGCAGACTGATACTTCTCTCGTGTCCATCCATTTCACATAGATGAGGGGCCCGTCCCGGATCCATCTTATGGAGCCTCTTTCTGATTTTTTTGTGAGGGCGTTATTTGTTGTCCGAGGGCAGTCCTTGCGGTTCTCCCTGTAGGTCCCACAGGCAGCAAATTTTTGCTCATGGAGAGCCCTGAAGAGTTTGGGGCTTGAATAAAAATTATCCATGTAAATGTGGTAGCCTGTGCCAAGGTAACCTGGTTGTACCAGGAACATCACAACATCATAGGAAAGGCCATGTCCAGAGGGGATGTCACTTTTGCCGGTGTAAACGGAAAAGTCCACTGTATAGCCATTCCGTGAGTCTGCCAAGACAAACAACTTGAATCCCCACTTTATCGGTTTTGCCTTCATGTACTGCGTCATCCCAGTGTTGGCCTTTGATGCAACCATTCTTTCATCCACAGCCACATCTCTGTGAGGATGATAAAATGACTTGCAGGCATTTTTGATGGTGTTCATCAGGGGTTTCAGTCTGAAAAGTTTGTCATGGTCAGCTGTGCCCTTTTTTTTGTCGTTCTGGACATCCTCTTCAGGGTCGCTAAGGTGAAGGTTCCAAGAAAGTGCTCTGTATCTGTCCCGTGGCATGATCTGCACTGGAAGTGGCAAAGAGAAGAAGTGATTCTGTCTCCAGTAATCTGCAATGCTGTCGAGTTTCACCATGGCCATGTACAGAAGCAGTCCAATGTACTTGTAAAACTCCCCTATGTTCACATCTAACCATTTATATTTCTTTCCCTGTGCCATTTGTTTAGCAGCCTGCTTGTTTGTGTTTTGGCACAGTGTTTGTATGATTTGTACAGGGAAGAAAAGTTTGAAGAGGTCGAGTGGTGTATATGTGGAAGTGGAGCTGAGCTGTGGCCCTGGTGTTCGAGCTGGTTGAAACCTGGAGACAGGGGGAGCGATGTCTGGGTCTTTTTCCGTCTTCCAAGACAGTGGAGCTGGCTGCTGTGTAGGTGGGGGTGCTGGTTGATGCTGGGCGTTACGGGACCTCTTGGCTGGCCGGGTTGGTGATGATGGCTGCTGTGTAGGTGGGGGTGCTGGTTGATGCTGGGCGTTACGGGACCTCTTGGCTGGCCGGGTTGGTGATGATGGTTGCTGTGTAGGTGGGGGTGCTGGTTGATGCTGGGGGGTACGGAACCTCTTGGCTGGCCGGGCTGGTGAGAATGACTGCGGTGTAGGGGCTGGTGGTGACCTGGTGGCAGGCACAGGTGAGGCTGCCTGTGTTACACTGGGCCCTGGTAGCTGTGAATCCTCTCTGAAAAAACACAAAAACATAAAGTTTACATCTCTCTCTCTCTCTCTCTCTCTCTCTCTCTCTCTCTCTCTCTCTCTCTCTCTCTCTCTCTCTCTCTCTCTCTCTCTCTCTCTCTCTCACACACACACACACACACACACACACACACACACACAACCAATCTCCACCTAACAAGAATGTGGAAGATGTGTGAGGATTTGACTTATTTTAACGTTATTCCAATTTATCACATGTGCTAGCTATCCTGTCCACCCCAAATCACAGCAAATAACACCTGAATGAGATGTGGGAATACTGTCTCTTCCATTTCAAAACTCCACAGAGATTTATAATTTTACATTCAGTATAAATATAGGCCTACTAAACATAAATAAAATTATATGAAAGATCAAGCCACATCTATACAAGTATAAACAATATGATAAAAAAGGTCAATGGCCAAACCATATCGATTCATCACTACAAGAGATAGGCCTAATGTTATTCAAATTGTGAATTGAGGTGAATAAATATTACATTAGTTATCATAAGGAGACCAGCAAGAACAGCCTACAACGTTACTATTTGTAAGTGTACCCCGGTTTTACACAAGAAAATAACTTTTACATAAAGTAAACACTTTGCTAAAGGCACAGTCAATTTGTCAAAGCAGCACAGCGCAGCTTATTTTAGCCAAGATGGTCACCATGCGAACGAGGTTTTTATAAAATAAATACGCTTACCCGTCCTCAACTGGATCTCTTCTGTGATCATAATCCTCATCTTCATCAGAAGAAAATCCATCAGGCTCGGAAACTCGCCTTTCATCCTCGTCGCTGCTATCCAAAATCGCCGCAAGTGCGTCTTTCAATGTCAATGTCTTCGCCATTTTCTCTCCTCGTCTTCTTCTTACTTTTCCTCTTCTTTATATATATTTTTGCCATGTTTTTTTCGCGGACTTTTTCTTTCGCGGACTTTTTTACTCTTTCTCTCTCCATGTCAGCTGGTATTTTCCTCACTGTGAGGAGATGGGAGGGTACTTAGGGATTTCAACCGCATCTATTGGTTGGTTTCACACAAAATGCAGACAGGCAGACAGGCTAGCCCACCAATCACGCACGGTGAATGACCATCTTGTCTTCCCTCTTGCTCTCTGTGTGAGTCACATATGATCTCGCGAGAATAAGGACGTTGAAGCTGAGAATCTGTCGATTACGGCAAAATCAGAACCATTTATGTGTGCTGCACAATCGCGGAGATATTAATAGAAACATTGAGTAAACATTGAGTTGACGCGCCCGCGCGTCATCCGACCTCAGGGGGTTAAGCTCCTCTCAGCACAAAGTGCAAGACAGAGCGTCGCCATTCGGGCTCCTCCGCAATTGAGGGGTACCTGGGTGGCGGTCGCAGTCTAGCCAGTAAGAGACATGCAAGATCTGAGGACTGTTTTATCTCTAAAATAGCTTTGACAAAGAAGAAGCCCTGACGCCGAGGCGATCAGGCTTCTAAGGGTGGTCCCCTCTGGGGTAGGGACGGTTTTGAGAAATCGTTTCTCCTCAGCGCCCTTTGGGGTTCGACTCTCTGAGGAGGGTCGCAGCACTGCCAGTTCGGTTTCCCTGCCGGTTCACCGTTTCAGGGCACCAAGGTGTCAGTGTCCCCAAACGAGCCTTCAAATTAGAAAAAAGAAGAGCAGTCAGTTCGGTTTCCCTGCCGGTTCGCCGTTTCAGGGCGCCGAAGTGCCTGCTTTTTCGAACGATCCTCCGAGGAGGGTCGTAGGAACTAAGCTAGTTAGAGGTAGGCAAGATCTGAGGACTGTCATCATCTCTAATAAAGCTTAGACAAGTAGTCCTGTCGCAAAAAAACGAGGCTATCAGGCTTCTGAGGGCTCCTCCGGGGCAGGGACGGTTTTGAGAAATCGTTTCTCCTCGGCGACCTCTGGGGTGCGACTCTCTGAGGAGGGTTGCAGCGCTGCCAGTTCGGTTGTTCCCTGCCGGTTCGCCGTTCAGGGCACCGAGGTGTCAGCGTCCCCATGCGATCCTCCGAGGAGGGTCGTAGAATGGTCAGTTCGGTTGTTCCCTGCCGGTTCGCCGCTTCAGGGCGCCGTAGTGACTGTTCAAACAAATCCAGAGGCCAGTCTTGAGAGACTGGTTCCCCTAGTAGAATTTCTGGCAGCGTGGAAACTACTGCCACATATTTCTCAGTGGGTCCTGCACACTATAGAAAAGGGGTTCAGAATTCAGTTCGGTTCTCATTCGCCCAGATTTCTAGGGGTCCTCCTCTCATTGGTGGACCCCGAGCCGGCTTTGGTTATGGAGCAGGAAGTACTGTCACTTCTGCAAAAGGAGCTGTAGAAGGGGTTCCTCCTCCCAGCAGACAGCCATTACTTCATTGTTTCCGAAAGAGGATGAGGGAGGTTCCCGAGGTTTGCTTTCGGGGGCGAAGCATACCATTATCGGGTTCTTCCATTCCGCCTAGGTTTATTACCCCACACCTTTACAGTATGCGTGGATACAGCTCTGGCTCTTCTGAGACTCCAGGGCATTTGCGTATTATACTACATCAATGATTGGTTGATCCTAGCTCAATCTGAGTTTATGGCAGTTCGGCATCGAGATGTCGTTCTGTCTCATTAAGGATGTTGGGGTTGCCTCTCAACGCCAAGAAGAGTGTGCTCTGAGGACCACTTTTCTAGGTGTAGCGATTCTCACAGCCCTATTGGGGTATATCTAGGCCAGTCACTCACTGTGAAACAGTTTCAGACTCGTGGGTCTCATGGCAGCTGTGTCCAACGTAATTACTTTTGGCCTTCTGCACATGAGACCCCTGCAGTGGTGGCTCGGGACCAAAAGGTGTTTTCTCCGAGGGGAAATATGTTTTCGCATGATCAAGGTTATGCCTTCGTGCCTCGGTCATGTGGAAGAACCTTGGTTCCTCGCCCAGGCCCAGTGTTGGGGGCTTCTTGTCGACGCATATTGCTATCGACGGATGCTTCCCTCACAAGTGGGGGCGATCATGAGTGGTCGCTCGGCGAATGGCGGACAACACACTGATGGTCTCGTATATCAGAGCAGATATCCTGTTGAGGCAGGGGCTGAGGCCCAGGGATTGGAGTCTTCACCCCGAGGTGGTGGAGCTTCTTAGGGAGAACTTTGGTCAACTAAAGTCAAGTCGACCTTTCACATCGTTTGTACAACGCATTGCTCTATTTGGTTCTCCCTCACACATCCAGCTCCGCTTGGACTGGATGTGATGTATTAGGTGTGGTTGACGCTACACCGGTACGCATTTCCCGATATCTTTGCTCCTGGGAGTTCACCCTCATTTGGAGTTTAGATACTGTGGGCTCGGCCTCTGAGGGGGCCCGGCTCATAGAATCCGGTCTCTCGACTGAGGTCGTTGAGACATTCTCCAATCCAGAGCTCCTTCCACGAGAAAACTATATGCATTGAAATGGAAATTATTCTCCACCTGGTGTGGTGAACGTCATTTAGATCCTGTTAACTGCCCTGTTGGTTCAGTTCTTGATTTCTTGCAAGACCGTTTCTCTGCTAGGTCATCTCCTTCTACCCTAGAGGTTCACGTGGTGGCTATATCTGCCTACCACACCACTCGGGGGGGTACTTCTATCGGGAGAGATCCTCTTATTACTCGTTTTCTCCGTGGTACACTGAGGTTGAGACCTGCACTGCACTCTAGAGCACCGACTTGGGATTTGGCCTTTGTACTTGAGGGTCTGGCTTTGGCTCCTTTCGAGCCCATTGAAGAGGTTTCAGAGAAATTCCTCACTCTAAAAACTTTATTTCTCCTTGCTATTTCGTCTATCAAGAGATTTGGAGATTTGCATGCCCTGTCTGTTGCTCCCTCATTTCTGGAATTTGCACCTGGTATGGTGAAAGCATTTCTCTACCCTAGACCAGGTTATATTCCTAAGGTCCCAGTTAATGTTGGGGGCCCAATAGTGCTGCAGGCCTTTTATCCTCCACCTTTTAATACCCCAGATCAGGAACAACTGAACCTGTTATGTCCAGTTCGGGCATTAGATGCCTACGTTCACAGGGCTGCCCAGTGTCGTGAGTCTGAACAATTGTTTGTCTGCTTTGGGTCACTCAAGAGAGGGTGCCCTGCATCTAAACAGGTAATGAGCAAATGGATAGTTGAGGCTATATCATTGGCTTATGAAGCGGCCGGTCAGCCTTCACCTATGGCTGTATGGGCCCATTCTACAAGGAGTATGGCGGCCTCTAGGGCCTTAATTTCGGGTGTTTCCCTTCTTGATATCTGTAATGCGGCAGGTTGTTCCTCTCCACATACATTTGTCAGGTTTTATGACCTTGACCTCTCCACTCCAGGGGCGAGGTTGCTTGCTTCTTAGTGTGCGCAAGGACTTCACACAGAACGCGCATCAATGATGTTTTTGTCAGTGATGACGATAACGAAATGATTTCGTTGACGCACTTTTTTTTATGACGATAACGCGATGATGACTAGCTAAAAATGGCTCTAAGATGATTAAAACATGACGAGACGTTTTCGAGTTTTCGTTGACGAGACGGAACGAAAATGATAATAAGTCTGACGTTCACAATGCATGTCATTTCTGCCTGTTTTGCGTGCAATCTGTCTGTATTGAGCTAAAAAAAAGTATCAGCAATGCTGCCGCTTCCTATCCTTGTTTTGGGTAACGTTACGCGCAGCACCCGGCCGCCGCGCGCGCGCGCGCACCAGATTCAACACAACAACAACACAGGTTTTTATCGTAGTTTAGTCAAGTCAATGGAGTCGGACAAAAACTACGATAAAACCTGTTGGAAAGCATCTTTTGCAGCAATTTTTGTGTGAGCATATCAGTGAACATCCCTCGGTGAGTTTCACGTCTTTGTAAACTAAAGTTTAATGCGTTTTATGAATGATTGTTCCAGTGCACATAGACAACCATTGTGTAGGTAGGTGGGGGGGGGGGGGGGGGGGGACAACAGCATTTGTCCAAATTTCAATCTTAACCGTTCTATTTCATCAGAAACGATCTTAAAACAGGGCTTTAAGTGTAAAATACCGAACAAACCATTTAAAGACCAAATTGTTTACAGTATTCAGGAATTGTCTTATTAATTTTTATGTTCAACACACTTCAAGTGTCATGTTTGTTTCATACTTTATATTCAAGTATGCATTCCTAACAACCTATGTTCAATGCACCGTATTATTTTATTATTTTGTTTCAGAATGTTTGCAACTTTGCACAAGTTAAAGATAGACAGGGTTGTATGATGTTTGTGTTTACAAATAATATGCATCTTGTTGTTGCACAGGCAGACAAGTTGAAGTGCAAGTTGTAGATCATAAGTATGTGTTCCTCAATAGCTTATATTTTGGGCACGTTGTTCATTGCACTTTAGCAATTTCTCAAATAAAGCCACAATTGCCAAAGTAAGAATGTTTTTATGGCTTTTTTGGAGTAAAACAGTGATTCCACTGTTACCACTTTATCTGTGTGTAATGTTGTAGTAGCTCCATTTTTTTTTTGCTGTTTAAACTTTAAACCATTCCTTTATTACTGTGATTACTGGTGAAAATAGCATTTCATATTCATGGAAAAACTATAACTTGAAATATGGGGATAAAAGGTTTCTGCCCAATGTGACAATGAAGTACAGCTTGGCAATGGCAGCACTGCATCTCCCTCAATGAGAAAGTCTAGTTTATTATGCAAAGGTTTTAAGGTTAGTTGTTGTTTTATGAATTGCAACACTTGCTACAACCTGTCAAACCTAAGCCCATTTCCAATACTTTTTGAGCTAAATGAATTTGTTAAGGACTCATTTTTTTTTATTTTTTTTACTAAAATTGACTAAAACTTAACTAAAACCTTTTTGTGTTTTCGTCGACTAAAACTTGACTAAAACCTTTTCGTGTTTTCGTCGACTAAAACCTTTTTGTGTTTTCGTTGACTAAAACTTGACTAAAACTTAAAAGCATTTTCGTCCAAAAGACTAAGACTAAGACTAAAACTAAAAAGGCTGCCAAAAATAACACTGACGGCCATTTTTCACTATGGCGTAGTGGGTATGGGGTTCCCACCGCGTCTCAAACGCAGCTCGAAGTTCCCTTGAAAGGTAACGTCTCAGGATACGTATGTAACCCTGGTTCCCTGAGAGGGAACGAGACGCTGCGTTTGCCTGCCATACTTCCTGCATGCCCTGATCGACTTGCTTCAGGTTTTTTCAGAAGCTGTCGCGGTCTGAATTCAGGGGTGCTTTATAGTTTCCTGGTCTATGACGTCACCCGCCTATGACGTTTCGGGCTTCCATTGGACTGATTTTACATGTGCTTCACGACGTAATCAGCAGAGCGTTCCCACCGCGTCTCAAACGCAGCGTCTCGTTCCCTCTCAGGGAACCAGGGTTACATACGTAACCTGAGACGTTTTCAGTCCTGCGGTAACCAGTGAAGTATTTATGAAACAGAATTACTTTTTTATTTTTTTATTTTATTTATATAGCACACATACTACAACAGATGTTGCCCAAGGTGCTTCACAAACAGTGAAATAAAACAATTTAAAAAAACATTACATACATTTACAAACAGACAATGGAATTTAAGCAACAAGACAAAAACAGCTACAAATTATATCACTTTCACACAAACACACAAAGGGCCAAACCACTTCAGCCTGACCCCCATGCTACATCTAATAAGTGGGTTTTTAACAACGACTTAAACACGGCCAGCGACTTTGCTGATCTAACTGAGTGTGGGAGATTATTCCATAAAATAGGACTGAAATTACTGAACTATTAAGGGTGTTGTCTTGCTTCTCTGTAACTTCTGTTCTTTGAGTGTGTGTCTGAGACTGATTAAACACAATGTGTGTGGGACCAGGAATGAGGAAGCTGCTTTACAGACACGCCTGTTTTGCACACGACACTTAAACACAGAACCAGGAAACAAGAAACAGTTTCAGTTCAGGGAAAGAGAAACTGAAGTATAGTTGAGCTGTTTTGTGTTTGTGTCTCTGTATTCTTGCTGTAAAATGGCAGAAGCCAGGTTTTCTCAGGATGAGTTCCTGTGTCCAGTGTGTCTGGATCTCCTGAAGGATCCAGTGGCCATTCCCTGTGGACACAGTTACTGTAAGATCTGTATAACAGACTGCTGGGATCAGGAGAATCAGAAGAGAGTCTACAGCTGCCCTCAGTGCAGACAGACCTTCAGGCCAAGACCTGCTTTAGCTAAAAACACCATGCTGGCTGAAGTGGTGGAGAAACTGAAGAAGCGTAAACTTCCTGCTGACTGTTACGCTGGAGCTGGAGATGTGCAGTGTGACGTCTGTGATGGAAGAAAACACAAAGCCGTCAAGTCCTGTCTGGTGTGTCTGAACTCTTACTGCCAGAGTCACCTTGAACAACATGAGAGTTGGTTTAAAGGAAAGAGACACAATCTGACTGATGCCACTGGACGACTGCAGGAGATGATCTGCCAGAAACACGACAAGCTCCTCGAGGTTTTCTGCCGCACTGATCAGAAGTTTATATGTCTGCTGTGTGTGATGGATGAACATAAAAACCACGACACTGTATCAGCTGCAGCTCAGAGGACAGAGAAACAGGTATGAACTTGAAGGAGTCTCATAGTACTCAATTACAGGCTCGTCATTTTGTTTATGGGTCTACTAGAATACATTTACATATTTAATGTCTGTTTTCAGCGCTGTTTTAGTGCTGTTTTAGCCCTAGAAACAGAGAAATTTACTATGTTTACAAGCTGTCAATATTCGGGTTATGGTCGGGTTAAGGTCACTATTAGGGTTTCTGAAACATTCGGAATAACCCGTTTTACATGCGTGAGCAGAGAGAGTTACTCCTGTATACATGGAATTTGTAATCAATTGGCAATAACCCGATGTAAACGGCGATTCTTCTTCCTGTATCCAAAGACAACAACAACAGCAGCAGCACGCGGATAATGAATAGTTCGGGGCAGATAGTGATCGCCTTTGTTTGCGCTTTGGCAGAGGTGGAAAGTAACGAATTACATTTACTCGCGTTACGTAATTTGAGTAGTTTTTTTGTGTACTTCTACTTTTTTAAGTAGTTTTTAAAATCTGTACTTTTACTTTTACTTAAGTACGTTTTCTTTGAAGTATTGTACTTCGCTACATTTGAAATCATATCCGTTACTGAGTAAAAAATAATAATACAAGAAGAAGAAAAAAACACACTCTGGAAACTACTGCATTGATTGAAGGGCGGGAGAACAAACGCGCAAAAAAGGTGACGCAGACCCAGCTGAAGCTGAAACCGAAGCGCCAAGCGAAAAAAAGCGTGGTTGTCCTCGAGGATAGATATCCAATTTGCAAAAAATGTGGACGCAAAGTGGCTGCAAAAGGAGGATACATAGGACACCATCCCTCCTGCAGATTTAGGTATGTCCCGATTTACGTGATACAGAGGGAACCCCGGGAATCCAGTCATAAAAATGGAATTCACATTTAACGCAGATGTCACGTAAAACACGCAAAATAATGGATGGATGAATACATGGAAAGTAGAACTGTGCAATAAATCCAATCGCGACATGGTCTGTGAATATTTAAGCTAAGCACAAAAAAACTGCTATGTAAATATATAACCCTATTTGTTCTGTTGAGCTGCACTACATACTCAAGTACGCGTGACGTTCATGGTGTTTTCAGCGTCTCACAAACAATTTGAGGATATGAATACATGAACATTTCAAGAGCTGCTCTGAGACAACGCCTTATGAGCATTTTCATCATTTTATTTGAGAAAAACCATTGTCAAATACACTTTGAAACACTTTTTTACACTTTTGGTCTTCACTACAACCCGTCAAAATAAAAGTTCAGTTTTACTAGGAGAAATTAGGACAGAAATATATTACTATTATAGGCATACAATAGAACCCCAGCTAACACAGTTACGTTGTGAAGACGTAACAGGACCGGCCCATATTCGTCGTAGCGACGTACCACATACCGTTCCAGCAACGTAACTTTGTGATTCCCATAATCGTCGTGGCGACGTTATAGTGGTACGTCGCAAGAACGTGATGAGTACGTCTTAATGACCAAACTGGCATGTTGTGAGGACGTAACATCAAAGGACCATATTAGTCATAGTGACGCGCCAAATAACGTTCCAGCAACGTAACTTTGTGATTCCTGTATTCGTCGTGGCGATGTTATTGTGGTACGTTGCTGGAGCGTGGTAGGTACGTCTTCCGCATTTATTTTTAATATAATTCTCAGCTTTAGTCCTGGGAATGTATGGAGGACCAACTCTACCATATTTAAAAATAAATACAGAAATAAATAAATGCTCAATAAATAAATAAGCATACAATTATTTTGCCCCCAAAAATACAATAAACAAATAAATGTAGGTAGAAATTAAATTATACAGTGAGACATAAATGTATATACCTCTTTTAATTACCTTCTTTATTTTTTTACCTTTGTAATAATTACCTTATTTATTTATTGTCTGTTATAATCTTCAACTTTATTTATTAATTACTTATTTTTTAAAGTATTTATTTATGTGCATGTTATAATATTTTTGTCTGTTTTATTCTTCCTTTGTATTTTTTTTACCCTATTTATTTCTTCAATGCTATTTATTTCTGCCTGTCGTTTTTACATTTCTGTATGCATTTCTGCCTCATTATGCAAATGAGGAGGGGCTGTGTCTTAAGGGGTCAACTTCTGCCCATTGGTTGGTTAGCATTTTACTGCATCGGTCGAATCTACATGCCACCGGCTACGATTTTTTTTTTTTTTGCAGGGTGGTAGGGGAAGACTCATTAATATTCATTAGGGAACTCATCCCTGATTGTCAATTTAAAAGATACATTTTAAAGTCAAGAAAGTCGCAGTTTGATGTAAAACTGTTGAGGTATAAGACTGTGAAAATACGTAATTAAAAAGACAAACCCAAAAGGCGCACATTTTCTCTCAATGAATGAAGCTAACTTTACTGAAGCTAACGTCTGTCATTTGTTCTTACGTTATAATCGTAACGTTACGCCGTCATGCCTGAGTGTTTTGTACCAGACTGCACACACACGAGCAGCGGATCTCGCTCGTTGTTTCGCTTCCCGGGAGATGTAGTTCATTAAGCGATTTTCACATAAAACCAAATGTCACTCTTCTGTTTTATGACAAACTGCGACTTTCTTGACTTTCATAATTATCTTTTAAATTGACAAACATCATATGTGTAATTCAGGGCACAGTTCAGACGGAATAAAAAGATAAGTTGTCTCTCGCCATTAACTACCATACATATTTTTTCCGAAATAAGGTCCCATGAGCCGGAAGCAGAGGGGAGGGGCTTAGGCTCTCTATGGGCAGAAGTTGACCCCTTAAGACACAGCCCCTCCTCATTTGCATAATGAGGCAGAAATGCATACAGAAATGTAGAAACGACAGGCAGAAATAAATAGCATTGAAGAAATAAATAGGGTAAAAAAATACAAAGGAAGAATAAAACAGACAAAAATATTATAACATGCACATAAATAAATACTTTAAAAAAATAAGTAATTAATAAATAAAGTTGAAGATTATAACGGACAATAAATAAATAAGGTAATTATTACAAAGGTGAATAAATAAAGAAGCTAATTAAAAGAGATATATACATTTATGTCTCACTGTATAATTTAATTTCTACCTACATTTATTTGTTTATTGTATTTTTGGGGCAATTAATTGTATGCTTATTTATTTATTGAGCATTTATTTATTTCTGTATTTATTTTTAAATATGGTAGATTTGGTCCTCCATAGGAATGAAGATGTGCTTGAACCATAACCTTAAAATCAGCATAGAACTGATAAACTCAAACATTTCATTCTCTCTTGTAAAACCTTATAAATTATAAAAGGGAATTGTGTATTGTTTTCAGTTAATACATTTAGGGATTAATTAGGCCCAAAAACCATGCATTCATTTATTAATCAGCATTAATTCAGTGTTACTTTGTACAATTACTAAGCCAATACATTTTGAACATTAACGATTTTTTAAGTGTTAACAAGTTATGAGTACAGAAATGGAACACGTCAATTAATTAATCAAAAAAACATAATCAATGAATAATGCAACCAACTATTATTCTTTTTATTGAAAAAAGTGTCTTATCATTAGGGATGGGTGTATTTAAATAATGATTTTATCACTGAAACTTATCAATACTCTTATTGACACTACTCTCTAATTTGGGGCAAAAGCAATAAAGACATAAAAAAAGAAATAAAAAGATTCAGATGTTTCTTTATTATTCATTTTATTTGCAGAAATAGGTTAAATTGTTTCCTGAGTGTCCTGTGAGGCTCCTGCTACAAATGTCTGGTGGTGATGTGCTTCATTAAATCACTACCAGTAGCAAAACCTGAACAATGTGACAATTGCCAAAGATCTATACTAGTTTTTGAGCTTCTCTGAAGCAAACAAATAACAAAAAAAAAGTTCATAAAGAGTAAAGATATGTAAAAAAATAAAAAAATATAAAAAAAAAAATATATATATAGATTTCTAGCTTCTCTCCTGTATTATTTCACCCACCTAAATATACATCAAGAATTTTTTGAGCTTCAAAATGAGCTTGATGACTTACTCAGAGAGAATCTGAGATGTCTCATTCCTGGCTGTGTCCCAGCTGTGGGAAACACTCTATCAGACAGTGTTGAGGAGGCAGAGGGAGATGATGAAGAGCTGTAAGAGAAGAGGAGGAGTCTCTTTCTTACCCCACCAGCGGAGGGCAGGGTCTTCTGTGGCAAGGGTCTCTCTCTCTATATTCACTGGAACCTGAACAATAAATTGTACCATACTATTGTAGTCAGGTTAATAGCTTTTTGATAGAAAGGTATAAGAAAATTGTCTAACTTACGTGTTCCTCCTCTTCCTTATCCCGAGCTGCACCGTCACCTCATCGTCCTTCTTAGGCAGCTAAAACAGAGGAGTACTTTATTAATGTTGCTAATCTATGGCTTTTAATTTTTTTTAAAGTCTTTTATGCCCACCAAGGATGCATTTATTTGATCGAAAATACAGTAAATGTGAAACTTTATTACAATTTAAAATAACTGTTTATGTGAATATGTTAAAATTAAATGTATTCCTGTGATCAAAGCTAAATTTGCAACATCATTACTTCAGTCTTCAGTATCACATGATCCTTTAGAAATTATTCTAATATGATTTGATGCTCAAAAAACATTTCTGATTATTATCGGTGTTGAAAACAGTTGTGCTGCTTCAGATTTTTGTGTAAACCATGATGCCTTTATACAAATACACCCACAATACAAAGTTTAAAGAAAAGTTTGAAAGTTAAAAAATCTTATAACATTATAAAAGTCTTTACTGTCACTTTTGATCAATTTAATGCATTCTTGCTATTCATGTCTTCCAAAAAAAAAAAAATCTTACTGACCCCTAATGTTTGAATTGTAGTGTACACAAGAACATGAAGCTGTTTTCATGAAGCTGAACTGTTTTCAACATTGATAATAATCAGAAAAGTTTCTTGAGCATCATATCAGAATGATTTGTTCTGTGTTACACTGAAGACTGGAGCAATGATGCTGAAAATTCAGCTTTGATTACAGGAATAAATTGTATTTTACAATATATTCACATAGGAAACAGTTATTTTAAATTTTAATATTATTTAACAATATTATTGTTTTTACTGTATTTTTGATCAAATAAATACAGTCTTGGTGAGCATTAGAGACTCCTTTCAAAGACAAAAAATTGTACCAACACCAAACTTTTGAACATTAGAGTATGTTTGAGGTTTTACTTACTAACTTAGTCACATGGTTCATATCGCCTTAAAGGTGCTCTAAGCGATGTCGCGCGTTTTTTGGCCAAAACATTTTTTGTCACATACAGCAAACATCTCCTCACTATCCGCTGGCTGCCTGTCCTCTGAACACACTGTAAAGAAACGCGATCTCTGTAGACAGCCCAGGCTCCACAAACAGCAACAAAAACAAACTGCAGCGACCCGCTCCCCGAAACATAACAAACTGTTCCAGCCAATGACCGACAAGAAGGGTTTGGGGGTGTGGTTTGGGGGGTTAGTGTGCGGATGAGGAGGAGGGAGGGTCTAGCTAGCCTCCGTTTTGTTTGACAATAGTTCGAACGTCAACAAGAAGTGATGTCACCCAGGATCGCTTAGAGAACCTTTAAGAGATGTCGTCCGACAGGAGATAAGCTCCAACTCTACTATGGTGCAGGGCATCAGCATGGAAGGATCAACATAAACTATTTGTCAAAGAGCCAACAATATTTAGCATAAAAAATGGCAGGTTTGTTAAATGGCAAGAAGCTACAGCAGAGGTGAAATGCAGAAAAGAGAAAGACGAATATAAAGAAAATAATTTCTTAGGATAACATAATTTATGCTTTAGGTTTACTTATTCATTTAATATTGCTCATATAGCGCCACTTACATTTGGATGTCAAAGCCTTCTTAAAATTAATTAAATTAATAAAAATGTAAATTTGAGATAATAAAAAGGAAGAAAACAGATGTATGGTGATAGGTCAAAAAATATTGTGGGGGGAAATGGATATGAAGTTATTCAATAAGCTTCCTCAGTTCACCCGTTTCTCTTCTCTGGCAGCAGCTAGCTTTCTTCAGAAATGATGAGATCTTGGAGTTTCCCCTCTGTAGAGAGGTTATTTTGTCGCTGCTAAAATAACAGAACATTTATCAATAGTTGTTTACCGTGAAAGATCAAAACGCATTTGAACTAGTTTCAGATATTTTTTGCACTCAGTGTAAGTGCCGTCATCGACTAACAGCATGTTAAATAATCAGTTGGTTAAAAAATTAACCAACTTCCAATCACCCATTCAACTGCCAGCAAAATCTTAAACTAACAAAAAATCTCATCTACACATAAATATGATATTAAAAGACCAAACTTTTATAAACAAGAGCTTAGGTTAGCCTAACAGTTAACTTACCCGTTCTGAAAACGGTTGAGATGCTCACGGACTTTTTCCAAAGACACTAAACAATTTCTATAAAGTAAATATTCAACAGATGTGTGTCAATAAAACTGTCAGGAACAGTTGTGTGTATTATTTGTGTAATTTTAGAGACTAAACTCACCTGAAAGTAGTGAAAATGTAATACTCCTGTAAAGGATGATATGAATTAACACGTCCAAGTATAACACACCGTTGCCATGAAAAACAGAGCGTTGCCATGGATTCTAACCGTAGAGACGGAACGGACTATTTTCTTTAGCGGAAGCAATACAATTGTTTTTAAATCAATAAACTCCTTTTTAAAATAAATATTTTGTGTCAAATTCTATATTTATTAGTTAGGAGCCATGTAATAAGCGGGATGTAGAGCTTCGCGTCGGGGTCCTAATCAGCCTGTCGGGGGTTGTATTCGCTATAACAATCGCCTAGCTCTCTCTACATATAAAACGTTGTGAGGACATATCGTGGTAAAGTTTCTTTTGTTTTATCTTGGCTAACGTTCCAGAAAAGGTGTGGGCACGTCCTCAAAAGACGCCGCTAGTTTATCCCATGGAGAACGTTGTAGCGACGTGGTCAACTGGTCTCCAGATAACTTTCCAGAAAATTGCGTTACAAGTATTATCCTAGTGATATGCCATTTGGATGTTATATGGGAAATGTACTTAATTCATCAAAGATTTTATTAAGTTATCTGGTGACCAGTTGACCACGTCTTTACAACGTTTCAATGGGATAAACTAGCGACGTCTTTTGAGGACGTGCCCACAACGTTTCTAGAACGTTAGCCAAGATTATAAGAAAATGGAACTTTACCACGACGTCCTCACAACGTTCTCCATGGGATAAACTAGCGACGTCTTTTGAAGACGTGCCCACGACGTTTCTGGAACGTTAGCTAAGATTATAAAAAATGGAACTTTACCACGACGTCCTCACAACGTTGTCATAAAGTAATGTCGCGCTGACCAAATGACGACTAACTGACGACGTCGTCACAACGTACTGTGTTAGCTGGGACGTAGCCTACTTCTCAAAATAATAATAATAACAACAATAAAAATACATTTTATTTAAACATTATTTAAAGGAATATATTTTTTGTCCATGGTTTAATTTAGTAAATCTGTTTTTGCAGCACTTCCCCAAAAAATAAAAGGACACAAGTTTAAATTTACATTTGATTACCACCGTTTTTGATAATATATTTTGATTAAATCATAAAAAGAAACATTAATTTTCTGAATAAAAAGCATTTCATAGGACAATATTATTCTTAAACATTTTAATTAATTATTAATGTTAAAAATAAGTTGTTAATCTAATTCATTATCAATTATCGAATTTAATTGATTAGACATGTTTTATTGAAATTTTAATAAACAAAACAAACGAATGGTTTCAAGTTTGTTATAATAAAAGCATTTGTTCAACCAAAAAAATGTTTAACTGATGATAATAATAATAATACCCATAATTTAATAATACAGTTTATTTATTTAATAATTGATTAATACTGTAAACCGTGATATTTTTGAGACGTTATCATACTGTGAAAATCTCCTATCATTACAACCCTACAGGGGAGAGCCCCCCACTCCACCCCGCTGTTAAAAAAGTAACTCAGTAACTTTTACTCTGAGTACATTTTAAATGAGCTACTTTTTACTTTTACTTGAGTAGATTTTTAGACCGGTACTTTTACTTGTACTTAAGTAAAATTTCATTGAAGTAGTAGTACTTTTACTTATTTTATTACTCTTTCCACCTCTGCGCTTTGGTGCTGGTACTGACCCACCAGCAGCACTTGACACTACTGTGCCTCATGCTGCATGGAGGATCCCTTTCCCACTCTACAGATAAAACGTTGTGAATTTCGGTTCGCGTACCCACCCTGAAGTTATAAAATAAAACAAAATTCTGTATCAAATTATAGGCAAGAGAAGTAGTTTGTTTAGGCATGGTTTGTAGGGAATTACAAACCTGCACACATATATTCAAAAGCACATAACTATAGAATCAATTCTTAATGCGCATGTGAACGCCACCAGCGTTTATCACAGGTTCAGTTTAAAGTCTGTTTAGAGAGAACGGCGTCGTCTTAGCGGCCCCTAATTTAATAACAAATTATCATTTTGATGGAGGTGAATCAATCAAAACTAACTTTAGCTGGAAATAACATTATTCGAGAATCGTTATAAAGCCAAAACAATCTATGTTACCTTAAATTATGTTTATCTCTGTAAAGCTGCTTTGAAACAATCCATTGTTAAAAGCACTATATAAATGAAGATGACTTGACCTGCATCTCGCCATGTTTACCTGTTGTGGCAAAAATTCATCTCAAACAAACATCACTGCGTAAGAGACACTCAGAGTCAAATTATATAAAATAGAAGTATTTATTCTTGCAAGAATAGGAGCAGTCTAATACACAGTTGTTACCCTGTGCAGAAGAGTGACACACCCCCAGACAGACTGAACTAGCTTTTATCTTAGTTTCAAGGCCTTCTTCCCCCCAGAGCCTTCCTCCCAGTAGTTTTCCATAGACGTCACTAGTTGGCCCACTAAGCTCCCCTGCACCAAATGGCCTTCTGACATCTAGGTCAGAGGTCCTTGTTCGTCTGTTCTCTGGAGTGTCTCCCTCTTCTGCCTCCCCAGGTACATAAACAGAATCTTCTCTCACTACAAGTGAGAGACACACATGTGACATTCTTTGAATCATCTATATTTAACTAAAGATCAATGAATATCATTAAAATTGCCACTACAACTCCTCACTTTTTATCATTCTGATTACCCATAATCACAATAATAAACAATAAGACAAATTTTAAGTCACATCATCACACTTATACTCTTCATCTCTGATTTTTCCATAAATGATCACTCTCCTTGAACCTGTGAAGAAAAGTTTAGAATGAAGAAGCATAAGGCTGTTTTTGTGGGGGAAAGGCCCCGTAATATTTTAGCAAGCAAGTAAACATTTTTACTGGGCCGGGCTAAACGAGAAATCACTGTTCCTGCGCTCCTGTAAACAGACCCTCAGTCACACCAGTAAGGAGTAAATAGTTATAACACAATAAGGAAACCAACAGAAAAAGTATAATAAAAAAATCCCTCAGTTTCAACCCCTGTCCTTGTACGCCATCTCGTAACACAGATGACCGCTGCTTGTAACCTTCTTTAAATCTTTTGCCCTTAATCTTTCTCAGAAAATAAACAAATAGAAGAAAAACAAACAGAACATACATTTAACACATATCTCACTGTAGCTCCCGCTACCTGTATCGTCACATAATTTTGTTCATCCTTGGGATAGACTGTCATTTTCACCAATTGAACAGACAGCATGTTTCACCTGTCACTGTAATCATATTCACCCATAAATAACAAAATTATTAGAATAACAATCCTAACTCCTATCATTAAGCCTTTTCCATTAATCTACGCCCATCTCCATATTTTGTTCACTTCTAATTCAATTTAGTAAGCTCTATTTAATGCCATATTTAACAAAATCTAACCAGAGAAGTCTTATAATTTTATCCATTCTTCTAACCAATGCAGTTGTTCAATATTAACTCTAATATTTCCATTACGGACACAATCAATATATCTTCTACATTTACAATCAAATCAATACCTAGTTTGATTCAATCAAACAAAATCATCACAAAAACAGATTCTTCTGTTAAACTTAAACCATCAGTTGTGTTGATCATCTCGTTCGCCCCACGGACGTTCCGTGTTCTTTTACCTTTAACTTTTAATTCAAACATGCTGTGGTTCTACTTAATAAGCTTCAACAATTATCCCTATAATTTACATTAATTAATAGATCTTCTCTTCCCAAAAACATTTTCCTTAAATATTTCCTAATGAATAAGTAACCAATCAAATCTTTTGATCTACTGTATATCAATACTAAGCCCTATTTTGATTTAATCAAATCAAATCCTCAAAATAATCACAAAACCACATTCTTAAATCATTAGTTGGTTCACATCCTCCTCCAGGCGTGTTGATCATCTCGTTCGCCCCATGGACTATGGGATGGTTGTGGCCTGTTGGTGTAGGTGAGAGGCTTGGACCCAGGTGTCACACTCTCCAACCATTTTCTGATCCTTATAAGGTTTTCCCTTAAATCACGACCGCACCCCCACTGGAGTGAACTGTCACCTGTGAATGGAGACCTTAAGTATTTTGTTAGTGGCCGCTTGTCTTTCCCTCGTCCCTTTTGGTGTGACCTGTGGAATTTTCACCATCTGTTTACAAACTGAAACATTATCTCCGGATAATTTCTTGCTCACTTAATAGCACTCGGGGTCCTTTTACCCTGAAAAACACTCAACCCACTTTGCTCATGTCCACACAATATTTATACATTTGGAACAGAATTAGTTCTGCTTGATCCAATCCATCCTGACATTCTGTAAAAGGAAAATTTTAAGTTATGCGCTGCGCAGGTGTAGCACCTTTCTGCCACAATAATAACCCAGGCCAGGACAGTTAGCCAAATTCATCCATAGCCATCATTTTATTGGGCACATTTTGCCCTGTCTCCCAATCCTGCATGCTCTTTGTAAAGAGAAACAAATTTCGAGGTTATTGTCAGATAGTAAAGTATGTAGTTTCTTTTGTCTACTGTTCTCCTGTGGCCTTCGATGCCCTGGCGTTTCCTGTTGAAACAATCTTTGTTATTGGTGTGTGTGGCACACTCACAGACATCCATTTTGCTAGGCAGAAAAATGGCTTCTTTCAGGGCTTTTATCCACTTACCCCTAGTGTTCTCCCAACATTTATTCAGCAAATGTGAACCCCTTAATAAACCATATTTGGCAATTGTTATACCATCTCCCTCTTGATGCACGACACAACTCGAGCATCAATTTAACATAACATTTAACATAGTGTTTTTTATAAAGTTTGCCATCAACACTAACCCAAACGTTGTCCTTCAGACAAATTTCCTCCAGACATCTTTCTCTGCCTCTGAAACAAAAATATTACATTCTTCACTTAAAGCCACAATCTCATCTTCTTATCGAAGTATTCGAAAGGCAATGGCCCTCAGTCTCACAGCGTATTCTGCTTTTCAGGCCTGTTGTTCGGTCTCTCAAGTCAGTCATCTACAAACATTTCCAAAGTCATCAATTTTCCCTATCAGGTCAGGTCGTGCTGTGCAGACTTGGTCAATGTCAGTCAATCATTTCTCCCCCTTTGTTCAGAATAATCATAAATGTGAGGGGCTCTCTTGATAATTTCATGTTGACTTAGCCAATATGTCACTTTGTTGTTTCCCTCAAATCTACAACATTTTCATTTATCTCAGCCCATGCCAGATGGTGATCTACAACTACACAATTCCAATTTACTTAAACTGATCTTCATTATGTATGACAAAAGTATTACTACCAGACAGAGCTTGATGGCCAATCAACTTAAAGCTTGTCCCATGTTCTGTATTGTCTTTTCATCAGAATTATCAGCTTCTTTAAAATTTGTCATTTGCCTTAACCCATCTGTAATAATAAACTCATTCCAGAGGTTAATGACGCAATATACACACCATTCAGGCGGATTATTAGTGCCCCAAACTAATACATACAAGACATAAAGTGCTGTCACCATCACACACACTCATACTAGACACACATATGTTAACTGCTCATTCTCAATGTTCACTTTTCTTTATATTATTGCTTAAAGATTTAAATTTTAAATAAGATTTTAACCTTTCCATTTTCCTGTAGCTTCTACCTAATTTTACATGGTATCTTAACCACTTTCAAAGCACGTCTGTTCATTATTCATTTGAATTTAACAAGGTCAGCTGGGTTGTTTTGGTTCCCTATCATTATTTTTCTTCAGCTTGCTCAGGCAGGCCGATAACAGAAAGACAGACACAGTTACCATCCCTTCCTCCAACTCAGGCAGTCTCTCTCACTATAAACAAATAATTTTTCCACCAGCCTCCTAAGGCTGTAACTTAGACAAAATTTGTATTCATTACAATAACCTTTGACCATTCACCTTTGTCATCCAGACTTTCCTTAAGTCATAAGCTGTCTTCATCTTTAGCCACCACCATGTCTAACGACCTTCAAGAGTTAAAACTATGTCATAGACCTATTAGTTCAAAATCAACACTATGATTTTCCTTGCCCATAAGGCAACCAGTACATAAAAAGTTGTGCTACTGTCTCCACAACAACTAATGGGAATCACTCAATGGCCTCAGCTGGCTCCTGCTCGCCCACTCCTGTTAGCCCTTTATCTATAATCTCCATCAGGGTGTTTTCCCCTGGCATATTTGCAGACGCTTGTCACAATAAAAACAAGCCATACAACTAATGGGGTTTCTTCTGGCGAGTGGTAAATAGAGGAGCTTTGCTTTATTGGGGAGACATGCCGTAACTCGTCACCGCTTCATCTCCCCTTAACGGCATAAGGACGCTGCTGGCCTCACAGCTCCTGCTCAACCCTCATACCTGTCTCACATAACACACCTCCATTCAGGAGATGCCCAATGACTTTACGTGACCCCTCTGGCTTGGGTTGCCCCCTGTCTGGCCAAAGAAGGTCTTACCCATCATAGAGATGGTCACTCGTGCCCACTGGTGACCGCTCTTTCCCATCACACAATCAGTTCTCTTCAACAGAACTCAGCTGTTTTCTGGAGCTTAGGAAAGGCACGTTCAAGAGTCACCAGAGCCATTCCGATTGCCTAATAGTGTTCACACAGGGAGACAGGTTAATAACAACAGTATTTAATCACTTAAATCCATTAACTATCTTAAAAGCAGCAACCTAGCTACTTGGATTATACTCAGTGAATTTAGATCACAACCGTACATTCAGTGTACTTCATCTGTAGCCGGAGCCATCGGTCCTGAATGGGGGAGACTAAATGAGACAAAGAAGTTACTGGTCCTAAAATAAGCTAATCAAAATGTCATCTCTATCTGTATTATTATTTTAAATACTTCTTTAAAGTCATTCAGTTTTATTTTTAAAACATCTCTGTGTCTATGATCTTCAACTGAAACACTGTGCTTTACTTATTATCACAGATACCAGCTTTTAGCTGACTCATTGAATGAGAGAGACTCTGAGACTCTATTGGATGGTACACTGCTCTCTCATATACTTCTAACATCAAACTTTTATCTATCATCTTTTAACTCTATCCCAGCTTAAGGCATCTTTGCCAGAAATTACATACGGTTTCAAATAAACATATTATTTATATTTGTCTTTTGCCCACCTCAGGGAATTTAGACATTACAAATTTCCACTCAGATTGAGTCTCTGTCGCACTGGCAGTTTCAGGCACAGCACACATCAGATTTTAGATAAGCGAACTGTTTCATTACAGCCAATAACAAACTTATCTTTTGAAAGCAAAACATCAGCTTCTAGTTCTTTCATGGTCAACTTTTCAAGCTGTTTGTTTAATCAGATGCCTTTCAACACATTTTACATTTAGCAACTGTTAATTCAGTAGCCTACTGCTTCTGCTTATTTGTTCTTACATAATGGTAATTATTCTAGTTCTCAATAACGTTTCACATTTCTCAATCTCAATTACCATAGTTTAATCTCTGACTTCAAAGTTTTCTCTTCAAGGAGTTTATCAGTCTCCAATCAGGATTCACACTAACTTTGACAAGGGTACTCTGCATCTTTTGCAGTTATTATAAATCATCTTTGAGATCTGTCTCTCTATATTACCTTTACATATTTTGCAACTCACATTTGGAGTCACAAAAGGATTCACTTTAAGACTTCAATCTTTTGACCTTGTTTTTTATCTCTTATTTCTCAGACCAAAAATTGTCACTGTCGTCATTTAAACACTGATCTATTTTCAAACCAATATTATTACCAGAAATGTGTTGTCATTTTATCACATTTTTAAACACCTTCTCGTTGGTCATTTACAGTTACCTATTAAATGGTCCTGATGACCACCATTAAAACACTCCCTGTCATCTAGTGAATTTGTTTCAGCCTCAACTTCAGCATCAGACACCTGTCCTTGACTATAGTTTGATCACTGTGAGCTTGCAAAACGGCTCCAACTAACTGCACACCCTTGAAGCAGTGTGTGTCCCATTCAGGAATGTAAACAGACCCACTGATAAGCAGTTCTCTGTATTCCTTTGACCATCCACCAATGGCGGATTCAATCACAATAGCCAAATCATACTCTTCATCATTATTATTGGCAGAACATAATTTCATGAGCAGCACAGAAAATGCTCAAAATATTCGAATTTGTTTTCTGTCTTTACCTTACTAATTTGGTATTATCATCAACAACACTAATTACAAGTACTGTTGCTGTTATCCCAGCTTATCTTTTACAAAACATCATCTGCAAATCTCTTCAAAGTGAGATCTTCAGAGCAGAGGTGTTTACAGCATTTGCTCTCTTCTGTCTCACTATTTATTTATTTATTTATTTATTTTCCCGGACTGTTCCGTTACTCTTCATAAAGTGTAACAATTTGTACATCATTATTTTCATTACAACTGGTTTGAAGCCTTTTTCTTCCATCACATGGTTAGTCTGCAGATTCAACTTAATATTATCATTATTGTCTCAGTCTTATCTCTACTGTTTCTCCAAAACAGATTATATTACTCAGTCCGTAAATTACACAGACAACCATTATAGCTACTTGCTTCAATACCCTTATTTTCTTAACATTAATAAAATAAAGCAGATATATCATCATTTCAATCATTATGTTATCAAAATCTAGAATTGTTCCCCATTCTGCTTAAAACATTCTTCATATCATGTTAATCCCTGTCAATCATACAATGCCTTATTTTATTCTAAAACTTTTCATATCATTTAAACAGTTAATTTGACTTCCATAAATTCTGTCAGACCATGTCTATTTTCATCACATATAGTTTTCTACTATATTTCTCCTTTCTTTTTCCTACATGCCAGTTCCTTCATTATCCTCTCCTTTCTTTTCTCAAACATGCCAGTTCCTTCATTATCTAACCAGTACATGATTGTTTGCACAATCCCCACACACACACGTCTCACACACCAACCTTTTTGTTTTTTCACTTCCCTCTTCCACCAAGTCTCACTTACAGTTCCCTCTATTTCACACAGACAGCCTTATTGCTTCTTGCTACTTCAATCCTTGTCATATAAATTTAAGTTCTATAGACATCTAATGTCATGCATCCATTTACTGGATGAAGAAGTAAAAAACATTATTTCTCCTGGCAGTTCGACATTTTATCTTCAAGCCAACAATCCATTATCTGTTCAAATTTTTTACACACATGTTGAACGCAGCCACAACAACTTTTGTCCCGCTGCCCTGTTCCACTGATTCTCGCACACTCTTAGTCTATTTGTGCTCAGTGTTCCCTCCCTGGGGAAATCATGGTATTTTCTCAGTTTTTTCAATATCTAAAACATACATTTCCCCCCCATACTTTCCTAGTTCTACAGAAAACCGGTGTATCAAATTTGGCATGCTTACTCTGAGATTTTCCCATACTGGCTGTTTTCTGTTCCCTGTGGATTTCTCTTCAACGCGCGTTTTCTCTAATCTGTTTAGGCGTCCCCAACAGACCCGATTCTTTCTTTTAACCCAAATCGGTCGGGTTGCACTATTAGTGCCCTCCTAATTAAGGTTTACCAAAAACTGTTCTGGTTCCCCCTAATTAGCCTCAGTACCTAAAAACAATTTGCTCCGTCGTGGAACAACTAATTTTCAGGGTACCTATCTGTTTGAAATCTCTTGATCTGTTACAGTTCTCACTTAATCCCAGATTATTTATCTGCTTGAAATTTCTTGTTCTGTTACAGACCTCAATTAATCTCAGATCATTTTCCCTCGTATCTGTTTGAAATTTCTTGATCTATATAGATCTCAATTAATCTCAGATTACGTACCACAGAAACAGCCTTCAGCCAATATGGTTCAATTTCACTCTTCTCCCCAATTAAACTGAATTTAATTAACGTACCCAAAAGAAAATAAATTGAACTGTCTCTTACCAGAGATGCTTCTGTTGCCACCGGGTTCTTTCAATTGATTCCAGTGGAGTTTCTCCTGGCCCTGATAGCGGTCGGCCCCTCTCTCTGAAATTTACGAGGTAGAGCTGGAACTGCTCAGTCCAGGTGGCCAAACACCGTCCGCTCTCAGGTCCAGAAGGCACTTCCAAGGAATCCCACTATTCTGACACCAATCTGTTGTGGCAAAAATTCATCTCAAACACACATCACTGCGTAAGAGACACTCAGAGTCAAATTATATAAAATAGAAGTATTTATTCTTGCAAGAATAGGAGCAGTCTAATACAGTTGTTACCCTGTGCAGAAGAGTGACACACCCCCAGACAGACTGAACTAGCTTTTATCTTAGTTTCAAGGCCTTCTTCCCCCCAGAGCCTTCCTCCCAGTAGTTTTCCATAGACGTCACTAGTTGGCCCACTAAGCTCCCCTGCACCAAATGGCCTTCTGACATCTAGGTCAGAGGTCCTTGTTCGTCTGTTCTCTGGAGTGTCTCCCCCTTCTACCTCCCCAGGTACATAAACAGAATCTTCTCTCACTACAAGTGAGAGACACACATGTGACATTCTTTGAATCATCTATATTTAACTAAAGATCAATGAATATCATTAAAATTGCCACCACATACCTCTACTTCTTGTTTACTTCCAGTATACTGCACGCGGGTTTTTGTATGCGCCACACGGCGCATACAAGAAGTTCCTCTACTCAAAAGACCAAGATTCCTTGCGAATAGAACATGCGCAGAACACAAATCAATGTTCCTTTTGATGGGGATATGCCAATACGCGTTTACATGACCAAATATTCGGGTTAGAAAAGGGGTAACCCAGGGATCATATTCGGGTTTTTAAAAACCGGAATATGAGCATATTCGGCTTTTTGCCGGTGTTTACATGGCCGTGCGCGACCGGGTTATTGCTAATACAGTATTACGGTTCTGAACGGGTTATTGGCTGCTTGTAAACGTAGTCACTATTTATAATACATTCTTTTGTGTTATCCTCAAGTCTTTCCAAACTTGTTTGATTTTTCTCTTGCATGAGTTAGCAATGAAAGAATTTACATTTCTGGGTGATCTATACCTATAAAAATTTATGAAATAAATTGATGAAAATAACCTTATCATGTAAGATCTTTAACCCCTCAGTCTTAATACTTAATACACCGAAATTGGATTCATATCTGTTTACCTGATGATTTCTGTGATGTTTCTCCTGTCACTGGTTTGTCCTATAGCACCAGCTGAAGGAGACGCAGAGGTCGTTCCAGCAGAGGATCCAGCAGAGAGAGAAAGATCTTCAGCAGCTGAGAGAGGCTGTGGCGTCTCATAAGGTGAGTCTGGAGAAGAAGAGAAGTTTGAGACGTCTCAGTCAGGACTCACTGATGCTCACTGTGTGATTGTGATGTGTGTCCTAACAGCGCTCTGCACAGACAGCAGTGGAGGACAGTGAGAGGATCTTCACTAAGTTCATCCGCTCCATTGAGAGAAGCCGCTCTGAGGCGACACAGTGGATCAGAGATCAGGAAAAGACTGCAGTGAGTCGAGCTGAAGGACGACTGGAGCGACTGGAGCAGGAGATCAATGATCTGAGGAGGAGAGACGCTGAGCTGGAGCAGCTTTCACACACACAGGATCACATCCATTTCCTGCAGGTAACAGAGATCTAGAAGAACAGGGTCATAGTGGACTTGAGCAAGAGACTCACAGAGATACATTTCATGAAAGCAGAATGAGCCGTTGACTGAAGTGTTGATCTGTGTGTTCGGTTATTATATAATCATCAGTCAGACTCTCTTCTTCTGCTGCAGTTTAAACCACAAAACCTGACCTTGGGATCGTGTCCTAAGAGTCCTTGTGAATTTCAGAGGCAAAAGTTTAGAACTGCTCAAAAGTTATTAATAAAGAAAATAAATAATTAGTAAATAAATAATGGTCAATCTACTCGTTGCCTTTGAGCGCCTTTTCCTGATTAAATCTACTGCCATGTGGAGCCATTGATGCACTTGACATTTATATTATTGCCAGATGTTTGATAATCCAAGTGTTTTCCTAGAAAGTTCACATACAGTGTAAGTGTCAAACGCAAGAACTTATAGCTGTTATATGATATAATGAATATGAGAAGAATGAAGCTGATGCTGTGAAAGTGCTGGATTGAGGAGAGTTACTAAAGATCAACAAGAGCCGCACAAATCTGACAGTAGTGCAGGTTATTAATGAAGTGTGGAGATGATGAGCTTTGATTTCTGTTTTCTGTAGAGTTTCCAGTCTCTCTCAGCTCCTCCTGAATCTACAGACGTAAATGACAATCCCTTCAGTCCTCTCTCCTCTTTTGATGGTGTGAGAGAATCTGTCCGTCAGCTGAGAGACAAACTGGAGGATTTCTGCAAAGTGGAGCTCAAGAAGATCTCTGACAGAGGTAAAGTCCTGGAGATTCTGCTCTCAGAAATGATCCTCCATCATCTCATATCATGTAGAAGATCATATTAGAAATGTCTTAGGAACGGATGCAGGGATCATTTTCTCTTGACATGATAATCACACTCTTCATGTCTGTTGATTTCCACAGTCACTTTCACCAACATTGTTCCCAGAACCAGGAACGACTTCCTACAATGTAAGTCACTAAGAAAACAAGCAGAAAACTCACTGAGTGTGTTCATGTTCTTCCTGTAGAAGTTGAAAGAAAACATGACAGAAGAGTTTTAGAGTTGATCATGTAAATTAGCGAGAACATCGGGGGCACTAGAAGCATCTTTTTTTAAAGGCGCGTAAATGCCAAAGATTTACGAGATGAAACTTGTAGGCCTGGTTTCACAGACAGGGTTTAGATTAAGCCAGGATTAAAGCCACAGGGGGGGCTATTTTCGCCCACCATTAAACCCGAAAATAATCATATAACCATTGCAATAACTCCGAAGCTGTTCGGTTAAGCTAAAAAAGTTGCTTAGTTCACCTTTAAGCCTTAGTTCAATTAGGGCATTTAAGTAGCTTTTATAAACGCACCTTAGAAAAAAAACATTACTGGTGTGCATCTTGAGACAAAACAATGGCACTGATGTATTTTAAGATATGCACATTCAAGTTAATCTACGTAATTAATTTCTAAAGCGGGTATTAAACACTTTGAAATATAATTCCTCTTTACGTGCTTTTTTAATTATATATAGGTAAAAATAATAATAATATACACCAAAATATATATTATAAATAAAAATCTGTCCCCGATAAAAAGTTTGGGGTCGGTAAGGTTTAAAAAAAATTGTTTTTTTGAAAGAATACTTCATTTATTTGATCAAAATACAGTAAAAACAGTAATATTGTGGAATGTTATTACTAATTAAAAGAACTGTTTTCTATTTTAATATGTTTTAAAAAATGTAAAATAATAATGTGGAATGTGTGGAGGTGTTTTTATCTGGACTCTTTGATGAACAGAAAGATTGAAATAGAAATATGAAATGAAAAATAGAAATGTGAGTTATTTTAAATTATTTAAAATAGACATGTTTATTCATATTTTAAATGTCTTTACTGTTGTTGTAAAAATTATATCATGTAATGAAATAACTATATCATACTTACTGACATCCAAAAAAGCAAGACTCGTGACTTTAACAAAGATGTAAATCAGGACAGGCCTAAACTGGGGATTCAACATATTCTTCAAAAACAGGACATCTTCTAAAACCAAGGAATAAATATGGGTAACTCTTTATTTTAAGGTGATGTGGTTACATGTTTCTACATGTACTTACTATAGTCATAACAGTAAATTGTGCGTAATTACAAGTAACTAACCATAAACCAAACCCTAACTGTAACTCTATAGTAAGTACATGTAGTTAATTGATATTACTCAATATTGACTAGAGTACAATGACACTACATCACCTTAAAATAAAGTGTAACCTAAATATGATTATTTTACACTGAAAGCCAATTAAAAACATTGATCCAAGATTTAGAGGTAAAATCACAGTAGTAAAAAAAAGTATTTTCAAGAGTTTCAGGAAAGGAAGAAAAAACTGAAACTCTTCAGTAAAAAAATATTCCACTATGTTTTTATGCTAAACAGGATTTTGTATCATTTCACTTAAATTTGTGAGTCAACAGATGGAAATTTAAAAAGCTCAAGATACACTGCACAAGTTCTTTAGTCAAGAGCAGTGAATCATTTTCTCTGTTCCCTTTCGTTTGGAAACTCCTACGTCTCGTCGGAGAAGTTTCCAACGAATTGGGATCACGCTAGGGAGACCAATTGACTTAGAGTGAAACTAAAACCTGCCAATGAATATTGGCATGCAGGATTTGCATTCCGCGTCCCGCCTACCAGTGCGGGTATAAAGCGGAAGCGATCGCATACAAATGCTTTTTGCTTCGGAGCCGAACGGATGTGTCCACGGAGTGATGAGACAACGAGTCTCTGTTTTCACGAGACCTCTCTGTGTTGGTGTTACGGCGCTTCAGTGATCTTCGCGAGCTCCCGGGCGCTGGCTGTTACTGCACGCAATCTACATCTTTAAACAAAGAGCTGTTTTCACAGCTGGTATTCGGTTGAGTGCACACAGCGGGCTTGCAGTTTCCCCGCTGTGTTGCCGCGTTGATCCCTGTGTGCTTCTGCACAATAAGAGAGCGTTTCTGTAAAAGAGCAAAACGGGTGAAGATCGCGTCCTTTTCAGGATGACGTTTCACCCGTTTGTTTCTGGATGCGGTCGTTTCCTGTCCTCATTTGACGGCCACAATCACTGTTTCACATGCCTGGGCTTAAGCATGTTGAGACTGCGTTCGTGGGTGGTTCATGTTCTCTCATGAGAGCATGACCACGTCGGCACATTGTTCGTCTCCCCTTTCTCGTAAAGGGTTGAGCTGCTCAGTGTGCCGTCGAGCTGCTGGCTGTCAGCGCAGGTTGTCACGGCAACCCAGCGCGCGTCATTCGGCGCTCAAGTGCCTCAAACGAGGTGGAGTCCCTTTGCCTATTCCCCGATCTAGTTCCTCTTCTGGTGGCCACCAGAAAAGGGCTACTTTGGCTAATAGCATTGGTGATCTGAGGATTACAGTGAGCGTGTCCCCTCACTCCTCTAGCGCATCGCAAACATTCTGAAACTGTTTGTGGGAGGTTTATGCTCTCTTATGAGAGCTTTACCACGTCGGCACGTTGTTCGTCTTGCCTTTCTCACTAGGGCTTGAGCGCTCAGCGTGCCGTGTGTCATCAAGGTTGATGGCCACGTTCACTGTCTCGCATGCCTGGCAGCTTTTGGCTGGAATTTCTGGTTCTTCTCATGAGGGACCAAGTATTTCATTCGGGGCTCCAGGGGAGGATCAATGTCGATCGCTGCATCAGAGAGAGGGCTGTTACACTCTGGAAATGATGATGCTGAGTTCCCACTGTAATGGTGTGTGTGCTCATGCTGAATCAGATTCCGACTTGACAGCCACACTTCCCGGGCTACTCTGGGGGTGCTGGGCACTTCTTTCTCGATGCTCCTATCTCACAAGGTTTGCCTTTTTCGGCGACACTGTTGGAGATTGTGCCCAGCGGCTCTCCACAGTTCAGAAGCAGGTTGAGGAAACCAAGAGCTTGACCCGATGTGCTTCCGAGTCACTCGTGGTTTCTCCTCAGTCTGTTTGTCGCCAAGGGTGTTAGTCCCCTATGGAAAATCTGTCACAGCCAGCTCTACTGTGACGTCTAGCTTTCACAAGAAGACGGTGCCACCTGTCTCAGCAGCCCTGAGACGGGTGACCCAGCGTCGGAGGAAGTTGCTCTCCGGGAGATGGTGTCCTCACCTCTCCCTCGGAGGAGGACCGGGTGGAGAATCTTGGTTTAATTTCTGTTCCGCCGCTGGCTCCCCAGAGTCCAGGTACCCACATTTTCTATAGAACAATTTCTTCCATCTCTGGGTCACAAGAGGGTGCGGACTGCAGTAAGCAACGCTCCCATGCCTTGCCACTCCTTTCCCCCTCTTTCACAGCTCAGATGTCAGTGACGCCACCATGGCCTCGTCACTCTCGTCTCCCGCTGGGCAAGGAGGCGTGGAAACCTGGACTCGACGTCCCCTCCTTTCTACGCCTCGGGACAGCCTGAACGCCTCTGGGCCTTCCCTGCCATCTGCCCCCCGGTGGAAGCAGGTAAGTGTTGCCCTGCACACCCAGACCTCTCTCGGCCGCAGTAATGCCTCCGGAGTCCGGTCCCTGCCTTCCACTTCGCTGCCCCTCCGCGGGTACGCCGGTGGTCCGGGTGGGCTGGTTGGTACGGTCTCTCGAAGCATGGCTAGCGCTCCGAGGCCGACCCGCTGGCTCATCCGTACCATCCGGCTCGGCTATGCAATTCAGTTTGCCCGCCGGCCTCCCAAGTACAGGGGCATCCGCTTCACCCAAGTGCTGAGCGTCGATGCCCCTGTCTTGTGGAAAGAGATCGTCGTCCTGCTGGCGAAGGACGTGATCGGGCCAGTTCCTCCAGCCAAGATGAGGTCTGGGTTCTACTGCCCTTACTTCATTGTACCCAAGAAAGGCCGAGTCAAGTCAAGTCAAGCTTTTATTAAGATCCCTTATGGGCAATTTGGATGCAGTACAGATAGACAGACACAAACTGAAACATACAGTACATCATAATAGCAATAGCAATACACATTAAGGATTTCAAAATACAATAAATAAATAAGATATAGAATAAAAAATATAAAAACCTTAATAAATACCTTTGAGACTTATTTAGTAGTCTAATTGCACTCGGAACAAAAGAGAATTTGTATCGATTATTTTTAATCTTTGGAAACTTATAACGACAACCTGAGGGCAGCATAGAGAACTCTGGATATAAGAAGTGTTCACTGTCTAAAATCACAGAATGGGCTCGACTCAAAACATTTCTGTTAAACAGACCTGTCAAGCATCTTTGCTCTTTGCCTATGATCTTCCCACTGTTTTTGACTAATTAATTTAGTGTATTTTTGTATTTCACACTAGGCGGTGGGTTACGGCCGATCCTGGAGTTTTGAATCGGGCCCTGCATAAGCTCCCGTTCAAAATGCTCACGCAGAAGTGCATCTTCAAATGCATCAGTCCCCAGGATTGGTTTGCAGCGATCGACCTGAAGGACGCGTACTTTCATGTCTCGATTCTTCCTCAACACAGGCCTTTTCTTCGGTTTGCGTCCGAGGGTCGAGTATTTTAGTACAAGGTCCTACCCTTCGGTCTGGCCCTGTTGCCCCGTGTCTTCACGGAAGTCCTGGAGGCGGCCATTGTTCCCATGAGATAACATGGCGTTCGCATTCTCAACTATCTCGTCGACTGGCTCATAATAGCTCACTCGCGAGATCTGTTGTGTGAACACAGGGACATGGTGCTCCGGCACCTCAGCTGCTTGGGACTTCAGGTCAACTAGGACGAGAGCAAACTCTGCCCACGCAGAGGATCTCTTATCTCGGTATGGAGTTGGACTCGGTTGTTCAGACTGTCAGTGCTCAACTGCCTCAAATCCTTTCAAGGCAGGTCAGCGGTCCCACTGAAACAGTTTCAGAGGCTCCTGGGGCATATGGCAGTCGCAGTAACGCCGCTCGGCCTGCTTCATATGAGACCGCTTCAGCGCTGGCCTTACGATCGAGTCCCGAGATGGGCGTGGCAGAGTGGCACATTCCGGGTCAACATTACCCCGCACTGTCGCCAAACCTTCAGTCCCTGGTCAGATCCTGCGTTTCTACGGGCCTGAGTGCCCTTAGTCCAGGTGTCCAGGCATGCTGTGGTTCTCACAGATGCCTCTGCCAACGGATGGGGGGCCACATACAACGGGTATGCAGTTTCAGGTCTGTGGACGGGGCCTCAACTGCATTGGCACATTAACTGCCTAGAGTTGCAAGCAGTACGCTTAGCCTTGTGCCGCCGCAGGGGCTCCGCAGCGTTCCCTCCTACGGGTTGGGCACGCTTCCCCAGTGTTATCAAAAATCCACTTCCGCAAAAATCTTGCGGAACAGCAGTGTGATTCTAGGTAAGGTAAGAAACTGCTATGCGGGAAGCTAAGCTGGGCGCTGGAAGGGGTCAGCACCATGGCGTTTTATTAGGGATCCCAATTCGTTGGAAACTCCTCCGACGAGACGTAGGAGTTCCCGAACGAAAGGGAATGTCTCGGTTACGTATGGTAACTCTCGTTCCCTGAGGAGGGAACGAAGACGTCTCGTCCCGTCGCCATGCTTGCTGTACCTTTGCGGAGGACTGGACTCCGTTCGGCTCGTATGCGCTCGCTTCCGCTTCGCTTCTCGCTTCCGCTTCGCTTCTCGCTTCCGCTTCGCTTCTCGCTTCCGCTTCGCTTCTCGCTTCCGCTTTATTTATTATTCAGTTGCTCGCTAGAGCAACTGAAAGCTCTGCTCCCCATAGTAACAAGGCGGACACGGGGAACAGTGAAATGGATGGAAGAAGAGGATCTAAGAGTGCAAACGGGTGTGGGTATATGGAGAAGATCAAAAAGATATGAAGGGGCGAGATTATGAATGACTTTAAAAGTGAGGAGAAGTATTTTATAGTTGATACGGTAAATTATAGGTAGCCAATGGAGCTGTTGTAAGATAGGAGTGATGTGATGAATAGAGGGGGTTCGAGTGATAATACGAGCAGCTGAATTTTGGACCATTTGAAGTTTACGGAGGGTTTTATGCGGGAGGCCAAACAAAAGGGAATTGCAGTAATCTAAACGAGAAGTGACTAAACTATGAACAAGAATGGCAGTGGAGGGAGGCGTGAGGAAAGGGCGGAGACGGTTGATATTTCGAAGATGATAGTAAGCAGACCGGGTAACATTATTAACATGAGACGTAAAAGAGAGGGTGCTATCGAAGATGACACCCAGACTCTTAACCTGAAGGGAGGGGGAGATGAAGGATTCATCAATGGGAATAGAAAAATTATGGAGTTTGTTTAATGTTGATCTTGTACCTATAAGAAGCAATTCTGTTTTATTGCTATTTAATTTAACCTGTTAAGCTTCAAGCCCACTTTTGAAAAATCCCCAGAAATGACATACCCAAACTAAAACAGATACAGTTCATGAACCCTTTGCACTAAAAGCACAAGTATGATCTAATTTGAAAGCTGACACCTGGTTGTTTATTGTAAATGTAGAATTAATTATTGTCATAATGAAAAAAACAATTTTAAATAGCTTCAAAGTTTTGTAAAGTTATTAGAAATTTATTTTTATGAAACATCTTCATGAAAATAAAATTGAAGTTGGCCCTGGAGCAATCTAGAAATGCACTGCAGCTAAAGCCACATGTCTGACCATTTTATATTTAAAATCTGAAAATGATAAGTATAAAGCTCTGTATTTAGTTAAATGTTTTTCAAGATCATGTCAAATTACTTTATTTTGATTAGACTCTATTAGCAAACTGATGTTTAGTCATCTTCTGAGTCATCTATTCAGTCTATTGTCTCTATTGTTTTGTGGTGCCCCATTCAGTCTCAGTCTCCCCTGCACACATTTACACCTCTCCAGACTGGTTATTATGGCTCTAAATATGCATTTCTTTTGTCTGCATTATAGCTACTAACGACGACTGGCTATTCACAAGCTATTCATAGGGTTTCAAACCCTAATTTCTTTTATCAAAGTTCTCACTAAATATTTGAAACTGGTATCAAATGCACTGAAACATTTCAGTAAGCATTCCTATTTAGAAAAAAAATCATAAAACAATAACTGCTCGTGGCAGGTGCGCCTGGGCTCGCTAGCATGTTAGCTTAGCACACCATCAATACACGACCATTTATGAGATTAAAACTATGTTTGCGCTCCAAACTCACTATATAACGCAAGTCTAGTGTTTTAAGTAATCTTCTGTGATCTAACTTGGCTTCAGATAAATAAAAAAATCAGACAGAAAATGTATTATTTAGTGTTCTGAACGATGATGAAATCTATATCGATTAGCATTACATTATAAATATAATCTATTATTATGAAATACCTGGCATGGCTTGAAGAACACAGGTAACTCAAATATCATTGCAATCATGTTTATTGTCTTCAAAACATCTTTATCTGCATGTTACAGCGATCTCTGTACTTTCTGTTAGTGATGGGCGGATCGATCCTAAAGTATCGATACTTCGATACTGACGTGGTATCGAAAAGGATCGATCCTCACATAAAAATATCGATCCAAATGTGTATTTTTTTTACCAGTAATTTTTTATTAATTTAGCACGCAATTCAGTGCGAAAAATAAGCGAATGTTAGTGGGTAATTGTGTAGGATAGAACCTTTTCTCCTAGTCATCTGTATACAAGACGAAACCAATCAATCACAGAGAGCGTTCGATGCTCGTGCTTCGCTGAGCTCACATGTCCAGTGCATTTGGGAAACGAAGCCTTGCTTAGATGTCAGAGAAACAATCAGGCGTTATTTCGCAATAAATAAACCAAAACTGTACATAACGATTTAAAATGTTGACGTCAGTAAGATCTTTTTTATGAAATTAATATTTTTATTCAACAAGGATCGACGCATTAAATTGATCAAAAGTGACAGTCAAGGGTTTTACACTGTTAAAAAAAATCTACTTCACATAAATGCTGTTCTTTCAACTTTGTTCATCAAATAATTCTGCATAAAATGTTTCATAGTTTCCGACAAAATATGAAACTGTTTTTAACATTGATAATAATAAGAAATGTTTCCTGAGCAGCAAATCAGCATATTAAAATGAATTATCATCATGACTGGAGTAATGATGCCGAAAATTCAGCCTTGATCACATGAATAAATTACAGTTTACTATGGCATAGAAAACAGATAGCCTATGTTAAATTGTTAAATTGTAATATTACAGTTTTTACTAAGAGAAATAAAAATCTTACAGACCCCAAACTTTTGAACAGTAGGCTAGTACTAGTAGGCTAGTACTATAATTAGGGTAGTTTTGTAAAAGTCACTGACTAATTAAAGGGGAGTTGAGAGCACAAATCACAAAATAGGACTAGTAGTCATGAAAACGTGTTCAGATTTAGCATATTAATGATGCATTCACCTCATAAATCATGACACACTGCTCTAGCACAGGAAAGTGCATACAAGTTCAAATGCATGCTTTTAAAATGAAAAAGTATCGGTATCGGTATCGATATCGGCGATACTGGCCCTGTATTTACTTGGTATCGGATCGATACAGAAATTTGCAGTATCGCCCATCACTACTTTCTGTATCACTCAGTGACGTCCTGGAATGTCACATGACTATGGGTCTTCTTCATGATCCATTTATGGACTTTTATTGGACATAATAGCGCCCCCATGCTATTGGTATGAATGGAAAACACAGCACATCTCAGTAAGAAGCGATCATTATGATTACATCGACGCATTTGGGTATAAATTCAATAAATATTATTCCTGTCTATAGAAATATGATGTGAATCTATGAGAATATATCAATATTTCTCCACATCTGCACATTGTTGAGCTAAAAGCCCTCAGGGACGTTGTTTTGTGAATCGCTGTCATGACGACAGCACGGAGTGTTTTTTTATGAATGGACCAGCTGACGCTCATAATTCATATTAAAGGTATCGACTCCTTTTTTTCATTTCATAACTCCTGACACAAATTAAGACATAACTGTCACTATAAGTTTCTCAGAATACAATAGTGGTCAAATACTGAATCTTGAGTCTTATATCTTTTTAATGATGTATAGTTTGTCAAGGTATAACATTAAATCTGATAGTATATTTGAACTAAAAAAAAAAAAAAACGCTTCAGTGCGCCGACGCTCTGGAGAAGGTTAAGAGGTTAAGGAAGTTTGAAGTGAACCAGGATTTTATGTCAAGAAGACAGTTAGTAAGGGAAGATGGTGGAAGTTTTGAATTCGGTTTGGTTGAAAGATAGAGCGGGGTGTCATCTGCGTAGCAATGGAACTGAATCTGATATTTACGGAAGATGTGACCAAGAGGAAGAAGATAAATAATGAAAAGCAGGGGTCCCAGGACAGAGCCCTGGGGCACTCCTGTAATGACAGGAACTGAATGAGAGGTGAATGATTTTAACTGAATGAACTGAGTGCGGCCTGAGAGATAGGAAAAAAAACAGTTAAGAGGTGTGTTAGTGATACCAATAGAGGGAAGTCTGTCTAAAAGAATAGTGAGCGAAATTGTATCGAAGGCCGCGCTCAAATCAAGCAGAAGGAGAATGGATAGTAAACCAGAGTCAGCAGCCAGGAGAAGGTCATTAGTGATTTTGAGGAGTGCCAGTAACGCCATTGCATGCCAATATTCATCGGCTCCTTTTAGTTTCACTCTAAGTCAGTTGGTCTCCCTAGCGGGATCCCAATTCTTTGGAAACTCCTCCGACGAGACGTCTCCGTTCCCTCCTCAGGGAACGAGGGTTACCATACGTAACCGAGACGTTCCCTTTGTTCTTTGATTAACTTTACTGACAGAAAGCTTTGGCTGCTGGCCCTTTAAGAGCAGCCATTGCTGAGACGCGGATCTCACACGCGCCTCATTTTCTCACAACTTTTTATGTCCATCATAAGACTGCTCTTATGTTATGAAGATACTCTACAAACGACAATTTGGCATAATTGTGTGTGTTATTGTTCGTTCAAGCGCGAGAGATAACAATTCCGGCGCGCGGTCTGTGCATGCGCATGAAACTGGCGCACGTCTTTCTGTGAGTCACAGTCGGACATTCACAGGCAGCGCGCTCTTTTTTGACTTGTCGCGCATAATGCTGCTTTAACAGTCCTAATTTGTTTATTTCACATAGGCAAGGCAAGGCAAGTTTATTTATATAGCACATTTCATACACAATGGTAATTCAAAGTGCTTTACATAGAAAAATCTAAAGAAATAAGAATAAATAAAACAGTTAAGAATAAAGAAATTAAAATAATCATAAGAAAAAAGAATAATTAAAACCACATAAAATCACAGCATTTTGCATAAAAGCTAACCTTGCGGGAATGGTTTAAATTATACGCAATCCCCGCATTCCCGCCCCGGAATTCAAGCCCTGATACAGCATAGCGAGGATCCGCTATGAAGAACGACCAGACAGACGACATCGTTGCTCCCTCACCAAAGGCAAAGTCAAACTGCTGACTTTGACTTTTTTTGCCGCCTCCAGCACCTGCTTCAGCACATTATGTGACATGTATGCGCTCATGCATAAACAAACATCCCCGCCCCCACACTCACGTCAAATACACAGGAATGATTATCGTCCTGTTCACATCGGCCCTATTTTGACATCGGAACGATACCAATGTTTAAAAAATTGACCATATCGGCCGATATTATATCGGCGGCCGATATATCGTGCACCACTAAATTTAATGAATCCTTGCTTAATTAATGTATCAGTTTCTTTAAAAAAATATCAAATTAAAGGTCAATTTGTTCTACCATTTGAATAATGTAAATATAATAATAGAATTATAATTAGAAAATTATAACAAACAGAATAATAATCAACATTAATATTCAGGGAAGACGATTAGACAATATTTTATTTAGAGGGGGGTGTCAGGGACCTGGATGATGGATAATGATAATGATGATTTGCACAGGATATCAGACAGATTCATAATTCCTGATTCTGATGTGTTTTCTCTCCATCAGACTCTCATCGGCTCACTCTGGATCCGAACACAGTGAATAAACGCCTCCTTCTGTCTGAGAGGAACAAAGTGATTACTAACACTGGCAGAGTCCAGTCGTATCCTGATCATCCAGACAGATTTGATGATGTGCGTCAGGTGTTGTGTAGAGAGAGTGTGTGTGGACGCTGTTACTGGGAGATTGAGTGGAGTAGGAATAATGTGTGTATATCAGTGTCATATAAGAGCATCAGCAGGAAGGGATCGGGTAAAGAGTGTGTGTTTGGATCTAATGATCAGTCCTGGAGTTTGATCTGCTCTTCCTACAGTTACTCATTCAGACACAATAACAGAGAGACTAAACTCCCTGTAAAGCCCATCAGCAGGAGAACAGGAGTGTGTGTGGATGATGATGATGATGATGATGATGATGATGATGATGATTTAGAGACTCTCAGCAGGAGAATAGGAGTGTGTGTGGATCACAGTGCAGGAACTCTGTCCTTTTACAGCGTCTCTGACACAATAAACCTCATACACACAGTCCAGACCACATTCACTCAACCGCTCTATCCTGGGTTTGGGCTTTATAATGGATCATCAGTGAAACTGTGTCGATGAGTGAGAACAGACTGTAGAGAGATTCTACCCATAATGCTTTGGGCTGCATGATAAATCAGTAACAGTGAGATGTTATAGAGTCTCTTATTTTCTCTGCATTACATTAATACTTCAGCTGAACTTCTGTCACTGAAATAACATGAAATAAATAAATCCTCATATAGACAGTAAGATCATTGTGAGTGTGTGTGTGTGTGTGTGTGTGTGATTTACCATTCACTTGAAAATGTATTGTTAAATAATAATAAAAAATTGTAAAAATGATAAATGTCAGTTTATTAATAAATGTGAAATATATAAACCCAGATCATCTGATTGCACTGTAAACACTTGACCAGTGAAAGTATGAGCACAATTATTCTAATATTAACAAGTTTACTGTAAATAAACCTCCTCCTGAACAGACCTGATGCTCTGAGAAAAGATAAAGACAACAAGATTGAGTCGAATCATCATCATCAGTTCAATCCAGATAACTCAGAAATATATGAGGCATGAAAGAAGGAAAACTATGACCTGAACTTTGAAATCAGTCCAGATGAATCACATCATTACTGTAACCATTATTAACTGTGACCTGAAGACTTCAAACTTCTGATCAGGGACATTTGGGTGATTTTTGTTATTTTCATTATGATTTAAAAAGGAGCCAAACAACTATGTGATAATACATTTCTGCCAGGGTGTGTAAACTTTTGATCACAACTGTATCAAAACAACATTTGGTTTTCAAAATCCGGGAGATTTGTCCGGGGGGGGGGGGGTTATAGGTTACCTGGGTTATAGGTTGCCAGGTTGAGGTGACAAACAGGTTGAAATTGTAAATGGTCTGTGGATTGTGTGAATATAATGCATTTAATACAATCTGGCAACTGTTCAACATTAGACAAACATATTGGTCCGATCAGGGTTCCAGACTGCGACCAAATTGGTCGCATATGCGACCATTTTTTGAGAATGTGCGAGTTAAAATGTTATGTGGTCGCATTTGTGCGAGTGGACGCTTCAGCAACAGAACGCCGTTGTGTCAGCTGCTGCAGTCCGTAACTTATGTTCAAAATGAACGAGTAGGCTACATCATGAATCCATTTTCCAAACAGTGTTTTTGACTTATTCTGAATCCCTACGGTACGCCTATAATAAGTGTTTATATTCGGACTATTTTATCCCGGGGTCGTCAGCCCAGTGCCTGCGTGACTCGCCATAGACATTAACTGAGAGAAGTTCCGTCTACAATGTTCTTCCGCAAGACACGTGCAGTTTATTTATTGACGAACGTAGACGTCACGCGCATTGCACACTGATGGTGAAACGCGCCAATTATGAATTCACAAATTAAGGCATATAAAAATGATAAAAATGGTCTCACGAAACACAGAGCCCCTTCCTCCTACGTCTTTTCAGCGGTTATATTTTCCTCTGTCGAGCGATTAATCTCATGATCGCTCGACAGAGGAAAAGGAAATTATTATAAAATGCAGAAGGTAAGGAGTGTGAGATTTCTGCTTTTTGTTACAACTATAAACTTTGATAACGAAAAATCTGTATCAGTTTATTATAGGTCAGGGGATCTCTGGATAATCCGTAATTCGTTTCTAATTACAAAACGAAAATACCGTTTTTCTGTTTTTTGTTTCAAAACGAAAAACCAAATAACCGTTTTTGGTGTCAGAATCAAAAAACGAAAAACCAATTAAAAACGGCCCGTTTTTCGTTTTTGGCTATTAATTTTATCGTTATTCCTTTTTGAACAAAGAATGAATAGGGTCAGGGATAATCCGTAATTCGTTTGTAATTACAAAACGAAAATACCGTTTTTCTGTTTTTTGTTTCAAAACGAAAAACCAAATCACCGTTTTTGGTGTCAGAATCAAAAAACGAAAAACCAATTAAAAACGGCCTGTTTTTCGTTTTTGGCTATTATTTTTATCGTTATTCCTTTTTGAACAAATAATGAAGAGGGTCAGGGATAATCCGTAATTCGTTTGTAATTACAAAACGAAAATACCGTTTTTCTGTTTTTTTGTTTCAAAGCGAAAAACCAATTAAAAACGGTAAGTTTTTTGTTTTTGGCGATCATTTTATCGTTATTCCTTTTTGAACAAAGAATGAAGAGAGTTCGTTTTTCGTTTATAAACCAAAAACGGAAGTCACGTGTCTATTCCTTTTTTGGAAGCGAAAGTAACCGGTCACACTTTCAAAATAAAAGTAACTATAATTAGCGAGGTGATTGTAGACTAAAACTGAACTAATATAACGTTTTTTAGTACAACTAAAGTAGCACTGGGTGTGAAAAAAAAACACTTTAGTTTCCTGAAATAAAAATAAAAATAAATAAAATAATAACTCTTAATAAAATTAAACATTTGTAAGACCATTGGTGACCTCTGTAGCTTCAGATTAAGACAAGTGAACTCATTTTATATGTAGCTTAGGATAGCAGGTAGCCTATTTATTTATAAGTTTCTATTATGTAATTCACATTTTAGTTTTGTAACATATTTATAGCCCTTCTTGCTATGTGGAAGGACAAGCAGTCACTCGGCGAGAACGTCAAGAGCGCGTAAGTTGTTTTTTTCTTAATATCCAGTTCTCCTGTTGCTCTGTTTACCATTTGTCAAGTAAGTGGGGCTATTTTCGATTCTTTGCTTCTTTGTAATTTTTATCTTCACTAAATATCTTTATTTGAAGTAGACGCGTTCCTATTTTGAATATCTGCCGTCTTAAGGGTTGGAGTCTGTTTGTTATTGTAGCACTTAAGTATTGCTGTTCATAACAGCTAGTTTCGATTTGGGCCATTGTCGGGATATTTGCTTTCGCTGTGCTAATTGCAAGGGCTGTTAAAGCAGATATAAATTTGAAGTAAATTCAGGTGAAAGCCAGGACAAGCAGTCACTCGGCGAGAACGTCAAGAGCGCGTAAGTTGTTTTTTTCTTAATATCCAGTTCTCCTGTTGCTCTGTTTACCATTTGTCAAGTAAGTAGGGCTATTTTCGATTCTTTGCTTCTTTGTAATTTTTATCTTCACTAAATATCTTTATTTGAAGTAGACGCGTTCCTATTTTGAATATCTGCCGTCTTAAGGGTTGGAGTCTGTTTGTTATTGTAGCACTTAAGTATTGCTGTTCATAACAGCTAGTTTCGATTTGGGCCATTGTCGGGATATTTGCTTTCGCTGTGCTAATTGCAAGGGCTACCACAGCTGTCCTCACTCAGGCGATTGATAGCATTATTTCTATGTAGTGTGCGCGCTGTCGCGGAAGCGTCAGCGGAAGCATTCAGCTCTCGTATTCAGCCTCCTCGTGTTAAGACCGACTCGGGTAAAGACCTGCGACTCTACCTGCGCGACTCCACCGAGCAAGGACACCTGCAAGGCACTTAAAGTATCTTCTTCACCCTTTCCTTTCCTACCTTTATCTTATTTCCCTTTATCATTATGTGCTTTCAACACATTCCTGTTGTCTCTCGACAACGCTCTCTCACCACGCACAGAAGGCAGCGCAATACTGCTTATCTGCACCCTTTTCTCTCATCCTCACACTCACCTCTCACTCTTTCTATGGGTCTATGGAATTGTCAATCAGCAGTCAATAAAGCTGACTTCATTCCAGCCTTTGCATCTCATTTTACTCTTAATATCTTGGGCTTGACTGAGACCTGGATCCGTCCAGAAGACTCAGCCACCCCTGCTGCTCTCTCTAACAACTTCTCTTTCTCTCACACCCCTCACCAGTCGGGGAGGGGTGGGGGCACTGGTCTTCTCATTTCTAACAATTGGAAATATTCACCTCTCTCTTCTCTATGCAATAACAACTCATTTGAATATCATGCTATTACACTTACAACTCCCATGAAGATCCATATTGTAGTTATTTATCGCCCCCCAGGTCAACTGGGAAGCTTTGTAGAAGAGCTGGATGTGTTGCTGTCCTCTTTCCCTCAGGATGGCATCCCACTTGTAGTCTTTGGCGATTTCAACATTCACCTAGCGAAGCCGTATGCAACAGACTTCATCTCTCTCCTAGCCTCTTTCAATCTCAAACGGCTCATCACCACCGGTACTCACAAGTCAGGCAACCAACTGGACCTGGTTTACACACGCAACTGTATCACAGACAACATTTTGGTGAAACCTCTCCAAGTTTCAGATCATTTCCTCATTACTTTCAATCTACAACTCACTACCCATGCTCCACCAACCTCCCCACCATTTACTTTCAGACGAAACCTGCGGTCCGGAGGAGGAGCCCATTCTCCATCCCATCTTTCCTCTGCTGTGTCATCTTCTCTTCCCTCACCCTCACATTTCTCATCTCTGGATGTGAATACTGCAACGGATACTTTATGCTCCATCCTAACCTCTTCTTTAGACAATATCTGCCCTCTCTCCTCTAGGCCAGCACGCGCTACTCCCTCCAACCCCTGGTTATCTGAGGTTCTTCGTGAACACCGGACCGAACTCAGGGCAGCGGAGAGGAAATGGCGCAAATCAAAAGACACATCTGACCTCAGTAGGTATCAATCTCTGCTCTCTGCCTTCTCTGTTGATGTTGACGCCGCAAAATCTTCATATTTCCACAACAAGATCGACAGCGCCTCTAACTCACGTTCACTGTTCAAGACATTCAATTCTCTCCTCTGTCCACCTCCACCACCACCCACCTCCTCTTTAACTGCTGATGATTTTGCTAACTTCTTCACTAACAAAACTACAACTATCAGCAGTCAGTTCTCAGCACAGGAACCCAGACTAACCTCTCCCACAGCCAATAACCTTCTCTCCTCCTTCGCTCCACTAACCGAGGAAGAAGTATCTAAACTTCTCCTCTCCAGTCATCCTACCACCTGCCCTCTAGACCCCATCCCCTCACACCTTCTACAAGCCATCTCTCCCACACTTCTACCAGCTCTCACACACATTATCAACTCCACACTGGCATTTTCCCTACAGCATTTAAGCAGGCTCGGGTAACTCCTCTGCTTAAAAAATCAACATTAAACACATCATTTCTAGAGAACTACAGACCTGTCTCTCTCCTACCATTCATTGCGAAAACACTTGAACGAGTTGCTTTTAACCAAGTATCATCCTTCCTGTCTCTGAACAACCAGCTGGATGTCAACCAATCTGGCTTCAAGAAAGGACATTCAACTGAGACTGCATTGCTGTCAGTCACGGAAGCCCTGCGGATCGCAAAAGCTGCTTCCAAATCATCAGTTCTCATTCTACTGGACCTGTCTGCTGCCTTCGACACTGTGAATCATCAGATCCTCTTGTCCGCCCTCTCATCACTGGGCATCACTGGAACCTCCCTCAACTGGTTTGAGTCCTATCTCACAGGTAGGTCCTTCAAGGTCACATGGAGAGGTGAGGTATCCAAAGCACATCAACTGACCACAGGCGTTCCTCAGGGTTCAGTTCTCGGACCGCTCCTCTTCTCCATTTACACCACATCACTGGGACCTATCATACAGGCACATGGTTTCTCTTACCATTGCTATGCTGATGACACCCAGCTCTACCTCTCATTTCAATCAGATGATCCCACAGTAGCTGTACGGATCTCAAGCTGTCTGGCGGACATCTCGGCATGGATGAAGGAACATCACCTGCAGCTCAACCTGGCAAAGACTGAGCTTCTCGTCCTCCCTGCCAATCCATCTCTACAGCACGACCTCACTATCCAGCTAGATTCTTCCTCAATCACCCCATCAAGGTCGGTCAGAAATCTTGGAGTAATCTTTGATGATCAGCTGACCTTCACAGACCACATTACAAAGACAGCTCGATCATGCAGGTTTGCTATGCACAACATCAGGAAGATCAGGCCTTTCCTAACTGAGCATGCAACACAACTTCTCGTCCAGGCCCTGGTCATTTCTAGGCTTGATTACTGCAATGCTCTTCTGGCTGGACTTCCATCATGTGCAACTAAACCTCTACAAATGATCCAGAATGCTGCAGCTCGTCTTGTCTTCAACGAGCCCAAAAGGGCCCACGTCACTCCTCTGCTCATCTCTCTGCACTGGCTACCACTCGCTGCACGCATCAAGTTCAAGGCTTTGACGCTTGCTTACAGATTGACCACAGGTTCAGCTCCCTCCTACTTCCACTCACTACTACAAGTCTACATCCCTACCAGAAGCCTACGATCGGTCAATGAGCGACGGCTCGTGGTACCATCACAGCGGGGCACAAAATCACTCTCCAGAACATTCTCATTCACGGTTCCATGCTGGTGGAATGATCTCCCCACCCTCATCCGGAATGCAGAATCCCTGACAACATTCAAAAGACAACTGAAAACTCATCTCTTCCGGGAGCACTTAACATATAAAAAAAAAAAAAAAAAAAAAAAAAAATCCTTTCCTCTAAATCCTCGCTTGCCTGGCTTATGCTACTCCGAGCTATGTCTGAACTTTGTATTTTGAGCACTTCTTGCGTTGCTTTTGCCTCTTCACGATGACTCGCTTGGTGTAGTCCTCAGTTGTAAGTCGCTTTGGATAAAAGCGTCTGCTAAATGACTAAATGTAAATGTAAATGTGGAAGCTCAACCAGCAGAGGTCACTCTACCCCCTTCTGTGCACTTACTCTTTCTGTGGCGACAACAGGCAACAAAGGTTTGATCTTTTGACCTTTTCACCTGCCTTCCAGCTCCTCTTTCTATGGCACTATAGCTGCTAAAAACTCTCAGCTTCCACCATCCACTGTTTCCCCTTCTGTGTCAAAACAAAACTCTTCCAAAACAAATCTATAAAGTTGTTTACTTTTTATTTTCCTTTGCATTTAAAATATTTCATCTACTTAACTAACATAAGAAGTATATTACACTGGATAAAAATGCAGCTTTTACTTCTCATTAGTTATGTAGACCTACTTGTATGTGAAACTTAGCATTACTCAGTCAAAAATGATCTCTAGCTCTGGGACTTTCAGATCATTTAGTGTTTTTTTTGGGTTTAATTCTGTTTGATGAACCACCAGGGAAAGGCAGTGCTCTGTACTCTTGGTACTTGTGTAAAGTAAAATAAAAGTGAAGTTAAATCATTTAGTTTTTCTCCCTGGTACTCGTGTCAGGGCCTCCCAGAGTTTCCCCAATACCTGGAGGATGTGAGCCTGTGCACTGTGTGCAGGGTTTAAGGACTGATGATAGTATTAAGACTGGCCCCAGTCACCTACCATCACTCTCTCTTCAAATAAATGCTGGACTGGCAGGACAAAGCAGCACACCACTCCTTCCTCCGGCACCATAAAAGGGCCTTGTTGTCACTTTCAGATTGTTTACATCATGGTTTATGGTAAGCCACATCTTTGAATTGTGGCACTACTTTTGTGGAATTGGATATTAAAATAAGTGTGTACTAAGACTAATTGTGACTTTGGTGCTACAAGTGCGGCACCCAGTGTCACTAGTAATGCTTCTGTTGGAAATAGTGGGACACAAGTGCCAATAAATGGAGTGTAATGGAAACTGTTAAAAGGAGTGACCAGGGTACAAATTAGTGGTTGATTTTCCTTTATCACCAGCCCAACAAACAATACTACTTTTATGTTTATGGTTAAAATTGAACATTCACCCAAACAAATTTCGTTTTTTTATAGTTGTCACAGGTAGAACTATTCTTTATGATTTTCATTAAGTTATTTATTTAAATGTATTGTTTTTATTCTAGTTCTCCTGGCTGTGCTGTCTATTTAATTTGCTTGACTGTTTTTTCTTTTGATTCTCCCTCAGTTGTTTTCTTACGTTAGCTGTTTATTGCTTTTATTTGGCTGGTTGTCTCTTGGTTTTGTGTTTGTTTGTCCTTTCTCTGCCTCAAGCCCCCATCCCCATTCTCTTACTGGTGTTGTCTTTTCTCTGTGGTGTCTGTTGTGTGGTGTTTGTGGCCCCCATCCCCAAATCAATTTATAATTAAATAAATAATAAAACAAAGGAGTATAGTAATACTCTTACTAAATGTAAAATGTTAAATGTAAAATGTGTCTGGCGCAACATCCAGCTCCTCAGGCTGTGGTGCAGCACTAACCATATGGCTGATGGACAGAGAAGGTAATTTTGTACCCTGGTTTTGACTCGTAAGGGTTTATGTTCAAGACTAGTGAGATCAAATGTTAAATTGTTTAAGGTTATGTCCAAATTTGTAGAGGAAACAGAGGTCAGATATCAAGGAAATGGAGTAAATGCTGAAAGGGCTTGCCACATAGCAGGTGAACTAAACAACCTTCATGACAAGTGGTCCAGACAAGCCCCCTGCCATGAGTAAAGCAATTAATCAGTTTCCAATATGATGGTTCAAATTTCACTGACTGTATTTATTTTGTAAAAATGTTCTACTGTAGTAGAGGTTACTAAATTCTCTTTCACCTTGTTTAAATCTATGCTTTCACTGTGCCTGCAAAGTTTTATATACATTTTCTCCATATAGCACTTGGTTAATGTTTTTTACTTAGTTTATTCACCTACCTTTGTCTATTTAGTACAGGTCATGGATAAAGATGCCATCACTGCAGCAATTGGAGACACTTTATTTATATTGTTCATTAGTTCAAGAACGCGCTTCAAATGAGGAGCCAGAGGACATTGGAATTGTCCTTGAATACATCAAGGAATTACAAGATGTGAATAATGTACCATTAGCTGTTGCAATGCTGTTTCGACTGATGTATTCCCTGAACCTCAGTTATCCTGCTGATCTCCACTACACCTTTTGAGGTAGACCAACTGACTTTTATGTAACTGGAAGGAGGTGAACTTTCTAACAAAGCACTCAAAAACAGGCTCTACCATTCCAAGAGTCAGATACTGCGCTGCCAGCTATGGACCACAAGACATCTGAATTGTCCTCAAATGCATCTTTGTTGTTTTTATACAATTTGGACTGTTATTTAATTTATCTTGATGACAGTGGTGTTAATGTTTGTGTTTGCTGCTCTGAAATATGTATATATTCCTGTTGATATTCTGTAAAAACTGTTAAAGCAAGGTGACGTGTTTTGTGAATCCATTGCAATTTATGTCAAAATAATCAGTTATGAATTAAATAGCTGGAAGCTCTAGGCCTTCCTTTTGTGTGGTTTGAATGATGTTTGTGAGTCCACTTCTGTTGATGCAACAGCAGTGTCTACGTTTTGCTATTTTAATCCTCTGTGAAATCAGTTGAGGCAACTGCACTCCAATCCTGTTTTGGGTACAGAGTACACAACTCTGACTCTGCCGTTATTGACATTGCAAATCTTTTGTATTTGTAATTGCACACAGTTTAACATGGAATTGATGTCTGCAGTACATTTGAGTTTAATTCCCTTGAGTAACATTAGCATTAATAAATCAAATTGCAGTTACAGTTGAAAACCAGGTACATCATGCAATTACATTTTTATTACAAATTAAATTGGCATTACAGTAACTGAAAAAATCAACATGATTCTTTCTAACAGTCTAATATGAATAAAATATTTTCTAAATATATATAGACATGGATACAGTATATAACATTACTAAATCCTACTACACTCAAGATCCAAACATGGTAATGTAATTGTCACTTACAGGTGTGGAATGTCTTGTCAAAATACCATCATAGAATTCTAGACCTCTATAGTTTTCAATATTCAAGATTTTTTGTGTCTGTACCACCACTGTACAATTGCATAGGCTTATAAATGAAAAACACTTCTTTAGGGGAGGCTTCATTTAATGGGTGATTTTCATATGGTTTTACTCATGTTTCATTAACATAACAAAGTAAATATCATTTGAAGTAATACAATCGTCTTTAAAAATGTTGCATGAAGACGTTATATTTAGCAAAACAAAATCTACAAGAGCTAACCCCTCTGTTGATTGTGTTTCGTATACTGTATCAAAAACAAAACAGGTAGTCCATGTTTGGGTGGTGTGACAGGATAGCACAGCAGCCATTCTCCGAAAGCCCTCTGGGATGCCTTGGTGATGTGAGAGGGTAGTGGGAAAGGGTGGCACAGCAGTGTCGAATCCTCATTGGCACAGTCATTCAGTCATGCTTTAAGAGATTTCCGGAGAGCAAAGAGATAAAGACATAAGACTCTATTGGATACAACTAAAAACTAAAAAATCTGTGTCAGACAGTTGAAAGATTTGCAGTTAACTTTTATGCCCCATATTTTTTGGGTTTCAAAAACAACAGTGTACTGTTAGCTACAGGAATACCAGAGACTTGAAAAAGTCAAATAGAGACTTGTATATCTTTCGGGCTTCCCTGAAGTCATAAATATGACAATCTTTTGGTTTCTTTTTTGACAAATAATCCTAATACCTTTTTCATTAATACATATTTTTTATCCAAAACTACTTATTCCTACAATAACATGAAATATGGACAGATATTTACTATGACGCTGTACTACCAACATATTAATGTAAGTGAGAAGAAAGACAACTGTATAGTTCAATATAGGCTGGGTCATGAAAAAAAGAGATATAACATATTGTCCCACAAATTGAAGTAAGAAAATCATGATCTAACCATGACAGAAATCGAATTGTAGTCAGTCACTTTGTTTTTGCCATACTTGGTAACCATTTTATAAAAGCAAAAGCTCAATTCAAGCAGGATTATGTGTCTATTATATCACAGTTAAGGAGGTTGTCAGCCCAACATGAACAGTGCCCCTTAAGTATGATATAATAAGTGTATACTGAAGCCTGAAGTGAGCTATTGCTTAGATATTAAGATGCTTCAATACCAGGACTCTAGCTGATCATGTTTCTATCAATAAGAGAACAATCGGCCTTTGTTTTTTAGTGAGCATCTTTATACCATTTGTTCGTTCAACCATCCGACTGCTGTTTCCTGTTTCTATGGTAATGTTTACTGTACTGTCTGCATGCAACAGGACCCCCCCCCCCCCCCCCCCCCCCACACACACACACACACAAACACACACACACACACACACACACACACACACACACACACACACACACACACGCACACGCGCACACACAAATACATACTTGGGATGAAAGATGAACCAAGTGCATTAATGCATTTTGGAAGGGCCCAAAATTGTGGTTCACTGTCTCGTCAAGCAGGACTGTGATGTCTGAATACGCCTCAGCGAAGCGCCTCTCAGCCTGATGATGTGTCAGCAGCCTGACTTGCAGTTGGAAGCTGATCTGTAGTGAGCTTCACCCTGCAGCCACCTTCTGCCAAGACATTTGGAATGCCTCTACCTGGGGAAAAGATGATTATTTTGAGTAGGGACAACAAAAAAAGGACCATTTCATGCATATGTGTGCTGAACCGGATTTATGAAATCAGTCACTACAAGAACATTTCCCAAGTCCATTTTCCTAACCTACACCTCTAGATAGAGAAAGTGTATTGAATTAATCACAAATGGAAAGTCCGAACTTATCAAGGGGGTAATCCATCGACCGGAAGTTGAAGCCGGCCGGGTACCGCCATCTTGTAGCAGAACTTCACTTGCGTTAGCATTTCCATTGACTACCATTCATTTTGGCGTCACTTTGACAGCGAATAACTTTACATCTGAGGCGTTTAAAGACTCCATTTGTCCATTATTTATTTCTAAAGAAACACGACAATGTATAAATGGCTCCATTACCTTCTATGTTACATTATGGCCCCGTAGAAACAGTTTTAGTAAAAATAGGCTAACGATTGCGTCATAACCACTCGACTCTCTGTCGCGCTGTACAGAAATTACCGTACAGACAGGAGGAGAAGCTCGCAGGCAATCGGGGGGACGTCCCGTCAAGGGAGAAGCCCATAGATAATGAGTCCATAAAAGCAACGGAATACTTACTCCTGCTCACTCACAATAAAGGACTCTTTGCTCAAGTTCCCCGTCTCTGCCAGATTAACGTTGGCAATTTTCACGCACAGCTACTAGAAGATTAACGTCTGTCAGACAGGTTGCTCACGTCATCAAGCTTAGTTTGAGTCGGTCTGAGTCTGCGCGTCAGGAACGGAAGTTCTCAAAAATCGCTAAAAGTGGGCTTCAACTGTCTCAACTGAGTTCCAATGAGATCGCTCTGTCCATTTCTTTTACTGTCTATGGAACTTATAGAAAATTGCTGGCATGTACGTGCAATTATGACACAGGATGGATCCTAATCCTACTCATACCTGTCAGATGCTGATTCAGATTCTGACCGTTCTCAAGAGTGGAAAAAAACTTAGCATGGAAGTTGTAAAGAATGACACAAGTTGGGACCATCTTAGTAGCTCATTATGCTCAGGCACTTATGCTCAAACACACTAACACCCCGAGGAAATTTGTTTGCGTGATATGGAATTTTTTTTGATAAATCCTCAAGTACCTGAAACTGAATGGCTATTCCATGCGTCAACAAAACGCTGAAGTCCAATATTGGCAATCTGACATGACAGGTTTGACAAGCAGAAACGCACAGTGTTGTCTTCCATGTTTAGCCTCTCCTGATTCACAAGATTGATGATTGCCGTCTTTAGAGGATAAGTCACACGGTTGTTGACCTCAGGCCACACAAGTTCAATTCTGTGGTTCTGAAATAAATAGTGAAAAAATATATAAAATAGTTACATAATATACACTCTGTGAGTACTACTGAGGTTGATATTGACTACCAGCTATATACAGCGTGTTAGCCTTGAAAACCCAGCTGTATTCTAACATCGATTTAACTCTCCTCATTAGCTAGGCTCCTTACATGCTTACTAATTATTTTTTTTGAGTTGGGTTTACGACATTGACAGTATTGTGTTGGACAGATGTGTGTAGCTGTGTTCATGATGGAGCGGAAGAGAGAGTGAGAGAGAGAGGGACAAGCGAGAAGATGTGCTGCGCAAATGCGCTACGCCGCTCTGCATTTAACCCTCTGGGGACCAGAGTGTTTTTGGGGCCCTTGGGATGTTTTGACATGCACTGACATTTGTGCTTTTTTCAGTTATTTATAAACATGTTAATGGCAAAGGTGTAAATTCACTCTATATAGCACAAACGGGGCTACCATGATAAGTGAGCAACATGTATGTACATGTTTGTATTTTTAATAGAATAATGTTTATGCGTGGTTATTGAAAAAAAATAAAAATGAAAGTTGCTGAAATAAGACCACAAAACACATATTGATTATTTCTTCACAAGACTTTTGAAAATTGTATCACATAGTCTAGAATATTTGCTCCAAAATTATGTGAGAATCATCCTGACTACTCATTCAGATAAGTCAATAAAGTATTTAACATTTTTAATGACGTGTTTTGTTTGAGAAAGCTTTATGCAGGAGGCTTGATCTCTCATTAATATGTGTGGCATTCCACACCTGAGAAAGACAAAGACCCTCCCCATAATGGCCCTATTAGGTGCTATCAGGCCATATCATTACAGGAGCCTTGCACAAAGAATGAGGAGATTTAAAAAAGAATGGCTTTTAGATTGTTTGAATTTATATAAGGAAA